>NC_028641.1:70714424-70736437 GCF_001406875.1 Solanum pennellii
ATGTGTATCGACTTTTTGCCCAATACCCGCTAAATCACTCCTTAACTCTTTAATGTGCTCATCACTAGCATCGAACCTCCTCATCATTTTGTGCAACATATCCTCAACTCGCGCCATACTATCTCCACCATCCCTAGGAGTAACTTCACGATTTTAAGGAGGGACATAGGGCCCATTCCTATCATTTCTGTTACCGTAGTTACCCCTGTTGAAGTTGTTGTCACGGTTGTAGTTTCCATCTCGGACATAATGACCCTCACGGTTATAGTTACCATAGATTCGACCTTGGTTCCCTTCACCTTGGCGCCAATTATCCTGATTTGAGCCTTGGGCACTCGGTCGGAAACCCCCCGTCTGCTCATTTACTGCATAGGAATCCTCCGCATAATAGCATTCATCATTAGGTGGTGGTGGTTTAGACAAGTAGTTAACTGCATTTATCTTTTCTGCACCCCAAGTGATATGTTTTAACACCAACCCAAGCTCAGTTCTCATCTGTGCCATCTCTTCACGGATCTCATCTGTGGCTGGTGTGAGTGGATTGCATTGCGAAGGTGTTTCTCCCAGTATCTGACTTCCTAGTACTCCAAGCTTTATTGTTCCGGGAGATTTTCTATAATTTTTCAGCAATCTCAGCATGAGAACACTCCCCATAAGATCCACCTGCTATAGTGTCCAACACCGCTTTATTATTATCATCCTATCCCCGATAGAAGTATTCCTTTAGTGACTCATCATCTATACGGTGATTTGGGACGCTTCTCAAAAACGAGGTGAATTTATCCCAAGAACTACTAACTGACTCTCCTGGTAGTGCCACAAAGTTTTTCACTCTGTCTTTGTGGTTTAGTTTCTTGGAGATCGGGTAGTAGCGTGCTAAGAAAACGTTCCTTAGTTGGTTCCAAGTGAAAATTGAGTTGTAAGGGAGCTCAGTGAACCATATAGCAGCCTCTCCCGTCAGTGAGAGAGTAAACACTCTTATCCCTATTACATCCAAGTCCAAGTCAGGCCTCCCTACACAGCTTTTACACACTGCCCTCACCTTAGCTAAATGGGCATGTGGATCCTCAGAAGGTAGCCCTGAAAACAAACCTCTGGCAGTGAGCATTTGCATGAGGCTACAAGTTACCACAAAGGTGTGGCCTGGTGGTAGAGGGGGCAAGACAAGTGGCCCATCGGAGTCTGCTATATTGTCATAGCCTCTGTAGTATTCTTGGGGCCGTGGAGCAGGATTTTATCCCCGCTGTTGGTGTTCACCCGGAGCATCGGGTAACAACTGACAATGAACATCAATCGGAGCTGGGATGTTCTGGTTTGGATCATCATCATTAATTCCCAAGTTTCGATTCATGTTGCGTAGTGTACGCTCTAATCGTGATCGTAGGGAAACAAGGGTTCTCTTCCTCTCCGTGTATTTGGCATACAAGGAAGATGGTTCTGCAAGAATCAAAAACATTAAAACAAAGTAAAAAATCAAGAAAATATCAACTAAATTATAGTAATAAGTTTAAGTTAATCTAAAAGCTACTTTTTCAGGCAACGGCGCCAAAATTTGATACGCTTTAACTTACTTCTCAAATAAGAAGTAAAGCGGTCGTGTCAAGTAAATAACCCAACTAATGAGGTTGGGATCGTTCCCACGCGGAAAATAGTTTAGACTTAACTTCAATCTATTATTACTATTGTTCAGTCAATTACTTCCTTGGAAAGCAAAAATGATAAAAGGGGGGTTTTCTATCTCTAAATAAATGAAAATAACTAGCGAAATTAAAGGAGACAACTAACAGCTTCGAATGTTGGAGTTTAACCAATTAATCAACGTAACTAGGGTTTACGTGTTCCCCACAGGTTCATAACTTGATAATTCTAACTATAACAATTCTTTCCTAGTATCTTGCATGCAAAGTGATAAGTTATGTATTTCTAAATCCTTGGTCCGGCATTTAGAAAATTTCACTCCGCACCTTGGTCCGGCTACGTGTGTTGCTATACTAACCCTTACCTTTACCTCATATTAAGCATCGTATTCAATATTTGACTAAGTTATTACCTCGTACCAATCAATACTAGCATATTAGATAGTATACACTAAATATATGTTGATAATTCTTTTCCTATTATCTACCTCCTTGGTCCGGCAAGTAGCATTAAGGCGAGTTCTAACGTTGGGACATCCGTTAAAAAGACTTCTAAGCGAAAGAATTATCAATACATGCAAGACACTATTCTAGATTGTTATTTTAGTTAGATTTTACCTCATTATTAGCCTATGGTTCCCACAACCCTAGTTATGGAGTTAAGTTACCCATAGTCATAATTACAATATTAAAATATATGATATAATAATTCATGCACTTACTTCAATGAGAAAAAGTAAAATCCGAAAGTTCGCTTGATTAATCAACAAAAATCACCAACAATCAATTACTGAAATTAATTAAAGAACAAAGAGTCTAACAAAGAGTCTTAAAATAATCAAGGGTCTAACCTCAAAAACAAAGTTTTTAAAACTATTTATAAAAAATAAAAACCTAATTAAATAAGGACTCTATTTGCAGGAAATCTGTCAAAACACGGCTGGATCGACGGACCTCGCGATGGATCGTCGTGGTCACGACGGACCGTCATGGATTCCGTCGTCCCATACTTGTGCAATTTCTTCTGCTGCTCTCTTCCTTACCCTCGACGGCAGGTATGACGGATCGTCGCCGACACAACGGTCCGTCGAGGGTCTCCGTTCCAAAACACTTGAACTCTTGGAATTTCGGTACTGGGACTACTTCTCTGATCTTCATGACGAACCAGCAGGACAGGCCGTCATGACTACGACGGTCCGTCACGCACTCCGTAACCCCACACTTGGTCAGAATTCCCCATCTTCCTTCAGCAGCTGCACTACGATGCCACCGACAGACCGTCACGGGCACGACGAACCGTCACAAGCTCCGTAGGTGGTACTTTTCTGTATTTCTCGCTCAAAAACCTCCGCATTCATCTTTTAGACAGATTTCCTGCAAATAAAGAGAAACTTACATAAAAATTAGCACAAAAAGGCTTTTGGACACATTAAACTTAAGTAAAAAGTATTAATAATATCGTGAAACCACGGTATATCAATCCCGTTGTAGCAGTGTCGCTACAGCGGCACGAAACGAGGCAATGAGCTCCATAAGGGAGGTTCAATTCCCCTTTCACAACACATTCTTAACCCACTACGCTCAGAAAATACCCTTAACGCTATGATCCATTTTTGAAGATTTATTTATACAAATTTAATTCCTTAAAGTCGTACCGATTCCTTTACGAGTTATCTAGCCGATTATGCAATCAAATTTCTATTTACTTCACCCGATTGCTACCAGAGTCTCCTACACTTTGATGACTTCAATTTCTCCAAATTTGGACAAGGTTGGGAAATTACTAATAATAGGAAAAAGTTTTTCCAGACCTGATTTTTTCTCGTTGGCATTTCTATAACGACGAAACACAATCGTTACAAAGATATGAAAAATAAAGAATAAATTCGAATTGAGTTTTTCTAAAAATAAATTATATATAGAGCATTTTTACTTCTAGTAGCTTTATAAAAAAAATTAGAATTTGATTATTAAATTTAGGCAGAACACATAAGCGGCCCCTTGAACTTGCACGCTTTTTCCCTGTATACACCTTAACAAGAGCTCCTTCCTTTGAACACTTAAACCACTCAAAAAGTGTACAAATCAAACACACGTGTCTGACTTATCACCTGTCGTTTGAAGCACGCCTTTTGAGTGCATGAGTGAGAAAAAAATTGATGTGTCTGATTTGACATACTTAACAGTAAATTTTTCCCCTTTATTTATCCATCCTAAATTATTCCCTTTTTTTAATTTCTATTCTCTTTCTTCTCCATATCTCACCATTGTTTCTGCTGGAGATCAAAAAAAATTCTTATTCATATTCTTTACAGCGATTGAAATGTCCAATTTGTCGATTTCAAATTCTTCTGTTGCGAATGTGTTTTGTCGATGTGGGGTTAACGCTGAATTGAAAACCTTATGGACACAAATTAGTACAGGACGTCGATTCTTTTGCTGTAAAAACACAAAGGTAAGATTTTTATTATTATTTTAAATTTGGTTAAACAAATCGCTACCAATCGCTAATTATAGTTAAATTATTATAATAATTGTGTAGAGAAGAGGTGGTTGTGATTTTTTTCGATGGTACGATGATGATCTACCGCCTCAAGCAAAAAAGATCATATGGGGCCTATTGAAAAGAATCAAATCATATGAACAAGAGAGAAAGCGGGCAACAAAAATCAGGATCATATGTGTTATTGCTCTCGTGATTTTCGCTATATGACAATATTTATGTTAGTAGGATTAGAGTGATTGTATCAGTAGTCTTGTATTTCTGTTGTACTGATGTTAGACTAAGGAATGGACATAAGTTGTTCATTAATCTATCATAATTTGCTTGTTTATTCACCTCTATTGTATTGCATTATTTCGATTCCTCTTATTAACCTCCAAACGACAATAACCATATTAAGTGAACAACACAACAATAAGCTCCAAACAAGCATAAATTATAGACAAAAAATTCTTTGCATTATGCTTTATTGGTCGAGTCAATCTTCTTGGAGAAGACTTGAAAAGGATTTTCCAAGCATATTTCTAGCAAGAAAATCCACAGTCAAATCATTAGTTATAATTTACATCAAAAACATATTAAAGCAGTCTCAGTATTGTTTCCTGCTTGCATTACAGATTCAACATAAAACAACCCCCAAGAGTACATCAAAAATACCCAAGACACAGAAAATAGTCACACCCATGTTCTTGTTATTGTTGCACTAGACATTTGCAGATCCACCCCTTTTGAACTTGCGTTGTAATTGTGAAGTGGTGACGACATCTTTACCCTTCCATTTCAGTCCACGAGCCTTATAACCAATATTAATGTTTGTTGGTGTTGCACACTTGAAAATAGCTGGAGCAACAACTCTTTCACCTATTGTACAAAGCTGAATACAAGAAACTAAAATTAAGTGTCTATTATCAAAGTAGGTAGATTATAAATAATTAAAGGTGGTTATACTCTTACATTTAATGTTTGTCTGCCACTTATATCATCAATGTAGATGCCAAATCCCACAGTATTAGGCCTTTTGTTTCCTCCTGTTGATGTTGATTTTCCTTCTCTTCACATGCCTTTTCCTGCTTGTTGCCCTTTTGTAACAGTTGAAGTATCATCGCCTCCTCTCCCCCTACCTCTTCTCCTGCCTCTTCCAGCTTGTTGAACTCTCCCAACAGTTAAAGTATCATCACAAATAGAAGTTGATTGTTGGCCTGAGCTGACATGTTGTGATGGTTTCGAGGTTGGTGATTGGCTAAAACCTACAGGATTGCCTTGAGTTAGCAGGTTGGCTAAAACCTACAGGTTGCCTTGAGCTTTGAGGTTGCCTTGAGCTAGAAGGTTGGCTTGAGCTTGAAGATTGCCTTGAACTTTGAGGCTGACTTGAGCTAGCAGGTTGGGTTGAGCTTTGAGGTGGGCTTGAGCTTGCAGGTTGGCTTGACCTTCCAGGTCCAGGTTGGGTTGAGCTTCCAGGCTAACCCAATTCAGAGGATTAAATAGTGTAAATAAGATGAAGAAAAATTGTAATGTATTTTATTTATTTAATTGAAGTAATCAAGGGTGGCTTAAGTATTACCACATATTTACAGGCTTTATTATTGTGGCCTTGTTGATGACACTTGGAGCAAGTTATTTTTACACCTTTCCGAGATAACTTCTCATACTTCTTTCTTGGTTCATCCTTTGGCTTTAAACTGAATTTTGGTGGTCTGCCAGACATTTGTTTTGGTTCAGGAGGCTCAATCACTATATCACTAGTGTGAAGCCACATTTTCATATTAGGTATTGGCTTGATAAAGTAATTATAAGCCTTCATGAAAGTATCTTTTTTTGTACAACATGATCTTCAGGGTCTTGGCCTGCATGCTGATGTGCCAAAACAACATGTTGACATGGTATGCCTCTCAACTGCCAGGTTCTACAAGTACATGTCTTTTTTCTGATATCAACATTATGCCTATGACCCTCTAAAATTTCATATTCAAATTGGCCATTGAACCTAACTTGATAATCTCAAGCATAAACTTTGTTTTTTTCAAGTACTAAACTAGCCAAAGAAGAAATCTCTGATATCCAAGTGTCAACAAATTTTCTCATCTCCACATTTCTGTCCATTATCTTATGTCTAATCTCCTCTAACATGGTGATAATTGATTTATGCCTAGCAGCTAATAACCAAAAGTTAAATGTCTCACACATATTATTCTCAACAATATCACACTTAGCATGCTCCTTAAAATATGATTTTGCACCATGTCTTTCTTTCATAATGTAACAAGTCCCCACAGATGTTCTTATTACTAAGTTTAGCAAGTTTGTCCATTTCATCTTGAAATTTTACCTCAAAACTTGATTTTGCACATCTTTAGAATTGTTTTCTTCTTTCTTCTCCTCTCCAGGTCTTCTGCCAATTGGACCAAATGTGTCTAGCACACATCCTCTGCTCACAATCTGGCAGCAACTCCATTACGGCTGCTACAAGACCCTACATATCATAATAATTTATTATTAGTAATAATTAAATAAATAGGCAATGAGATCAAAATAAATAAAATAACATTAAACTAACCTTTTGCATATCAGACATCACATTCAATCCATGTCCAGTGCCTAAGTATAGATCTTGTATCAAGAAATTGATGAAGAAACTCCAATTGTACTTTGTTTCTTGATCAACAACTGCCCAAGCAATTGGAAACATTTGTTGATTTCCATTCCTACCAACTGCAACCAAAAATTCACCCTTGCAAGCACCCTTCAGAAAACATCCATCAAACCCAATGATTTTTCTACATCCTTCCAACCAACCTCCCCTTAGTGCATCAAAACAAACATAAAAGTAAACAAATAAAACTTTTCGTGGAGTAGATTTTCTGTCTGTCCTCACCCAACATGAACTATCAGGATTAGTATGTTTTATCATGTCTGCATACACAACCTTGCAAACTCCATCTTACAATCACCCATAAACTCCTTGAGAATCATCAATTTTGCCCTATAACAAAGAGTTCTTCCAACATACAATTTTGTATCCTTCCTTACCAACTCTTGAATTTACCCCAACTTTATATGAGGTTGAGAAACTATTATGTCCCTAAACTTATTTCCAATAAAGTTAGATGTACACAACTTGTTCTTGGTTGTGGTAGGGCACTGATAAACAAGGTAGTATTTTTTAACAATAAAGTCACCAGAGTCTTTGTCTAGACTAGCATACAACAACCATTTGCATTTCTTATGTTGACATTTAACACTGATTCTATATTTTTCATTAGCCTTCAATTTTAATTTGACTTTATATTCCACAACATACTCTACTACAGCCTTTTCAAATTCTATAGCATTTTTAAATACCATGCCAAGCTCAAATATAGCAACTACACAATCAGGATCAAATCTGACATTTTTACTTTTTCTTCTAGCTGGTAAATCAACACCTTCCACAGCTTCAGGATCTAATTCATCCCTATTATCATCACTATCCAGTTCTGAACTATCAATATATTGTTCATCTCCCCCAATCTTCCTACATATCTAGAAGTTTTGTTCCTTCCAATGTCTTCAAATCCCCTATCAATACCAGCGACTCCAACAATTATTTCCTTTGTAGGAATTGATTTTTTCCCTGCAATTTGGTTCTCCTTTCATTTCTAAGATTTCTCAACTCTTCATCAATCTCTGTGTCATCTTCATCTGGAAT
The DNA here is from genome assembly GCF_001406875.1 of Solanum pennellii. NCBI lineage: Eukaryota > Viridiplantae > Streptophyta > Magnoliopsida > Solanales > Solanaceae > Solanum > Solanum pennellii. The sequence continues at coordinate 70,722,250 of NC_028641.1, forward strand.
AAAATACTTTTGTGAATCATCACTGCAATCCCAATCAGTTTTAACACCTTCAAGATCTGATGCATCATATACACCAACTTCAACATTAATATTCTCATATTAGGTATCTTGTTGTGTAACTCTTCATCCACACCAACTTCAATATCAATATTCTCAGATTGAGCAGCTCTTTGTTGGTCCCCTTCATCCACATTAATATTATTTGAGTTTTTTTACCCCATCCTTATTAACACTTTCACTAATTGTTGACCCACAAAGATAACCTGTAGGGACCTTATCTTTAACAACATCTACCTTATCCACGACATGTTCAACATACAAGTCCAAAAAGTTACCATCACCTGGGTCTTCTATAAGCTTTAGTAAACTGAAATCATTATCCACTAAGTCAAAGTTATTGCTTGTAGGGTTTTTAAAATAAAATCACCCACATTAACATACCCTAGATCTTTAGTATAAAAAAACAATTCCATTAAGAAAAAGTGGTCTTTATCGATACCTACATATTCCACTTCACTTTTCCCTATGTAAGTAAGACCTTCACCAGATGTGTCTTTCACAAATTCACCCCCATGGTGAAAACGAGTTAGTATAATAATATCCATAAGATTCCCTGAAAGAATTCAAATAAAGCCGACAAATTACTGACAAGGAAACCCTAAAAAATCAAACTTTATTCACATGTGTACAAAACATTATCACTGTACTAACAAACAAAAATAGACGCTACATTTAAAGGGGAAACTGCAACAATAGTCAACATATTCGAAAATGAACTTACTTCTCAAGATTTTGACAGCACAAAATCTCCTAGTTTCCCGAATTAGCTGTAGAACACAACAACAACATTTATTTTCTTCAATCCGTAGGAAGAATACATGAAGATTAGAGAGATGACTGCAAGGTTTCCTTAGAGAATCGACCACATTGAGCGGGAATCGTGAATGAAATTCTAGGATTTTTTCAAAATGAATTTTGGGGATTTAGGGGAATGACTGAGGGGTTGGGTGTGGGGTTGAGTGTTTTACCACGTAGATTAGAATTTTTCCCCGTAGGAGGTGTGTAATGTCACGTGCTCTATCATAAAATAAATGCCTCAAACGACTGTGAAAAGTCAGCCATATGTGTTTGATAGGTACACTTCTTGAGTGGTTTAAGTGTTCAATAGGAAGAAGCTCTTGTTAAGGTGTCTAAACGGAAAAGGCGTGCAAGTTCAAGGGGTCGCTTATGTGTTCTGCCTTAAATTTAATTTAAATAATTATTTTAAAATTTTAGTGAAAAGAAAAAATGATCAAAATTTAATGTTTACTGTGCTTCTTATTTTTTTTGGTTATATTTTTAAGTTGTAGGTCTCTAATTAGATATTATTCTAATAGATAATATGAGTTTTGAATTTTTGAAAAAATTACATATTTATTAACAATGATTAGATATCTAATTAAGATTTTTAATGGATAATGTATTAATTTTGAATTATTAAAAATATAACTGATTTATTAATAATAATTAGAAATTAATTAGGAGTCCTTTAAAAATGTAAAAATAAATTCTTCGAACTCGTGCATGCGTGCATTTATAAACCTTCACGTATGGCCATGATACAGCTGGGGTAAGAAACCTAAGTGTGCTTCAGCTTAAAATAAATGCTTCGAGCTCGTGCGTGTGCACATTTATAAACCTTCACGTTGGACCGCTGGGCTAAGAAACTTAGGTGTGCTTCAAGGTATCCAAAATATGTTATTTAACCATTTAAAGTATAATTTTACTAATATGCACGATGTAATTTTACGATGAAGAGTGTTAAATTGGACACTCTGAGCCTAGTGTACCTCCGCCCTTGCGTATGCAATACGTAAGATAATAAGGCCAGGAATATTGAAGTTATTAAAAAGTTATCTAATTAGACATATATCGATACTATCTTCCCCCTCCCCCCTCCCCAGTCACTAGTTATGTATCAGATTTGGAGTCCGATACATTAAAAATATCATTCCTTAAAATTAGCCTAAAATAGAGTTCTTATATATTCCCCTACGGATCTGACTTCTCCATTTCTCTTCTCTCCGTTTTCCCGAAGTTCCTATTTGGATTAGTGACACATGGCATAGGTTAAAAGAAATGGCTAAGATTTAATTTTCCAAAGTAAATCTCTAACCATGATTTAACTAATATATACAATATATATTTAGTACTAAAAATTATTATAATCTCACATTCTTATCAACATATTATCTTGTACATAAATATAGGAAAATAAAAGTTCTTCATAATTACTTTTTTAAACTGCTGCAAAATATAGCTAATATTAATTTTGGAGGAAATAGAAAAAAGGTGAAATAAAATAGGAAAAATAATGCTTTTCAATAGTTAATGGTTAAAAAGAAAAATTCAATGAAAAAATGCAATAAAAATGTCAACTTAAAAATAAAATAAAATAAGATAAACATCCCAAGGAAAAAAAGTTAGGAAGAAAACTTTTTTCCCCTTACAAGATAATATGTAGAGCTGTCGAAATGGGTTTGGCCCGCTCGGTCGGTCCGACCCTGCCCTAGAATTAAGTGGGGTTTGAGCCTGATTTTTTTGGTCTATTTAGGAATGACACTTTTTAGCCCAATCTTATTTGGTCCGCTAGCCTCATAGGCCTAACCCGCAAGCCTCAGAGATCAGCTCGTGAGCTATGACTATTTAAAAATATTTTCATAAATACTTTTAGTAGTATTTTATTTGTAAAAATTTTATCAATAAAATTTTTTTAAAAATAAAAAATTAAATCTTTTAAACTAGCTAGTTTTTTTTGGGAGGAATGGTGGAATGATCTACATTTTTTCTGCTAAATCTTACTTTGACTATCATGTATTTTTGTAAGTATTCACCGAAGTGTGTGATTCATAAATATATTTTTGTAACTATTCTCCGAAGTGTGTGATTGATAAATGAAAATTTGTATATATTCATTTCGTGTTCATAGACGTCAACGTTCCATACTCTTAGATACTCTTTCTAAGAGAGTAATATTGTTCATTTTTTTTGTTGAAGGGCCAACCCATCTAATCCGTGACCCGCTGCTCATGGCTGAGATGGACTGTTATTTTATAGGTCATTTAATTAAAAGAGTCAGCTCATCCCAACCCATTTAACTCTAGCCCGTTAGGGTTGGGTTGGGTCAACCCATTTTGACAGCTCCAATAATATGTTGTTAAGATTGTGGGATTATAGTCAGTAATTTTTAAAATTAATTTATAAAATATATTCATTAGTTAAATCATGGTTAGAGATTTAGTTTAAAAAATTAAATCTTATCTATTGATTTTAACCTATGTCATATGTCATTAATCCAAATAGAAACTTGGAAAAATTGAAAAAAAAAAAGAAATGGACAGAAGTCAGATCCATTCACCTACTTAATTATCTCCCTAATTATATTTTAACTTCTAGCCAATCCGTTATCCACCCTCTCTTCATTCTTACTAGGGGTGGCAAGGGGATCGGGATGGCCCGCCCCGGCCCGCGTCCCGACCCGAACCCGGCCCATCCCCCAGGGTTTAAGATGTTTAAGGGGTGGGGGATGAGGGGGCCGGTTCACCCCTGCGTCCCGGTCGACCCGGCCCGGTTGAACCGGCCGGTTCGCGGGATCCCCCTATTTTTTTCTTTTTTTTTTAAATTTTAAAAAATTGACCGTTTAGATCCGTTGGAGAAATGGCTAGTGGGCCCCCCCCCAACGGATATATGTCCCTTTTTGTGTTCCCAAACACCCCCTACCACCCCCCTACTTTTAAAACTTTATTTTAAACACTCAAGTCATAATAATTACACTTTAACCCATTTTTAATACTATAAATATACCTATCCCCTAATATTTCTTACAAAATCATCTATTCTCATTTCTCTCATCTTTTTTGTATATCCTCTCAACTCTCAAGTGTCAATCTTAATTTCTATTCCATTTTAATTCTCATATTATTAGAATCCATATATTTCAATTTTCAATTCAAAATTTTCATATTATATCAATAAATATAATTATATTATCTCATATTTGTTATCAAGTATTGGTTGGAGACTTGGAGTTACAAATTACAAGTTACAACAAATCACAAGCTTCAACAATCGGTTTAACGTCTGCTATTAACGCAGACGTTTGGTACATTCGTTTCATAATATTTATATTTTATTTTTCGTCTTTATTTTTGTGTTATTATTATTTTTATATTACACTTTATATATATATATATATATATATAATTAAGTATGATTTCTAGCAAAAAAATAGCGGTAAAGGAAAATAGAAAGCACAAGATAACGAAGAAAGTAGACTTTTTTAATTATTTAATTTTGGTAAAAAAATAGTAAATAAAAGAATAGTAGTAAAAGTGGTGGTACTTCATCTAAATCAACGAGTAGAGTTAGATTTAACAAAAATGATTCTACTAATGTTGATGATACTCCTTATAATATTGATTCAAATGTTCAACNAAAAAAATAGTAAAGAAAAAAAGAGTAGTAAAAGTGGTGGTACTTCATCTAAATCAACGAGTAGAGTTATATTTAACATAAACGATTCTACTTATATTGATGATACTCCTTATAATATTGATTCAAATGTTCAACTCGATCACGAAAGTTTAGAACGACGTTATGGTAATATTAATCCTAATGTTGATGAAATTCAGGTGAAGAAGTAGAAGCTGATTTGGGAGAAGAGGAGTTAGAAGAAACACCTACTAGTCCGGTGACAGAAGTTTCAAATGAGACTATCAATTTACCAGAGCAAAATTTTGGACATCCACCCCTTATACCTCCCACAAGGGAGAAGGTGAAGTATCAACGACCTAAAACTTCTATTGTGTGGCAATTTATGACTTTTGATAAAGAAAATAGTGTTGCTATTTGTAATAAGTGTAAGCAACATTTTAAACATAAACAAGGTGGGGGTCAAGGTGGAACGGGGGGATTAAATAGACATTTATTATCTTGTGTGCCGATTCAATATAAAGAAGTTAAAGCATTAGCCAATAGAAAAAAGGGAATTTCAATTAATGAATTAGATATTACCGGTAATGCATCGATAGGGGCTTCTAACATGGTTCAAGAAACATTAGATCCTTTTAACCCCGCTGGTCCAATAACACAACGTAAATATAATAAGGAATTAGATCGGGAAAATTTAGCTAAAATGGTTTCTGTTTGTGGTTTGCCTTATAGTTTTCCTTCAAATCCCGATTTTGTTGAATATATTCAACAAACTTCTAATCCGGATTATAGAGGCTTTTCAAGAAATACTGTTAAATCTGATGTTTTTGAATATCAAGTTAAACATTGTCAATTTCTTCATTGTCTATTTAGCATATTAGATAGTAGAGTGTCTATAACTTCGGACATGGGTCGTAGTGTTAATGGAAATGATTATTTAACTATTACTGCACATTGGATTGATCATAATTGGAATTTGCAAAAAATAATTATAAGTTATAAACTATGTATAGAGAAAAAAATTGGTGCATATTTAGCTTCAAATATTTTAAGTGTTTTAGATTATTATATGATTATAGATAAAATAATGTCTGTCGCATTAGATAATGCATCTAATAATACAAACGCTGCTAAAATGTTAAAAGTTAGATTATGTCCAATTGACAATAATGTTTTTCATGTTAGATGTGTTGCACATATATTAAATTTAGTTGTACAAGATGGTATTTCATTATTTGATTGTGGTAGCGTAAAAGTTGAATATGTTGTTACCTGAATTTTTCATACTTCCAATTTCATGTTATATGCGAGGTTTTCTTGGTCTTAATTCTACTAACCGTGATGATTTTGAAGAATATTTTAATCAATCTTTAGAAGTATTGGAAATCAAAGATGGCAATGAAGATTTATTAGGATGGTGGAGTACGCGAAGCGATGCATTTCCAACTTTGAGCAAAATGGTCCGTGATGTTCTAGCTATTCATGCTTCATCAGTTGCATCGGAGGCTGCTTTCAGTGCGGCAAGGTTTCAAATTGGTGATCATAAACATTCATTGGCGGAAGACAGTTTGGAAACAACAGTTTTATTTAGAGACTGGTCAAATGCCAAAAGGAGAAATAACAATTTGCCAAAGTTAAGTAAAAAACAAGCAAATTGGATCAAAACATTAATTGAATGCAGTGATGATGAATTAGAGGCACAAGAATTTCTAACAAGTTTTCCAACACCGGAGGATATCACCATCGATATGATGCGACAATTAGAATTAAATTTTAAAGGAGAAAACAGATATTTTTATATTACATTCGAGAACTAATTGAAACAGAACCCTTACTAGAAGGTGGCTGCGTAAAATTAGTTACTCATCTAATATCTATAACAAATATTAGTATTACGTATGAGAACTTATTGAAACAGAACCCTTCCTAGAAGGTGGCTGCGTAAAATTAGTTACTCATCTAATATCTATAACAAATATTAGTATTACGTATGAGAACTTATTGAAACAGAACCCTTCCTAGAAGGTGGCTGCGTAGATTAGTTACTCCACTAATATTTGTTAATTGTGAGTTGTAACTTCTAAGTTCTATTGAATAAATTTGAAGGTTTTAACTTTTGTTCAAGTTTTTTTTTATATTTGAAAATTGAAACTTTATAATTTTAAACTACTAAATCTAGTATTCTAACTGTACTTTACTGCCGTTGAGTGGTTCGCTGACACCGGAGACAATTTACATTACTTTAAAATATTTAAATTACAAATTAAAGTTCTCAAATTTGAAATTTAAAACTTTAAAGTTGAAACTTGAAATTTGAAACATGAATCTTAAAATTTGAAAATTGAAACTTTAAATTTGAAAATTTATTTTGATATTTGAAAAACAAAAATTAAATTTAAAATTTATTAGCTAAAGACGTATAATTTCAATAAAAATATATAAGTATTTTAAAAAAAATCCCCCGTCCCATGCCGTCCCGTCCCGTCCCCCCAAATCCCATCCCATCCCGTATATATAGTGGGACGGAATGGGACCTATTTTTGTCCCCCCAATCCCGGTCCCCCCAATCCCGGTCCCGTGCCAAATCCCCTCTCCCCGTCACCCGTCCCGTCCCGTCCCCCTTCGTCCCGTCCCCCAGTCCCCTTCCCCGTCCCCTTGCCAGCCCTAAATTTCTTACCTCCCATGTTGGTCACTTAATTCTCTTTACCTCTTCTGTCTCAGTACAATTTTCTTCAATGAAAAATAAAGCATTAGAAATCAAATTATTGAAGTCTGTAACTGATTTAATCATTAAGTTATATATTTAAATTTTTTTTATAGCTTTCAATTGATATATTTTATTTTCTAGATTTGGATAGTTATACCAAATTATTTCCTTGAAAGTTCATTAATTTAGATTATTCTTTATTTACTTTAATGGCCAACTTTAAATTATATTCATGATCAAACTGAATAAATTTAAATATCATTTTATATTCAGATTTTTAATCGTTCACTTCACCTAGACTCTTGAACCTCATGTGCCCTTTGCTTCATTGAAAAAATCAGTCTAGGATTCTAGAAGCAAACTTATTTACTTATGTAGTAATCCAAGAGATACTTTTATTTTTTTGTGACATTTTACAAATAATATAATACTTGATAATCACAAAGATACCAATTACATTGAAGAAATGTTTGGTCATTTTTTGAAAAGGTATGCGTCTTTATGATCCGTTTTTGAATCATGTATTGAATTATTGGAAAGAAATTATAGAAAAGCTTGATAAAGTACTTTTCTTGATGTTTGAAGAAATTTAAAGCAACCTAAATTCAGCTTAAACACTTGACTGAATTCTTGAAATATCTATTTGTCATCGAAGAAGAAAATTTTGGAGTTGCAGATGGAATATTAAGAGTGTGTAGCTTTAGATATTTGAGGAATTTGGAGGTGATTAAAAAAGGAAAAATGTTAGCTGGAGTGAAAAATAAAAATCTCTTTCATCGAGGGGAAGTTCAAGATTAGACGAATTATTTTTCTCTAGAGATGAATGATAAACTCAATAATATCACTGAAAAAAAGTTTCAAGAATCAGAATAAAATTTTCATATATTTGATTTGGCATTAATATGATATAACGCGAACTGAATGTAGTTTATTTATTTTCAAAATCAATAATGTACGAATAGTTGTGTTTGAGAGTAATGTAACAAGAACATACAATAAAAGCTCTATTGTATCACTAATATATATTATTTTAAATGTTCATTACTCGAATTGTTTGCAAATTATGCATTAATTTTAATGAATTGTATTTTTAGCGTGATTTTCTTATAATTGACTGTTTGCAAAATATAAAAATGTATCAAGTTAACTATGAATAGATGATGCATTTTTGTTATACTATATTATACCAAATTCATTATATGTGATGATATAGAAGTTTGTATTTTACTATCATTATCATTTTAAAGAGTTTTACGTCAAACTTTGTTGCTAGTAATTGACGTACTAATGAAATATTGGATTTTAAAAAGGTGTGGATGAAAAATGAAGAGTTGTAACTTTATGAAGAGTTGCGACTTTTATGAAGAGTTGTGACTTTTATGAAATGTTGTGACTTTTATGAAACGTTGTGACTTTTATGGAAAGTTGTGACTTTTATGAAAGACGACCTTTCTGAAAGATTGTGACGTTTTCAAAGGTTTGTGACCTTTCCGGTAAGGCACAATAAGAACCTTTTTGCACTACCCCGTTGTTTTCTATAAATTGAGGGATTTCCTCTCATTTTAATAGAGAATTCATGGACTTCTTCTTCAACTACTAAATCTAGTATTCTAACTGTACTTTACTGCCGTTGAGTGGTTCGCTGACACCGGAGTTTTTGGTATCTATACTCTGGTGATTGAGATCATTTTGCCCTGGGAGGTCATATTCCAAATCAAACCTCGGATACTAGAGGGGAATAATTTTCTTAAGGGGACACTGTGAGTTCAGTGGACTTGATCTTTTTCCTATGAAAAATTTTCCAGATTCTGGTACGTGTTTTACAAATTTTAGATTTGTAAATTAATTTCAGTTCTTCTATTCTTTTGTTCTTCACTGGTTCATTAAACTTGATAACTTCGTGTTTCTGCAAAGTTTGTTGGAATCAGTAAGATTCTTTAGACACATATTAACAACAATTCTTCTTTAAGAAAAATATTTCGTATATTTTTTTTAATCTGTTTCTGATTCTAGTTTCACTACTACTTTTAATTTCTAATTGTGAAAATATTCTTAAACTTTGTCGTCTTACAAAAATGTTCAAAATTTTATTCTAAATATATTTGGAATACAAGATGAATAACATGAAAGTGACACCTCGTTGCGCTCAAATTTGAGACTTTACTCTAATAATCGTCAGAGTCATTTCTCAACTCTTTCTTTCGTTTGCAAATAAAATAAAAAATTACTCCGAAAAACGAAACTCACATAATTAAATGATTAGAGAAAAAAAGAGGCACACGACTCTATGTATACTCGTGCATATTTTTCATAAAGCATGGTAGAAAATATGAAGCTTCGAATACATGCAAGTTAAAGTAACTCGATAAATTGAGTATGATATGCTTCCTTCGCTCACTATTACTTGTTTATCATATTAAAAATAATTATTTTGCTTTTATTTGCATACTTTAGCATATCAAGAAAAAGGGAAAGACAAAATTTAATATTATTTTTAACTTTAAAAAATGTTTTTTTCCCCAAATTATTCCCAACTCCATTAAGACTATATATATAAATTGATATGAATATTATATTAAAATATTCACGTCATATATGTGTTTTTTAAAAAGAATATAAACTTTATCAGAAATAAATAAAAGTAAATGGAGAAAACATATGAATAAATTATATTATTTTTGTCGTTTAAATTAGATTGTTATGGTTAAAAGTGATATAAATAAACTCCAAAAAATTAGTCTTGAAATTAAAATTACAATCTGACATAGAACAAAACATTTAATGAATTTTGCTAACTATTCTACCATACTCTCATTAATAACACTCTCTTAATAAATTAAATAAGTTAATCAAAGCAATTATCACTAATAGAAAGACATGAAAAATGTGAAGTGGTGAGCTCACATGAAGTGTATGACTAAACGTTCACATGAATAATAAGTGTATTCATGAATATTTGTAATAAAAACCCCACACTTGAAAAAAATACTCAAATCATAAAATCATGACACCTTCTCCTCCCAAATATTTACAAGAGGATAATCTAAGTGAAGAGTGCAAGAAATTGCTCTCTATCTTACCAAAAGGAAAGGCATGGATTGGGTCATATATCTACAATTATCAAGGTTGTTGGATACCACCAAGATTGCTTCAAGGTATGATTGCATGTCAACAACAATTTCAAGCAGAAGATAGTGATATCATTCTTGTTACTACTCCAAAGTCAGGAACTACTTGCTTAAAATCACTTTTATTCGCTCTAGTGAATCGAGTGAAACGTCCTATTTTTGAACCTAATCATCCTTTACTTGTTAAAAACCCTCATGCGCTTGTTCCATTCTTGGAGCATGAACTCTACGTTGATGGTCACGTTCCTGATTTTTCAACTTTCACTTCACCTAGACTTTTGGCAACTCACATGCCATTTGCTTCATTGCCAAAATCAGTCCTGGATTCAAAAACCAAACTTATTTACTTATGTAGGAATCCTAAGGACACTTTTATTTCTATGTGGCATTTTGCAAACAATTTAAGATGTCATCACAAAGATACCAATTCCATTCATGAAATGTTTGATCTTTTTTGTGAAGGGTTGAGCTTTTCTGGTCCCTTTTGGAATCACGTGTTGGATTATTGGAAACAAAGCATAGAAAATCCTAACAAAGTATTTTTCTTAATGTACGAAGAAATTAAAGAGAAACCAAAAATTCAACTTAAACGCTTGGCTGAATTTTTGGAAAGTCCATTTTCTACCGAAGAAGAAAATTGTGGAGTGGTGGATGAAATATTAAGAATGTGCAGCTTTGAGAATTTGAAAAGTTTGGAGGTGAACACAAATGGAAAGTTGTCATCTGGAGAGGAAAATAAAGTGTTCTTTCGTCGAGGAGAAATTGGAGATTGGAGGAATTATTTTACTGCAGAGATGAATGATAAGCTCAATCATATCATTGAAGAAAAGTTTCAAGGAACTGGATTGAAGTTTCAATATGCTTAATTAATAAGTATTAATATGCTATAGTTTCAATTGACTGCAATTACATATTTTGAAAGTAAGTATCGAACTAGTTGTGTCTGAGAGTAATGTAACAAGAATAGACAACAAAAGTTCTATTGTTGTATTAATACTATTTTAAATGTTCATTACTCAAATTTGTTGCAAATTTCATAGTAAACTAGTATTTATTCGAGCTTCGCGCAGTTATTCGCAAAATTTAAAAAATTATGAAATTAAACTTGTTGCAAGTAAGTTTAAAATGTTAAATATTTTTAAATTTATTAAATAATATTTTTATGATTTTGATATATATGAATAAAGAAATAAATAAAAGCAATTCTCGCAAATAATAGACAAAGAAGTTACGTTGTAAAACTCAACTATTCGAAAATCCAAAAGTCTAATCATATTATCACGTATATATTTTAAGGAAAAGAAGTAAAAATAAAATAAAAATAACTACAGCAATATTACAACACAAAAACTAAATGAAAACATTTTTTCTAAAGATACACTTTGTAATGACACAGAAGGTCATTTTTGAAAATATTAAATATTAATGTAACTTGAGTTAATTAATCGATATTAATGAATTAAAATAAATGTTAGAAGATTAGGGAAATTCTTTCATGTCATTAATGCTAAAGGAAATTGGACTAAGCATTTTTGCTGATTCAACGTGAGTTTTTTTTTAAATATTATTAATTATTATGAATTTTCTTAAATTAACAATAATGAAGCAATGATTGCAATGATAAAGGAACTGATGACATATTTAATAAAATTAGTTTCAGTTTGTGTATAAATTCTCACAGTAATATAACGAGATAAGTAATTAATTATTAAGTGTATTATATTATATTAAATTATTAGGATGGTATTATTAGAGAAATTGAAACTCTCTCAAGGCTTGAAATTTGGAAAATATGACAACTAGAATGTTAATTGATGTCAAGATTTAAGAACTTAATTATAAACATGGGTGAACTTTGGGTTAAGATTAAACATATAGTAATATGAGTATTATTACTTTCAAAATCTTATCGGGATTATTAGTGTGAATAGATTGCTTTGAGTTAGAAGTACAACGAAAAGGGAAGGGTCAAGTTCCGGAGTGATTGTTCAATTGTTTGAGGCAAGTGGATTTCTAAACCCTTACTAAGTATATGGAATGCGTGTATTTCCTTGTGATATATGTTTGGGAGTAACGGGACTTGGTGATGTGTTGATTTGTCCACATTGATTAATTCTAGTGATAAAAACAAATGGTGATATAAGGCAAAGTGAATTATTGCTTGTGTGAGATGTGTTGATAACGGAGAATGATTTGAAAGGCTTGTTGAATCATTGTTGATGTTTTTGTGAATGACGCAATGTTATGAAAATGGTGATATCCTCTTTATTTGTGTGAACATGTCATTTGCATTATTTTAAGACATGGTTATGACAAGTGTTATGTGCATTGAGAAAGAATGAGAACTAAAAAGGAAGTACCTTTTGAGGGACGTATCGCGCGCCACGATGGATACTAAATTTCGAGGGAGGTATCGCGCGCCGCGATGATTACTATTATCGATGGTCGTGTCGTGCGCCGCGACAGATGCATGGACAGATATGTTTCCCATGGGTCCCCGACTGAGAGACAGCGGGTATGTATCATTTGATCAGACATATATCATTATACTTGACATTGCATTGCACGTACTTATCATTAGTGAACCTGATATTGTGTTTTGTTGATCTTGTGAATGCCTTTCTGCGGAATTTGTGATTGATGAATATTGAGCTTGTTGTTGGAGATATATAATTTGTTGAAGTATTGTGGTTGAGTTATATGTAATTTGTCAAGGTGTTGTTGTGGATAATATGTAATTTCTCAAAGTGTTGTTGTGGAGGATATGCAATTTGTCTAAGTGTTGTTGTTGAGCTATATGTTATGTAACTGTGAACTGTTAGGTTGGGTTGATTTTCATGCAGGTTGTAGTTGCGGAGGTGCGCTTGGGGTGGTAAGAGTACCCGTATTCTGTTCCCTTAGCTTGTGTTTAAGGATTTACTTGCTGAGTACCGTGTGGCTTGTTACTCACCCCTTGCTTTTACAATATTTTTTGTAGGTTACTAGCCCGAGCCTTTGTGATAAATTTTCTTCTTTTCAGAGGCTTCTTGGAGATTTGTGAGGTAGTTGTTTGTCGTATTTTTAAGTTGATAGTAATTTTTCTGCATTTTATTATAATACTTGAGTTTTAGACTGACTTATCTTAGTGGGATAAGACGAGTGTCATCACGCTCAATTTTGGGTCATGACACACTTTCTAACAAATATATTTTTGAAAGTATAGTCAAACAAATTTACAATTAATCTACGGTGTCGTGTGGCTATCTAATTAAGGAACTTGATGTGATTAAATTTCGTAGAAATATGTAGATTGAACTTGAAGGGAATTTCGAGGTATTTTGTGATGCTTCTTTAAATTTCTACTTTATGATTTTTTTCATGATATATCATAAAATTTGTAATCTACAATATCTAAATCTGCAATGCTCCATTGTCATTTCTGACTCAAAAACATAAGAATTTATTTAAATAATGGATCAAACAAAATGATTTATGATTTCAAATGAATTGATGAAGTAATAAGCTGCATACTATTTTTTTTTTTAAAAAAAATATAACTAGTAAAATCATTGATCAAAAAGAAGGGCACATTACTTCTTAGATCTTGATAAGATAATAATATTCATTGGTGTTTAATTATATGAGAAGTTAAAATAATATAATATAATATAGAATAAAATAATAAAAATAAAAATTAAATTAAAAAGTTTAAATAATAATTTTCTTTTTCTGTAACGACCTATTTAGTCGTTTTGAGCAGCAGATTTTATTTCTGGAAAAACTGGCTGAGTCGACGGATCCCACGACGGACCATCATGGGCACGACGGACCGTCGAGGGGGTCTCGTTCCAAAACACTTAGAATTCTGAAATTTGGGTACTGAAATCGACTCTCTGAACTTCGT
>NC_028641.1:70738041-70738986 GCF_001406875.1 Solanum pennellii
TGTCTTGATGCCTTGAAGTTCCGGCATGGACTAGCTTTTGTTTATTTTAGCTTCTTAGAATACTCTTAGTTAGTAATTTGATCATAGATGTTCTTGTGGTGATGACTTCCAGATTTTGGGGAATAATAGATGTTGAATTTTAGAAGTTATTAAATTGGTTTTTATTAATGAGTTTAAGTCTTCCGCATTACTTTCTGTTGATATTAAATTGAAATGTTAAGGTTTAGATTGGTTGGTTCGCTCACATAGGAGGGTAAGTGTGGGTGCCAGTCGCGGCTCGGTTTTGGGTCGTGACATTTTCTTATCAAATTTTTTTGTCAAACTTACAAATTTATTTGAATACTTTTATAAAAAATATCGTTTAAAATTTTCAAATAATTTACTTAGAAATTTTATTATCATGTAATAATTGCACACACAGATTTTTTCAATGAATTTTGTTTGGTTAATATATATAAAGAAATAAGATTTTTTTATTTTTTTATTACAATCTTATAAATCTCATGTAATTTATACATTTGTATTGTGGAGACATAAGTTTGATGCATTAATAGGTCATTTATTTTTTGAAAGGATGATTTACCGATATGTCATATCAACTAGAGTAAAAGCAAACTTTTGAGATATTTACTATTTTTTGGATAAAAAAATATAATATTATTCACTTACCGGAAGCATAAATTTCAAAATACACAATTAATATCATTGTAATAGTTAATTGACCTTTAATATTATTGATTCATTATACAATTTATGATTAGTTGATATGAATTAACATTTATGAGTGATTTGTATATCAATATTTTTTTAAATGTATATTATTCAAAATGATGACATTATAGTACATTTCAAAAACTTATTTTTCATAATATAAAAAATTAAAAGCTTAATTACAATAAAAGATTTTTAAGTATGAAAACTTATATATATATATATATATATATA
>NC_028641.1:70740038-70768278 GCF_001406875.1 Solanum pennellii
TATATATATATATATATATATATATATATATAAAATCATTATTTTAGTTAAATGAGTTTAATGAATTAAATTAGTTTATTATTTTAAAAAAAAACTTAAATGACATCATGCCAATTAGGAGAGAGTGAAGCTTTTGAAGTGTCAAATATATTTGGAGGAAAATAGTGATAATTAAATGATATTTTGATTTTAAATGAAATATAAATAATATTTTAAGACAATTCACTAAATTTAAGTGACCATTTAGGGAATTGACTCCTACAAATAAGAAGTCCAACTCCATATAAAAAAAAAATAACAAAAAGAAACATAAAACCAAAAATAGTTAACAATAATAGGATAATTCCTTGAGACAATACGAATTAATTCCTTGATTAAATAGGAAAGAAAACCAAAAGCAGCGTACCATATGTCATGTCCCATGAATTACTTATTTTTTAGCGATATATTAAATATTGTGTAAGTTATATTAAAATTAATACATGAAAAGTGTATAGGATAGAAAAAATATATTAAATCTTTTGAATTGAAATAATAATATATTTATGTAGGTGACACGTATGTAATACGTAAGATAATAAGGTCAGAAATAATGTTTTATGGGGAGGGAGAGGTAATGTGTTTTATACAGTACAGAGCGAGTCGTAAGTTTTGAGATAAAAAACGTAAATTTCATGAATCTACGAAGCATAGTCTCATATATATTCAAAATTTTATCGTTTTATTACTAATAAAATAAGCAAAAGTAAACCTTTCAATAATTTATGATTTTTATTTGAGATAAGTATTAATAATCAATTATGAAGACAAAAAGTATTATAATTACTTCATTACACCAATAATAAAAATATGATTTAAAGCAGAAAAATTTTTAAAATTAAATTAAAAACGTCCGGACATACGTTTCTACGCCCATGACTTACATTTTATGCTTGGGACTTACGCCTCAAATTTAGGACTTACGCCTTATGAATCTACGTCTTTAATTTGTGTCCTGAAGCGCTTTTGGTACGCCTCACCCCGAAAATGTTTTTGAAAACACTGATAAAAAATATTAAAGTTATAAAAAATCATATAATTAAACATACATCATACTACCTTTCACACCCTCGCTCGCCCCGAGACTCGCCCCAAAAACGTTTTTGAAAACACTGACCAGATATTAAAGTTATAAAAAAAAAATCTAATTAAACATAAATTGATACTACCTTTCAATCCCCCCAGCCTCTCACCCTGTAACTCACCCCAAAAATATTTTTGAGAACACTTATCAAAAATGTTAAAGTTATTAAAAATTATCTAATTAAACAAATGTATATCGATACTACTTTTCATTCCAGCCCCATTCAATAGTTATATATTAAATTTGGAGTCAGATACATTAAAAAACATCTCCATTGAAATTAGCCTAAAATAGAGTCCTTATATATCCACCTACTTAATTATCTTCGTAATTATGTCTTAGCTTCAAATCAATCCACCCTCTCTTCTTTCTCACCTTTCACGTTGACTCAATTCTCTTTATTATTCTGTTTCACACAATTTTCTTCAGTTAGGCCATAATTAAACAAAAAATAAAGCATTATAAATCAAATTGTTAAAGTTTGTAACTGATTTAATCGTTATTTAAGTTGTATATTTAATATTTTTTATTGCTTTCAATTGATATTTTTTTTTCTAGATTTGGATAATTATACCAATTTATTTCCTTCAAAGTTTATTGATTTAGATTTTTCTTTATATAATTGGAAGGCCAAATTTAAATTATATTTATGATCAAACACAATAATTTTAAATATCATTTTATATTAATATATATATTTTTTTCAAATTTCACCATAAAACGTGACTATAGTAAAGAGGGGGTTTAAGCCGAAACCCTAAAAAGTTAAACTGAAATGGAGTCTTCTCCGGCTGCCGTTAAACGGAAGGAACCGGAGGTGAATTCCGACGAGAAGGAAGTCCCGGAGCTAAATTCATCTTCCAAGAGAGCAAATTTAACTAGAACCTGCGTGCACGAGGTAGCAGTTCCATCTAGTTACACTTCAACAAATGACGAATCAGTTCACGGAACTCTTTCAAATCCTTGTTACAATGGTGAAATGGCGAAAATGTACCCATTCAAGCTCGACCCATTTCAGGAAGTGTCAGTTGCATGCTTGGAACGAAATGAATCAATCCTTGTATCAGCACATACCTCCGCTGGGAAAACTGCTGTTGCTGAGTACGCGATTGCAATGTCGTTTAGGGATAAACAAAGGGTTATTTACACTTCGCCTTTGAAAGCTTTGAGTAATCAGAAGTACAGAGAGTTAAGTCATGAGTTTTCTGATGTTGGTTTGATGACTGGTGATGTTACGCTTTCACCAAATGCGAGTTGTTTGGTGATGACGACGGAGATTTTAAGGGGTATGTTGTATAGGGGTTCTGAGGTGTTAAAGGAAGTTGCTTGGGTTATATTTGATGAGATACATTACATGAAGGATCGTGAAAGAGGGGTTGTTTGGGAAGAGAGTATTATATTCTTGCCACCAGCTATCAAGATGGTTTTTCTTTCAGCAACTATGTCTAATGCTACTCAGTTTGCTGAATGGATATGCAATATTCATAAACAGCCATGTCATGTGGTCTACACTGATTTTCGGCCTACCCCGTTGCAGCATTATATGTTTCCAATGGGCGGTTCTGGATTGTATCTTGTTATTGATGAAAATGAGCAGTTTAGGGAGGTCAATTTTTTGAAGATGCAGGACAGTTTTGCAAAGAAGAAAGTGGGAGATGGAAGCAACAATGCAAATGCTAGGGTTAGAGGTAGAATTGCTAAAGGTGGCTCTACTTCTGGGGGTGTCTCAGATATCTGCAAAATTGTCAAGGTGTGTAGTTTAGTACTTTGGTCTCTAGATGATATTATCTTGGTTTTGCTCTTTCTTATTATATCAACTCCACACTTAGATTTTTGTCATAACAGCTTTTATTACACATTAAACTTGCTTCTTGAGTGAAGCCATGCTCTTCGATGTTACACATCAACATTTTAATGATAAACCTATAAAGAAAACAGGGTTCGAGGTAGAGGTGATATGCGAAGGTAGGGTAAAGGATAAAATATGATTATGAGGTAACGATGTGATCCACCAAATTGATTGTTACATGTAATGGCTTCATGTCCCATGAACCTTGTCACTCGTATGCCTTATGGCTATTAAAAACATCGTGTCATAATTCATTGCCCTTTACAGTTTTTAATGATTTACTATAACAATGGTGATGGCTCATATCACTGAAGCAATTGATTCTTGACATTTAGATGATCATGGAACGGAAGTTTCAGCCAGTCATTGTGTTCAGTTTTAGTAGAAGAGAATGCGAACAACATGCAATGTCTATGCCCAAACTTGATTTTAATACTGAAGAGGAGAAGGAAGTAGTGAAGGAGGTTTTCCATAATGCAGTGGATTGCTTGAGCGAGGAAGATAGAAACTTACCAGCTATTGAATTGATGTTGCCCCTACTTCAGCGTGGGATTGCTGTTCACCACTCTGGCCTGCTTCCTGTTATAAAGGAACTTGTGGAACTTCTCTTCCAAGAAGGACTCATCAAGGCTCTTTTTGCAACAGAGACTGTAATGACTTCCCTTTGTTTTTGTTGTGTGTCTTGTTATCTTGTGTAGTTAGACTCCCCTAATGATTTTTCTCCTTTTTGTTTCCTTCTAATGTTTTGATAGTTCGCCATGGGGCTAAACATGCCTGCAAAAACTGTTGTCTTTACCAGTGTAAAGAAATGGGATGGTGATAGTCATCGTTACATTGGATCTGGTGAGTATATACAGGTGAGTCTGAATTGCCCCTATGACATGACTTGAATCATTTTGCATTTCAGTTTTTTATTCTTCAATTTCTTTTTCCTTTCATGCAGATGAGTGGAAGAGCAGGACGTCGTGGAAAAGATGACCGTGGTATTTGTATTATCATGATTGATGAGAAGGTAAGTTGATAGTAATATTCTTACTTTAAGAGAATCTTGTAGATAACTGTTATTGTCATCTTGAAGTGTATAGTTTTAGCCACTCAATCATATGTAAAATTGCAAACAATGTTGTCAAGTATTCTTCTTAGCTCTTTTGGTGGATGGCTTACGTAGTGTTTGATGATTTCAGATGGAGATGGATAGCATCAAGGACATGGTTTTGGGTAAACCAGCTCCATTAGTCAGCACGTTTAGGCTGAGTTACTATACAATTCTGAATTTATTGAGTCATGCTCAAGGCCAATTTACTGCCGAGCATGTTATCAAACACTCATTCCACCAGTTTCAGCATGAGAAGGTTTTGTCTTTGTCAACGCCCATTCTATCTTTGACTGCACTTTATTTAATGACTGACAGTGAGGTTGTCTTTGTGTAAGGCGTTACCTGACATTGGAAAGAGGGTCTCTAAGCTGGAAAAAGAAGCTGCAAAGCTTGATGCATCAGGGGAGGTAAAATAAGTTGTCATTGACTTATCATGGTTTTTAGATACCTCTATCTTCTTATGCAATAGATTTTGAAATTTGTTTCTCTCTACTTGTAGGGTGAGGTTGCAGAATATCATAAACTAAAGCTTGAGATAGCACAACGCGAAAAAAAACTGATGGCTGAAATAACACGGCCTGAAAGGGTTCTCCATTTTCTTCTTCCTGGTAGGCTGGTAAGTGGCGAGGGATCTCTATTCTCTACTGTACTTTTGTGAGTATATTGAGCTCTGATTAGTGTTAGAGTGCGGACCTACGTGACATTACCCTATTTTGACCCCTTATATGATTTCGTCACCGTGTTTCTGGAATGTCTCTGCCTCTCTATTTTTGGGTGCACATGAGTCTATCTGCCTCATATTTTTGGAAGCTCGCGAAATTTAACTTTTAACTAATTACTTTTTATTATGACAATTTTAACTAATTACTATTGATGCCTAAGCCTCTTTGTGAGATGAGCCGTAGTTCTGCATTCTTGCCTTCTGCAACTTACACTTTAGATACTTCTTATAGTTTCTTGCTCTTTTTTTTGTCAGTAATTTCTTACTCTTTTTTTATCAGTAATTTCTGTTCTTTTTTTATCAGTAATTTCTTGCTCTTTTTATCAGTAATTTCTTGCTCTCGTTCTAACATTACCTATCAAAATAGATAGAGGACTCTATTTTCTCATGATGCTCCGTGATTACTGTTAGTTTCCATTAACTAAAGCCACTGTACTCGTTGTGGACCCCATGGCCATGTGGGATTGTGCGTGCTATTTATTACTTTTGTGGTGTTCAATTCATTTTTTTTTCATTCTCAAAAAAATTTATTTTTCTGTTTGTATTGTTTGAAAATTCACTCACTTAGTTAATTTTTGATTTTCCCCATTAGACTGTTCATCTTAATGTTGTTCATTGAGATTGCATCGATGATGGCAGGTCAAGGTATGGGAAGGTGGAAAAGATTGGGGTTGGGGTGTTGTAGTCAATGTGGTAAAAAAGCCTCCAGCTGCGTCGGGGTCTATGCCTGCTGCACTCTCTGCTTCACGTAGCACGGGCTATATTGTGGATACCCTACTTCATTGCTCTCTTGGTTCTGGCGAAAATGGTTCTCAACCCAAACCATGTCCACCTCGTCCAGGGGAGAAGGGAGAAATGCATGTAGTGAGTACATAAGTTTGTAATAATTGTTTATTTCCTATATCTAAATTAGATTATGATGTCATTCCTGAGTATGTTTCCAAATATCAGGTTCCTGTTCAATTGCCCCTGATTTCTTCCCTCAGTAAGCTTCGAATATCTGTTCCTGCGGATCTTCGGCCATTGGAGGCAAGGCAAAGCATCCTTCTTGCTGTTCAGGAGCTTCAGAAACGTTTTCCTCAAGGCCTCCCAAAGCTTAACCCTGTAAAGGTATGACTCATCTTACTTCTGGTTCCACATTGGATTCGACATTTGGCATTTTTAATATGGAACTGTCTGTTAGTAAAGATTGGCATCTTAATTATGTCCTTTTTGGTTCCTTCTGTGAAATGATTATCTGGTTAACTAAAATTCTTTGTTAGGAGAGACTGCCAATCATATCAAAAACCATAAATTAGTGTCACTTATATGAAACTGGAGCCATGTGTAATTCAACTGTATTTTACGTGTTTCTTCACAAACAGTGGAGGCTATATGTGGTTGATCAGTACCCTATATGGTTGCAGTCTAGGCTAACCTACTCAGTCATAGAGCATTTTTGAATTGTTGATGCACAATTCTCTCAGTAATGAAAAGAAAAAAAGAGCGGAAAGGGAAAGTATCCTCTGTCAGCTAATTGTACTATCATTATCAGATTACTTTCATTCATTGTGTATAATAGCTACATTTGATACCATTCTATTGCCCTTCTATATCTTGTTGAGAATAACCGTTCTTACTTTCATTGAGGGACTTGTGTCTTAGGTCACAAGTTTGAGCCTTGCGCCAAACAAACTAACTCTGGTATTCAGAAGATAAGGATAGAGGGGCGGGCCCATCATCCGTGAGTTTTGAGTGCTATAGTTGGCCCCAAGGGTCGGCTCCTGACAGATTTCTCGGTCATCCAATTTTTTCTTTTTAAACATTGTTACTTTCTCTGGCATTCATCTTATGCTGGTCAGAATTCTGCATTTATTGTTCTTGTAGTCTCACATGAGTTTAGCATCACATCCAGCATAATTTTGTTCTGTTTGGGTCAAGTATAACGGAGGTCTACTGGTTGTGGAAGGAACCTTATAAACATTCTTTCTTCAGCTATGAACTACTGATCTATATAAGTCTATTGCTACTTTTCCCGATTTCTATCGTTGTAGGACATGGGATTTGAAGATCCTGAATTTGTTGATATAGTGAACCAGATTGAAGAACTGGAGAAAAAATTGTTCGCTCATCCACTACACAAGGTTTGACAAAAAATTTATTATGATACTCTGTTTAATCTGTGAGGACGCATGAAAAGTATAAGCTTTTGCTTTTTATGTTATCGATGAATATGATTTAATTATTGTCACTACTTTCTACATGTGATATTGCACACGTGTGGAACAGTCACAAGATGAACATCAACTTAAGAGTTTCCAAAAGAAGGCGGAAGTGAACCATGAAATTCAACAGCTCAAGTCGAAAATGCGGGATTCACAGGTAAAGCTCTTATATGGAATGATAAAATTAATTAGGGTTGGTTCATTATATAATTTTTCAATTTCCAGCTTTCTATTCAAGATTTGCTTTCTCTTTTCATTTAAAAGGTTCAGAATGTTATTAGTCCTGAACAATCAGCATCCTGTGGCACGTCTTTTGCTCTTATCCTTTTCAAGTTTTCTTCTATACTATTATACTCTTTTGAGCTTCAAGATGGTATTTATATATATTGAACTTCACTTACATCACCTTGGAGTTATTGCTGTAATCTTTTAGAACTTTACTGGATTTTATCAATTTATTTATTTAATACGAAAATTGACATTTTTCAGCTTCAAAAATTTCGCGATGAACTTAAAAACCGTTCCCAAGTCTTGAAGAAGCTGGGTCACATAGATGCTGATGGTGTTGTGCTGTTGAAGGGACGAGCAGCCTGCTTGATAGACACTGGGGATGAACTCCTTGTGACAGAATTGATGTTGAATGGTAATATTTGTCCATATCAGTATGCAATTTTAATTCTTTGGAATTGATTTTATAAGTGGGAGCAATGTGTATTACTTTGGGACGCATAAAGACGTGATTTTGAAATTCTTAAGAGCGAAAGCAAATGAGTTCACATTAAAACGAATTAAGGCGTGGCCGAGCTGCTTTTTGCGATACAAGGATTTGACAACCATGTAGTTGCACTGAAACTTATGTTACAAAAATAAATAAATTATTTTCTTTTACTGCTCAGTAGTCTCTTTTATGCCTTAATTGCTGAGTACTTCTGCTAACTGGATTTCAGAATCCAACTAGTTACTTTAGTTTTCCTTTGGGCGTGTGCCAGAAGTAGATATAAACCAGTGATATACGATTTGTAAATAATCTTTTTTGCTAGGTACATTCAATGATCTTGATCATCATCAAACCGCGGCTCTGGCAAGTTGCTTTATCCCAGGAGACAAAACAAATGAACAAATACATTTAAGAGCTGAGCTAACTAAACCATTACAACAGCTGCAAGATACTGCAAGAAGAATAGCAGAGGTCAGTCTTATATAGGGTTTGGAATTCAATGATTGCATGTCAGAAGCACAAGCAAAAACTTTTTTTCTGTTTGCAGATACAACGTGAATGCAAGTTGGAGATAAACATTGAAGAGTATGTAGAGGCATCAGTACGGCCATTCTTGATGGATGTCATCTACTGTTGGTCGAAGGTTAAGTGTCAATACCTCTGTTCTGTTCAAGTCCATGCTTAAATTAGAGTGATACTACAAGTTCATGTTTTTTGCAACATTTTTCTATAAGCCAACTCCGAGGAGCTTATGATTGATTGACACTAGTTTTCCATGCTTCAGTCCAAAGAAACTTCCATCTATAGGACATCCATCTTGCTGAAACCAGCAACCTCATCTATTTCTTTTGTCTTTTCCTTTTCCTTATCTGATAGATAAAAATGGATCTTTATTGAACTTAGTAGCAAAAGGTCAGCTCTCCTTTACATTGTTAGTTAAGAGTCAGGGAGCTGACAAAGTTCAGAAAGAAATATGGGGAATCTAGAGGGGATAAAAAACACTATACAAAAACATGAGGCAATTAGCTTTTAAAGATTGATAGGTAGTTGATATTCCATCAAAGCGTCTTCTATTCCTTTGGTTCCAGATGCTCCAAAAATGGCTGCAGGTATCATCTTCCAAGCTCTTCATTACTTGCAAACCTACTGGAAGTCCCCTCTGCCTTCAGTGCAGTTTTCGTATCTAGAATGCGAGTGATTTCTTTTTCTTTGTGATCAGCCTAACTCTGTGTGTTCATGTGGTGTTTATATTTTTGGTTAAGCTCCATGATCGTCATTTACCTGCGAGAGGCATATTCAGGAATATTGATCTACTATAGGACAATTATTTTTACCCCGGAACCATAATTTTCTAGTTTGAACTTGGAACTGCTGATTACTCTTGCTTAATTTATTATGATTGAAACCAGTTGGAGGAAAGTTGATTATAATCAAACTAGTTTCTCGTATTACATGGAAGAGCTTTATTCAGTTCAACTCTAGTTCAGTCTTAAGGAACATTTTAGTGTTGGAGGATTCTTCCTTGGTTAAATGATTGCCGGTTGCTCTAAACTAAGGTTTCTAGCATTGTCTCTTCCACATTGAGTTAACCTAGGGTGTTTCCTTGCCCCAATTGAAAAAGAAGAAAACACTGCAAATTTTTATTCTTTCCTCTTATTTGTTTTAATGCTTTCCTTCAGGGAGCATCTTTCGCGGAGGTTATACAAATGACTGATATCTTTGAAGGTAGCATCATTCGGCTAGTAAGAAGGCTTGATGAATTTTTGAACCAGGTAATTCATGGATACTTTGGCATAGCGTTTATGTGGGGAAAAAAACCTATATCTTTAATATCACTGGTTTACTAAGCTAGTTGGTGCATCAAGGAGTACTTCCATGAAATAAGTTGATTTTCTTTTTTATTATTAACGCTTGTACACAAGTATGTCATTATGTAACACTTTGGATACGAGTTCCCGTCTTTATATATGTTATGGAATCAAATACTGGAAAGTTGTCTCTTGGATTTACAGTTAAAAGGTGCTGCACATGCTGCGGGAGAAGTAGAATTGGAGAACAAATTTGCTGCTGCCAGTGAGAGCCTTCGACGAGGAATAATGTTTGCAAATTCTCTTTACCTCTAGTCTAGGAGTGTGTACTTGGGGAACTCTCATTAACCTTAGATCAATTGATGTGTAAATTCTCCCCCATTGATATGAGGATTAACCGGCATTTCCTTTTCTTCCTTCTATAGAAAAACTAATCGAGGATAGATGTGGAGCACAAGTTATTTTCCTAGTTGTAGCTTTTTGTAGCTGATGTATCTCAGTTTTGTAATACACACAAATATGAAGAAATTCGACGCTGGAAAGCAAAATGTGTTGTTGTCTGCTGTTTAGTAAAGGCACAGAATGTGAAATCTTTATTATTTTGAACTACAAATGATATTATGGTAATACAAATAGGTGAATAAAACTAATGGCACAGTAATTTTGCTTTCTGGTAAGCATATTATGCAGCAACAGGCTTGAACACAACTGTGGAATGCTTTGCAATGTGCAAGCTAAACTGCCCTCCTTTTTCACTTGTATCAACTTTTCCCTCACCTGCAGGAGCCTGCATTTCAAAATTTGACACTAGTTTGGCTATCACAAGCCACAGAATTGGCAATGCAAGGATGATTCCGGGGCAGCTCCGCCTCCCCATACCAAACGGTAAGTACCTGAAATCCACCTTACCACCAGCAACAGCTGCCTCCGTGCCACCATCCTCCTCGATAAACCTCTCAGGTCGGAACTCATTCGGGTTTTTCCACCATGCAGGGTTGTTAGCCAACCACCATGCATTCACAACCACCTTAGTTTCCTTAGGGATAGTGTAATCACCTAACTTTGCTTCATCAAGGTTCATGTGTGGTACCAGTAAAGGTATTGGTGTGTGGAGTCTTAGTGTCTCATTTATTGTGGCTTGCAAGTAAGGCAACTCATGGAGATTTGATTCTGTGACTGACTTACCTTTAAGGACAGTTGAGATTTCATCCCTAATTTTCTGTTGAACATTTGGATGATTAACAAGCTCAGCTATAGCCCATTCCATGGACCATAAAGTTGTTTCAATTGCTGCAACATTGATATTCTCCACAATATACAACACATTTTCTTCACTTATTTCTCCTTTCATTTGAGCATCTATTATATGATCAATAGCACAACTTATCTTGTGCTTCTCTCCATTTTCAGCCATTAGTTTCCTGTACTCAAAAAGTTCAAAGAAAAAGTTTTACGAGTTTTCACTCACATAACTTCAAACGCGATTTCAAAACAAAAAGAATTGAGAGGAAAAAGGGGTTACCTTCTTTTCTCCACAAAATGATTGTTGAAAAATGCAAGTCTCCTTGTTTGCAAATCTTTGCACTTATTAAGATACCCTCTCAAGAATGGTCTAAGCAAAGGTATAAAATCACCATAATTGTAATCAAAGCTTTGAGCTAATCTACTTCTCTCTGAATTGAACTTAGTTGCCTCAATAAACAACGGATCATCTAAAGACTCAAATTTGTCATCGAACATCATCCTATACATAATATTATATAACATCAATTGCAAACGTCTCCTAATAACAATTCCTTCATTTTTCAATTTTTTCAAGTCATCAACAACTAGGTCCATTTCATTTTCCCACATATCACTATATTGGTGCACAACTTTGTTAGTGAAAAATGGTACTGTCATGATACGTCTCATTTTTCTCCAATGCTCACCATATATTGTGAACACCATGTCTTGTCCATTCCCCGTGAATATATCAAACACAACGTTACGTGGACGTGACCCAAACTCAACCCCTTGTGTGTGTAGGACTTGATTAGCTAGCTCAGGGTTCGATATAACAACTAAGTTTTTGGACCCGAGTTTGAGTAAAAATATCGAACCATAGGTTTGTGCCATGGTTGCTAGGAGTCTATGGTTCAAGTCGTTACCGACTTGAAGCCAATTACCGAAAATCGGGACGGGCCGTGGGCCCGGAGGGAGGGTGATTTGGGAATTGTTGGCATAGAGGAAGTAGAAAATAAGGGGAAGTATAGGGAGTACAACAAGTGAAATGTTATTGAGAGGGAATGATAATAATTTTGAACATGAAATAAATATAATTGTAAAGAGAATTGAATAGATGGTCATTTTGTTAATAAATTTGGCCATGCTTTTTTTTTTTTAAAATTTGTAGAGATGAGTTATATAATGAGAATAGGCATAAGGTGTTAATTATGTGTATATATATGAAGTAAAATTGACAACATGGTGGGGGTAGGAAAGTTTGTTGTCAAATGGTTTTGTGTATAATCCATGGGCATGTTCAAATTCTAGGTAGGAGAATGTATATAGTGGCTATCTATTAATCAAGTCAAAACTAGTAGACTCATGTTTGGTAAAGCCAAAGATGTCATTCATCTACATTTAAACATTTTTTCTAGGTAATCTTAATGTTATAGGTAAGCTATCGTTTGATCGTAAATTCAGAATTTAGAAAATTATTTTTAAATATTAATTTAGGCATGAATTATTTGATTAGATTTTGAATATTTGATCTTCGAATATTTTTATTTTTCAGAAACTGATTTAAAACCTTATTTTGAAAAATTTTACTTTTATTCACATAATTTCAATTTTTTTTCTAAGTAAAATGTATGTTCACATAAATCAATTTCGAATACAACTACTTCAAAATTTATGTCCAATGAGAGGTTAAAGAATCCAATTGGTCTTGAACTAATTCCATTTTATGGCTGCCACTAATATAAAATGTAAGAGTTGAATTCTATATAATAAGGTCAATTTTGAGTAATTATAGATAGGTTTTTTTTAATAATAAACATTAATATATAACATGATAAAGATTACTAATCAACAAATATTTGGTATTACGACATATCTACTAGCCTAATGCGAGTGATAAATACGATTTTATATATTTACAAAAATTAATCAGATTATAACGAAAAGTAATTAAGGTGTCAATAATACTGTTATGTAGTTATTTTGTAAAATTTATCTCAAATTAATATTTTTGTTAATTGATTTGTATAAGTAATATTATATTTTTTTTAAACTAATTCATTATCTCGGTTTCTTTTTAATATTGACACGATTCAATTAATTTTTGATATTTTTTAAAACAAGTAGAAGTTAAAACACTATACCACATATATTCTTATGTCTAATTCTTTGAGTATAACCAAACAAAATTCATCATCAATTCGTCATATAAAACCCAAAATGTATAGGTTTTGGGAAACTTACATAAATATATTATATTATAAAAATATTTACCAATTATAACAATAACATTTTTTTCACCTGATCATTGTTAATCATATCATATAATTATATAAAAGAGAATCTTAGGCATGCCTACGTAGTGCCACCACAAACAAGAATTCTCTTTTAATTTATTTATTTACAAAACTAACCTTCACCTTTCATGAAAAGTTGTAATATTTATGGATGTTGTGATTTTTATAAAAAAATTGCGACATTAATGAAGAGTTGCGACTTTTATAAAGAGTTACGACTTTTATGAAAAGTTGCGATTTTAATAAAGAGTTGCGGCTTTTATGAAAAGTTGTGACTTTTCTGAAAGGTTGTGACATTACCGAAGGATTGCAACTTTTCCAATTAGTTGTAACTTTTCTGATAAGCCACAATAAATATTCTTCCACACTATCCTTTGTTCACACAATAAATAGAGAGTTTTCCTCCCATTTTAGAAAAATAAAAATTCTAAACTTCTTGTTCTTCATAATTAAATATTTATGTACCTTGCTCCTGTTGAGTGGCTAACAGGCATCATTGTTTATCTTACAGATCCTGATATGTATTTTTACAGTCATTAGTTTATGCTTATATTATTAAGGATAAATGATAAGATGCAATAATTTTTATGTTCCTTTACATCGTTAATGATTCTTACTACATAATCTTGTGCGTAAGAGAATAAAGATTCTTACTATAAATTTTGTAATATTAAACTCTTGCACGAAACGCGGTTATTTTTACTAGTTCATTTATAATACAATTTTAATACATGTTATAAAGAAGAATATGTTATCCACATATAGTAGCTTTATTGATGGTTAATACATTTATCACACATTTTAATACACTTATAATACAATATGTCAATTTCTTATCAAACAAACATATATATTGCATACATAATTTACTTTTAATAAATATTGCAGATTTAACATGGTATTGTTATGTGTTGCTGCTATAAATGGTGATAAATAAAAGGCCAAACCCATCGGTGACCCCCTAAATTTGGCACCAATTTTTATCTAGACACCTCAATTAGGCGATGTTCATTTTAGACACCTCAGTAGTGTTCTGTTGTGTCATTTTGACACTTTTTGCTGACATGTCAAAGTGAGTGTGATACACTCAACAATATCACGTGAAAGACTTAATTTAGCCATTTTGAATTTTATTTTCTCTTCTTCTTCTCCATTTTTCAAGCCACCACCCCCTATCTTTTTTTCAAGCTTAAATTCCTTCAATGGAGGTTAAATTTTTTATTCAAGTTCATTTTAAAGTTATTTTCTTCTTCTTCATCGTATTACTTATCTAAATCTATCATCACCTCCCTCCATATTTTGTCGAAAAAATGAATACCAACACCCATATTTCATATTTATTCTCTTCGTCTTTCTTCCCTTCCCTCTTTTCTTTCCAAAAACTATACTAAAAAGAAAGAAGATGAATAAATATAAAAAATAGCAAAAAAATAAATATTTTTTTTGAGAAAACACAAAATAGATTTTGAGTGTAATGAAATAAGAGATTTTCTTAGAATAATATTTTAATTTACTTACTAAATAGATTTTATAATTATTTTTAATTAAAAATAACACATGTAATTATTTAATTGATTGTTTGCCACGTCATTAACGAGTGTATTACACTCTCCTTTAGTTTTTTGTTTGTTGTTAGAAAAATGTCAAAATAAAACCCTACATGAGGTGTCTAAAATGAAGATCGCCTAATTGAGGTGTCTAAGTGAAAATTGGTGTCAAGATTAGGGGGCCACCGATGAATTTGACCTAAATAAAAAGTATCGCTAAAATCAGTAATTATTTATTAAAAAGTATTAATCCATATATTTTTTCCAACATACATTTACATATCTAAATTTGTCTTTGATACATATACTACTTTTTAAATATTAATTTAAAATATCAAATTAGTATAGTTTAATTTAATTTAAAAAATTAGTCTAATTTTCTTTCGAAAAAACAAGTAAAAAATGGAGGAGGAAAATAGATAAGAAGTTGAAAGTGGAAGCGACGATAGGCCCAGTTTTAAGTTTAGCGGTTGCAACATTGTGCATTTGAGCTTCTCAAGATAAGTCACCAATGGCAGCTGGGTTAGCTTTATCCATAGCAGTAACTCCAAAATTGAGGTTAAATTCCCACCAAAATCAATCTTCTGCACAAAAGGTACAATTTTCACTTCCATCCATCTTTGCTATACTCCCCCCCTCACTTTTTTCCTTTTCTAGAACTAATTTTTGAACCTAAATTTAATTAAATCAACTCAAATTAGCTTGTTTGGATGGTTTTTATGTATCATTTTATTGTATTGGCGTAAATACATAAACATGCTTTAGCTTAAACTTGTACAAAGTTGAACGTAATACCACATAAAACATGAATTGCCAAGTAGGACACCAGGTTGAAGGCACGTGACTACTTGTTCCACTTTATATAAGTTAAAAGTGCATGTTTATGTATTATACCTATTGTACTTATTGTTTTGAAGAATACAATGTTCGAATAGATTGTATTGGATTTTTCGAACATGGTTGCACCAAGTAAAATGTATTGAAGTGGGAATTGATCAAAAGCTCAACATTTAACCATGTGGACTATTTAGACTTCTTGTAGTACGGGTGCCAGAATATAATATTATACGAATTTTAGAAAATGCAGATATAAAATATCTAATTTTACGAAATGACTGCGGGTGCCAGTGCCCTATTTTTTTAGCTCTAAAATTTGCCACTGGTTGTTACGTAATGACACACATTAACAATTTGAAGGATGGAACACAATATTAAAAAGAAAAGTAGGAAAAGCAGGATAAGAGGTAGAGTTATTATAGAAAAAGTTGGGCAATGGATAAAAAAGGATTATTAAATAGTAAGCGAAGACAATGAGAAAGACAAGAAAGATGACAATGCAACCACACCAAACGGATCGTTACATAAAACGTGAAACTTTTCGTCGTTACATAATGATGGATTTAACAATACAATATAATAAAATTTCAAGTTAATATCAAATCAAATATTGGATGGGAAGTAGCAATACGATTAGAAACAACTATCCAATCAATCATTGCATAAATATAGTCATAAGGTTTACCTTATAAGTTGTATATATTACTGATTACAGAGACTTTTGGCACATGAAACAGGGAGGGAATATTGATCCACGTATTAATTACAGAGATTGTGCTTCACTGATACAGGGGTTAAGTAAGAAAAAATTGCCTGTTGCTGCTGAAAGGCTAGTCCTTGAAATGAAATCTGAGGGTTTTGTACCTGATAGCTCTACCTTGTCAGCATTGATGCTATGCTATGCTACTAATGGTTTATTTTGCAAAGCATTAGCCGCTTGGGATGAAATTATGAACAGTTCATTTCTGCCGGATGTTCATGTAATTGCAGAACTGATTGATATCTACGGTTGCAAAGGATATTTAGATGTTGCTGTCAGAATATTGCATCAGATTCAGTTGAAAGATTCCAACCTGCTTCGTGATGTTTATGCTCAGGCTATCTCTCGTTTTGGAAAGAAAGGGCAGCTTGAATTGATGGAAGTTATGTTGAAAGAGATGGTTTCCATGGGGTTCCCTGTTGACTCTACGACTGGAAATGCCTATGTTATTTACTATAGCAATTTTGGCACGCTGAGTGAAATGGAAGTTGCATATGGTCGTCTTAAGATGTCAAGAATTCTTATAGAGGAAGAAGCAATCAGTTCGATATCCTTGGCTTATCTCAAGAAAGAGAAGTTTTATAGTTTAGGTCAGTTTGTAAGAGATGTCGGTCTTTGTAGGAGAAATGTGGGGAATCTACTGTGGAACCTGTTACTTCTTTCTTATGCTGCCAACTTCAAAATGAAAAGTTTGCAGAGAGAATTTGTGAGAATGGTAGAAAGTGGCTTTTTTCCTGATCTTAATACTTTCAATATTAGAGCTTTGGCATTTTCAAAGATGTCTTTATTTTGGGATCTGCATGTAACCCTTGAACATATGAAACATGAGAAGGTAGTTCCTGATCTTGTGACTTACGGTTCTGTTGTTGATGCATACTTAGATAGAGGTCTGGGACGAAATTTGGATTTTGCTTTAAGGAAATTGAATATAAATGATTGTGTTACAGTAGCAACAGAACCACTCGTATTTGAGGCCATGGGGAAAGGGGATTTCCACTTAAGCTCGGAGGCACGTTTAGAGTTCAGTAAGAAAAAGAATTGGACATATGAAGAGCTTATTGCCACCTATCTCAAGAAATACTTCCGCCGTAATCAAATCTTTTGGAACTATTGAAGATGAAAAATTTCTGAGCTGGAAGTTCTGTGCAATTGCTTTGTGCTCAGTTATTTGAACAAGTAAGCGTGTTTTCGTTGCTTATTGAAAGCAAATTTAACTCCATGAATGCATGCATAAGTAACATCTGATATGCGAGACAGTAGTATACTAATATCCACCTCAGACATGTTGCGTAGTATGCCATAATATGTGAGAAAGATGAAACAGTTTCTTAAACAGTATTGGTCCTACAAGATTATAACATTTTGTTTTCTGTCTGTCCGGTTCTTCAGATACACTGGTTTAAGTGGTTTATCGGCCCTGACTGCAGCTACCCATTCACTGATTTTATCAGAAAAGATATAACTGGAAGCTGCAGTTGTGGGTTAGTTGCAATTTACAATTCTAAACTTTTTCTTTTCTTTTCTTTTAATCATCATTTATGCTATTGTTTGGTCCCTTTCCTGCCTAGCTATCCATTCAGTAAGCTCAGCTGAGTGGTACAATTTAGTGGATAGGTTAACAGATGCTAAAAACAAATAAAAAAGAAACTGAAGATTAGTAACCTGAAAAAAGACAAACTCCTGCAGATAAATGGAACTCCAGGAGGATCTTCAGTTGCAGTTTCCTCCGAGTGGAACAACTTCACGTCTCCAAAAACTCCCAGAAGACTCACTTTTTCTTAAAGCTTTACACACACACACACACACACACACATTCAAAATCTGCCTTGATGTGGCGAGGGTTAGATAGACTTAGAGCCCGTTTGGATTGGCTTAAAAGTCTGTCGAACCTACTTTTATGTTAGTTTTTGTCTTTTTGACTTCTGGAAGTGTTTGACAAATATAAAAAATAACATAAAATAAGTCAAAAACGACTTAAAATAAGTTACGAAGTGTTTGACAAGGTAAAAAATGACTTAAAATAAGTCAAAAATGACTTAAAATAAGTCAGAAACCAAAAGTAGGTCTCCCCCCACTTTTTATTTTTTTGACTTAAAAGTCATTTCAGTTTGACTTTTTATTTTTGACTTAGAAGCTAGTTTTTTTTAAGCCTATCCAAACTGGCTCTTACACCTGAGTATTAATAGCTAAAAAGGTGAAGATTGATGAGAGAGACTAGACTCAATAGACTAATGAGTGGGTGAGAAAATATGAGCTCACAAACTCACAACTCCATTAATGAACGCAAGCTAAGAGAAGAGAGAAAGGAAGTTGTATTGGTCATTATTTTCGTGTGTTACATTCAAATGAGAGCATTGTGCTAACTCTTATATCCCCAATCTACAAAGTATCCTGTAAATGAATCCTAACAAACAAAGCTAGCTCATCACCAATTAATGAGTAACCAGTCAACTAACTATCAGATCAGTAACTAACTAATGGAATGAATAGTAACTAAGTAATGGATGGGATTCATTGTGTGATAAAACCAACTAATGGAAACCGGGTTCATTACGTGATGCATTTGAATAGTGGGCCAACAGTAATGTTAGTGGCTCAATGGGCTGAACTTAGAGAAACCCAGAGCAGCTTTATGGGGTGAGTTGAGAAAGATAAGTGCACAACAATAGAACATGAAAAGAGAAAATGGTTGTGCAAATGGGCTCACGAGAGTTCGGCTCTAATATCAAGTGAAGAATATGAGGGTCTAACCCAAAACCTTAAGGCAATAGGTGGTCCAGGACTTCATAAATCTCTTCGAAAACCCATACACAGTCTATGAGGAGACTTACCAATCCCACAATCGATGTGGGAACTCAACACTCTGTGTGCTAGGACTGGACATCTGTAGCATGAACAAGATTAGATGGGGGGCTTAACATCTGACAAACCAATAGAATTGTGATGAGCCTAACTCTAATACCAGGATAAGAAAAATGGACTTTGGTCCTAACTCAATATCAAAAGCTAGCTCATGAGGTGAGGATTGTCGGAAACCATATAAGAGATCTTTGTCTGTTCAGGGTAAAGTGGCCTCGTTGGTTTGTACAACCAGTAACGATAAGAAGTTCTCTGTTAAAAGTTGTTATAAGGGGAACATTTCATTTGGACAGTACTTGGCCTTGGAAGACTGAAACTTTAGTTAAGGTAGCATGTCCGGAATGGATTTCAACCTAGGGTGCATGTCTACTTAAAATAATTTACAGAAGAAGGGTTTTATTTTGTGTAACAGATTCTATATATGTGAAGAAGAACAGTAAACAGTTGAACTTTTACTTCTCTACTGCAGATTCTCTCGACGAGGCTGGGAACTTTTCCTTAGCGTTTTGGGCATTCCATGGGTGATGTCGAAAGTTATAAGGGTCTATTAGTCATTAGAAAGATGGCATGTTCAAAGGGTTCCTAGTAGGCTGAAACAGATATGGAAGACTATCCCTCTCTGCATTTCTTGGATAATATAGCTGGAAAAAAACAACGTTTTGTTTGAAGGACATAGAGATCACATTTCTAGAGTTAAAAATAAATGTAGATCTGTACTTCTGGTGTAATAACAATATGTTAGTTAATCTAGATTAGTACATGGATTTTCTGAAATTGTTAGGTAGAAAAGAGTAGCAGATTGTGTGGTTGGGTTTTGTTTGGATTCTTGTATCCTTCTTGGTACTGTTTCAATAATACTTTTATCTTGTTAAAAAATAAAATAATAGGAGACCAAATACCCTTTCCACAACTGATGTGGAACTCCGCCAAAAAAACTTTAATTTTTCAATACAACTTCATTCCATGTGATTTTAGGTCTATATTGTCTCCTTTTACTACCTTCTATCATCATGATTTCGGTTGAAAATATAGTTAACAAAATAGAAGTATGCTTTTCTCTGACACCTTAAGTTTCTAGGTGAGTCGAATGTCAATCAAATATTTCAACATGGTAGCAAAAATCACTGCCACCCATTATCAAAAAGAATTTCCACATTCTTGGCCAATGAAAAAAAGAATTAAGCCCAGAAATGAGGGGGCGTGTTGAGAATATAATTAAGAAAATGAATGTGTGCTCTCTCTAATAGCTTAAGCTTTTAGATGAGAATGGTCACACACTTCAACAGTTACACAAATATGGATCGGTGCATCTGAGGTCGGTATATCACGTGACAAGCTAACAACCTTTTCTCACTTTATCCTCTACGTGCACTACTTTCACCTTTTGCCAAATGTCATCATTTTTTTTATAAAAATCTTCTATGACTGCACATCCGTCTGACATTTGCATTTCTACTTAAGCTTATTTTAAAAGGAAAAAAAAAACATTTTCCAAGTGTTATAATCACAGTGCTTGAATTTTGTGGTTTCACTAAAAGAGTTGGATGTTCCATCTTCCAACTTGTTAATCTGCTGGTTCCAAATTTTCTTGTTTAGAGCTAATGAGTACAGGAAATCCGTGTTCCTGCATTTTATAGTGTTACTCATGCCACATGACCTTAAGTATATAGGATCTTAAAGGGAAAAAAATATTTTTTATAAAGCAAAAGGAAACATGCTATCAGAAGTCTGTCAACTTTTATGAACATAGTTTAGTTAAAGCATCATTTTCTTTTTGCAGGATAAATAATAAGTAACTGGTAGCTGGATGGAAACAGCTATCTTCAGCTACCTAGAAGATGAACTACATTAAAGAAGCTGCTTGTGGTATCTTTGGTGTCAACAGTATCTTGGCTCCTCCAGCTTTTTTCTGTTATATGCATATTCTTATTCACCACTTGATTTTGTGCTTGATGAAAAGGGGTTGCTTGAGCGACTTTTATTGCTATCTGATCCTGAAATTACCTGCAAAAGATCATTACTTGTTATGTGTTTGAAGGTTCTTCTTCATGGTGGGTATGCCAATCAACATTGCTGACATTCTTCCATCTGCAGCATTCTCATGATATTTTCTTGAAGTTGAAACTGTTTTCAATTTGCTTTTACAAAGATGTTCTTATATCACTTACTTGAGAGCTAGATCGACTTTCACTAGTTGTGCTTCTTGGGCTGCTTCCAAAAAGCATTGGTTGCATTGCTTCTTCAGCAAGTACACGTAACCTGTTAAGTTCAGGCAAAATTACAGTGCCAAGATCTGGTCGGTCTTTACGCCTGAGTTCTGCACACTTGAGTGCTAACTTGGCAAACGTTAAAGCCTCTTCCACAGGCCAGTCAGGAACTGCTGGATCAAGCATATCAGCAAAAGTGCCTTTCTCAATTGCCCTCTCAACATGGTGAGTCAAACCCATTGGAGGTCTGGCTGTAATTATTTGGAGAAGCATTATTCCAAATGAGTATATATCAGATTTTGTTCCCAACATCCCAGTTTGCTGATATTCAGGATCTATATAACAAAATGTTCCCGCTGTTGATGTCATTCGGTACTGTGTCACGGAGTCAGCTATAGAAGGGGGGACGAGCCTAGCTAAACCAACATCGCTGATCTTACTTACATAGTTGCGGTCAAGCAAAATGTTGCCAGGTTTCAGATCCCGGTGCACTAGAGGTTCTGGCTTGGTCTGGTGAAGGAAGAGGAGGCTAGTTCCGACCTCTGCAGCTATACGAAATCTCAGTTGCCAAGGAAGAACTTGAGTGCTTCCTCTTCGGAAGAGGCGATCATCTAAGCTCCCATTGGCCATGTACTCATACACTAGGCAGCCAAATTCAGGGCAGGCTCCAAGTAGAAGAACCATGTTTGGATGCCTTATGCAGCTTAGAACTTCAACCTGCATCAGAGCAAATGAAAAGGGGCATGAGAGAATATAACCTTTTCGGGAACTACTGTATGACTAATTGGATTTGCTTGGTATGTTTTCTTTTCTTCTTTTTTATTTCCGGGTGTGTGGGGTGTGGGGTGTAGTGTGGCCTCGTCAATTTCGCAATACACACAATCTAGAGACTCTATAGCTCCTATTTCACATATTTTGATTTGTACACTGATTATGATCCAAGAAGGACACAAGTTTTTATAAAGATGCTTAGTCCATGACGCCAGAGTACTAATATTCTGTTTTCCTGCAAGATAAACAACTCACATATGTTCTCTAAATGTGTTCAAATCATAGTTACTTTCTTTTGCCCAAAGGAAGGATTTCTCTGTTTCATACCTCTTGCTGAAATTGTGACCTTCCCTGAGCAGCATCTGGGCGGAGAACCTTAATTGCAACCTGCGTGTGATCCAAGTAACACTTGTATACCGGCCCGTATCCACCTTCTCCAATTTTACGAATTGCTGCAAAGTTATCTGTTGCTGTTTCAATCTCCTCTATTGTATACTTACGATACCGGCAATCACTCTGTGCAAGGGCATCCAGTACCTTCTTCTTCTCTTCAGATTCTTTGAGTGCCTTCCTTTCTGCACTGATTCTTCTCTGTGCCTCTCGTTCGGCGATCCTCTGTGCTTCTTCTGCTGCTTCAAGGGCTGCCCTGCACTTCGCTTTTTCTTTCTCTGCAACAGCCAGTGCTGCTTCCTCTGCTAGTCGTGCCTCTTCTAATTTTTGTTCTTCTTCTACTTTCCAGCGGTGAAGCTCCATTGCCTGCATGAAAAAAATTAGGCTACATTCCAGTTCACAAGAGAAGGTACTTTCCAACATATTCTGATACACTAATGTACTATAGTCTGATTAAAACACAGAAATTTTCACCACCTCAAATTAATACCTTATGTTTTGCTGAAAGTGCCTCCTTGCATGCTGAACTGTACATGTCCATGGTCTGCTTGAGTTCCTGCTTGAGTCTTCTCATCTCTGCTTCTATGTCTTCCTATATATTAGAGAAAAATATTTATCATTTATCTTATGTATTTGGTGCTAATAGTAGTTTCTAAAGAAACCTTCTCTGTCACAGCTTTAGTGAAACATAGGAAAGCTTGAATGACAACACCTTCATAACAACTAAAGGTGATGAAATTCATATCTTAGAAGCATGAGGAGGATAGGTTCCAGCAAATGATTAGAGTTTGTTGCACCATGTTTATCTTCCTATACTTTTTCTGGATTTATTTGGTTAAATTTAGATTGCTTTTGTGATATTGTATCTAGTGTGTTTCAACAATTTTTTGCAGATACTCCTGTAGTTGATGTTGAAATGCATACCATGTTGCTGGGCGAAGACCATGATCCATTGCCACTATCAAAAGAATTTGATGAGAAGCCATTAGCTTCAGATAACCTGGTTGCTGAGAATGATGATCCAAAGCTTAGTCTGCTCTCTGTTTCTGAGCTGTTTGAAAGTCGTGGAGCAGAATATTTAGCATCTGTGTCTGAGCTGTTTGAAAGCCGAGGGGGAAGACCCAAATCGTGACTGCTATCCATAGAGATTGGAAATGTAGAGCTTGGACGACCAGAGCTCACAAATGATAAATCAGATTCTGCCACTGAGAGGTCTCCATATGATCTGTTTATCCCTTTACCTCTGGTGAATGGGGACCTGTTGAAAGAGATAAATATAAAATAAGTCGTTTTATGTTAATCAACCATTTGGAGTAGTACATTTTGCACTTCCTCTTATATATTGCATAAAGTACTGTCTGCTTCCTGCTTCTCTGAATTACTTACTTGATGCTATCTAAATCGTCAGCTGAGCTTCGTGATGCGTATGGTGACCTAACATCAGTCACGCTTCCTGTTGAAATAAGACAGGTTAAACCAGTTCTAACATTGTTCTAGTGCTTTATGACAGAAATTAACGCAATATGCTGCAGGTGGAAAAAACAGACCTTTTGTGTCGCTGCTGATTTGTGCATAACGTGTATCAGCGAAGCCAAGCTTAGCACCTAGAGAGGAGGTGGAATGATTCTGCTGCGAGGGAGTTGGTGAACTGGGAACTGGAGAAGATGCATTCTTTGTCGATTGAACTTTGCCTTTGGCAATCACAAAAACTGTGCAAAAGCCAGGTATGATTTTGGACACCGCGGTTGGGACATCCGTCATCTTGAATCTTTTAAGTAAAAATGTCGTAAGTAGTTAGATATGAAATAGTGCAGTGTTGGTGAATACTTCAACTTATTGGAAACAATAGAAAATAGTACCTGCTAACAAAACCGTTCCTTGATGCAGCGCCCACCACCAGATTCTCTATGACATTTGCTGTAACATAGTCACTTATGGAGGTCGCTATGTCTATGCCTTCAATTACAACTTCATTGACTTGAATCTACGACATAGAGATATAAGATGATTCAGAAAATGAAACGACATCTGCAAGAACACGAGGAAGATTGAACGTGTAAGCAGCAACGCGCACTTACATTCTTACGGGTGCAGAAGCATCGAAAAGGTAAGAACAACTCCTTTGCTTGACTATCAGGATCACTTCTATATACTCTGGGAGTTCCATCACTCACATCTGAGAAAGAAACGTTGTTCGAATAATAGGTTTAAAGCCAGAGGTGGATATAGGCTTTGAATAATAGGTTCAACTGAAATTAATATTTTCTACATGAACCATATATATATATATATATATATATATATATAGAAAGAAATCACTTTACTTTTAACAAATATTAAATTCTAAATTCATAATTTGAGAACCACATAGCTTTAAGATTAAAAACATCATGTCTATCTTTTGAAGCTAGAACATATACCTCTTATTAACAAATAAAAATACTTTCATGCCATTTTTTCCGGTTTTATATGATTTGGGATAAACACCGTGTGCAGGTAAGTTTTCACCCTTTTCTATAAAGAAAAAAAATGTACCTCCATTTACCAAAAGAAAAATTGATAGGCTAAACATCTCAGCCAAATCATTTACCAAAAGAGAGAATTGAAAATGACACAATAAAAGATTAAACACAAAAAGAACAAAAACACAAAATTAGCAATGTACATCAATAAGAATGACATAAAAGAATCAGAAAAAAACATCAATATCTCCTATCTATTTTCGTCGATTTTTTTTTTTAAAAATAAAATTAAAAGATTGTATAAAGTTAGAAAAAAAAGAACCTGCATTAGGAAGGGAAACAGAAGGTCTAACTTTAACATGAAGAAGAGTAACATTTTTGCCTCTTCCAATTAAAGTATCAACAGCCCATTTTAATGCATATTGGCTTCCTTTATCTTTATCTATTGCAACTACTGTTGCCTTATTTTGATCTCCAGTAAAACTCCTTTGGCTCATTATAATATATGATGATAATTTTCAACAAATTTATTCCACAAAACACCACAATAATAATTGAAAATATTCAATTTAAGATCAATTCTTAAATTGTTTCTTTCAATATGTATAGGGACCTCAAATAAGGTCCCAAATTCTTTATGTTTTTTTTTCCCCTTTGTTTAGTTTCTTTCTTCTCAATATGTTTTTCAAAAAAATTTTGTTGTTGAAATTGTTTTATCACTATATGTATGTATATATGTCAATTCATTTTGGAGGCTCTAGGAGTTTTGCCCATTTATCAAGCTCGTCCAGGAATTTGTTTTTTCATTTATTTAATATTTATTTTCTTTTAGGGTTCTAAGTTTTTAGGGTTGTTCTAAAACATTGACTATATATATATATTTGACTAGAGAAGACGTGGAATGGAAACAAATGTTTTTTATTCTTTTTTTTTTACTTCTAAAGTTTTTTATATATATATATATATAGATTTTTAATAATAATATTTGTAGAGTGATCTTGTTATTTTCCAAGTTAAACGGTTCAATGAAGCATAAAATAAAGGTGACAAGTCGCAAGAGCCTGAGATATTAATATAATTATTACATGTTATAGTATACTACTAACAATATGAAAATATAAGTATGTCCATTTACAAAATTCATCTAACGTGATTTTAAATACTTTTGATTTCATTATGATTTTGGAAAATGGTGTAATAAGTTATACTTGATATTCATTATATATGAATTTAATTTAGTGTAACTTAGATCTTGAAATTTGTAGCGTTTGATTTACGAATTCTGACTGGCTTCCTGAGAGGAATTCTGATAATGAGTATTCGTATTTAAAATTGTTGGAGAGAAGAGTTATCACTAGATAGATGTAATAATAATAATAAGTCGATATTTGATTGATTAGAACATGTTATTTTTGACATATAATATAAATCTAGGTCTCTAGGATAAACTGATATCATGGGCTGAAAAAGAGTTGGGAACAAAAATAAGCCACAAAAATATAAAAGTAACTAAAATAAGCCACTATTTTANTGGACATTGGTCTCGGCGATCGATTGGGAGTCAAAAAATCATCATCACTAGATGATGCCTCAAATGGAACAACATCTCCTGATTCCTCAGCATTAGACAAATCATCACTATCACTAGCTGAAGGTGAGTCGTAATTAGGAAGGTCACGATCATCGATATTCACAGGATCAATGGGCTCATCTTGTGTAGTATNTCCACTTTATAAAGTAGAACTTTTTATTCCACTTTATAAAAAGTTACCTTTTCATCTTCATCTTCACCTTCTCTCCTTTTTCTTATCATGGCTTCCAAAAAAAAAATCACTTTGAAGATGGTCATCTGCATCAAAAATTCACTTAAAAAATTAAGTGTTAGACATAGCGATAATCATCTGCATCAAAAGTAGGCGAGACATGAAAATTTGAGGANAATATAAATATTTGGCCATGCAATTAACTTACTCAAATAAAAAAAATAAGTGTTAGACATAGCGATAATCATCTGCATCAAAAGTAGGCGAGACATGAAAATTTGAGGATGTCCTAACATTTTCCGTCATTTCAAAGTGTGAGGACTGACCAAAATAGTTATTTAGTCCATAACTTGGAGCAATATTCCTATCTTGCTGAGGTAAACAGCTACAAAATATATAATAATAAGAATAATAAATAATATAAATCAATAAATAATTGACAAAATCAACAAACAATAATTGAAAGATAATAATTGAGCATTACCGATCACTATCATTGATAGTTTTGTTTAAATCAAAATCATATCGGCCGGTAAGAGTATTTTGATAATGAGTCATTTTAGGAAAATCACTAGATTGAGTAATCGGAAATCCATCGATGCTATTATGATTTTCTAATTAGGAATGAACATTGACCGATAAAGGAGAACGTTGTTGACTAATCTTAGGCTCCTTCCTAACATAGATTCTAAGTATTGTTGACTTGATTTGATCTATATAGTCATTTGGAACCCTTAAAAAGTCGGTCAACGANTCAGTAGATTGAGTTACCGGAAATCCATCAATGCTATTATGATTTTCTAATTAGGGGTGAACATCGACTGATAAAGGAGAACGTTGTTGACTAATCTTAGGCTCCTTCCTAACATAGATTCTAAGTATTGTTGACTTGATTTGATCTATATAGTCATTTGGAACCCTTAAAAAGTCGGTCAACGATTCGTCATTATATATAATTCACTCTCTAAAATTTACTTGTCCTTGTGATAAAAATGAAGTAGGGTATTTTTCGGCTATAATCAAATTATAATCGTACTGTTTATACCCATTCTTTTATAAATTGATGAAATAAATTTATGATATCGGACATTTAATGGATATTTAGCATTGTGTTTGAGAGGACAATTATAATAAATGGTATTTCCGTCATGTATAATTTCGACATCCCAATAAATTGAAACTTTAACTTTAGGTGTAGAAGATATTTTTTTTTAGATTGAAATGAACAAATATAGAAGACTTTGGGTGTGTTTGGTATGAAGGAAAATGTTTTTCATGGAAAATGTTTTCCTAGAAAATGTTTTCCTGGAAAACAAGTAGATTTTGAACTTATTTTCTCATGTTTGGTTGGTGAGTAGAAAATATTTTTCGAAAATGATTTTTAGTGTTTGATTTATGAATGAAAAATATTTTTGAGGAATATTTTTTATTTTTACTAGAATACAAAATAATTTATGAAATTGAAAATAATTTTTAAAAATAATTTTTTTTTGGGTGGTGGTGATAAGGGGTGGGGGTAGTGGTGGTGGTGGTGGTGGGGGGGGGCAGAGGGAGGAGGTAGGAATGAAAAAATAAAAATTTGAAGTTGATAGTATTTTTAAAAA
>NC_028641.1:70770405-70793612 GCF_001406875.1 Solanum pennellii
GTCTATTTTCATTTTTAATCTTTAATTAGGAAAACGTCCTTCAACAAGTCTAAAAAGCCTGAACATACCTCAAGTGCCAAATTCGTGTCACGAATATTTAAGATAGTTCCTTCCCTTTTTGCAAAGTTCCGTAATGTTCACGATCTACCAATGATGCAATATTCATAAGTAAGCGAGTTTGTGGACATTCAAATTATTATAGGTATATCATAGACCCTAAACTCACTCATATCTCTAATCAAACGTCAAATCTTGATATAATTTATATGCCAATTTGTTAAATTTCAAGCCAAGAATTTAACCTTAATTTCTTAAATACACTAAAATTCA
The DNA here is from genome assembly GCF_001406875.1 of Solanum pennellii. Taxonomy (NCBI): domain Eukaryota; kingdom Viridiplantae; phylum Streptophyta; class Magnoliopsida; order Solanales; family Solanaceae; genus Solanum; species Solanum pennellii. The sequence continues at coordinate 70,770,736 of NC_028641.1, forward strand.
ATTTTAGATCATATAATATATATCCAATAATTAATTACCTATCTCAATATATCAAACTGATAAATTAATTTTGTAAATGAATAAAATAAGAATAATTCCACCCATTAACGATGCACAACGTCGCAAGCCTGCAACGTTTTCCTCCTAATTGTCATTCTGTACAAGTGACAATTTTCCCAAATTGTTTGTCACATGCCAATCATTGGCAATCATTGCCCAATGATTGGCTCAACACTTTTCCCCATCATTCTTATACAAAAATTAATTATACGGGAGGGAAATTTGCAGATCAAATTTCCAGATTTTCACAATACGTCTAGCGATTAGGATTTTATTAGACTATCACCTAATAACCACACTAACGTCCCTAGAAATCCCAATCCGTGATAATAAATAAATTCTCAACTCACTATACACTACATCTTACCCATGAAAAAAAAAAAGCACCCTTAAATAACAACATAAGAATAAAATAATAACAACAATCTAATGCCCTCTGACAACCTACTTTAATATGCAGAATTGAGAAAGAATGAAAATTGCTTGCGTTTACCTGAGCAATTCTTATTGTTTTTCCTCTCGTTCGTCGCTTACGGTAAGTTTCTGCCTCCACCCTTTTTATTTTCTGAACAAGAGTATGTTAACCGTGAAACCCCACTAATCTATTATCTATATTACTTATTTAATAAAAGTTTCATCAACTAGGTACTTGTAGTTATCAATAGTTAAAATACTCCTTTTAATTTTTTTCAGAAGAGTCAAAATAGTCCTAATTCTCAAAACGACCTAGCGGGTCGTTACATAAAAAGTTCCACTTTATAAAGTGGAATAAAAAGTTCCACTTTATAAAATGGAATAAAAAGTTCCACTTTATAAAGTGAAAGAAAAAACTCCACTTTATAAAGTGTAAAAAAAAGTTTCGTTATATATTAAAAATAAACGTTACGAAACTAACGGAAAACGTTTAAATTATTGGATATAGTGGAACTTTTTCTTCCACTAAGCTTATTTTAGTTATTTACTAAAATAGTGGCTTATTTTGGTTACTTTTATATTTTTGTGGCTTATTTTGGTTCCCAACTCGCTGAAAAATGAGCTCATATTATTTGAAGTCCAACTCCATAATATTAGAATTAGAGAATAACTAAAGCTTTTATGGATTTTTTAATATAATATAGTGTTTTGAAAAATATTATAGGGAAATAACTTTAATTAATTATGGTAAGGTTAAATTAGAAATTAAGTGTAAAATTATTTATAAAGTGGACAAGTATTGTTGGACATTTCAAAATAATATAGTGACAATTATTGTTGGGCGAAGAGATCATTATTTTTCAACTCAATCTTCATATTTTGGTCTTTAAACCCTCAAACATTATTTTAAGGGTAAGGCTAAATGGCCAGAAAATTTTGCTTGAATTTGGCCAAAAATTTTAGAAGTTTATAATATCTTTTTTACTTCAAAATAAATTGAGTTTTTTTTTTAATTAAAAAATATTAAAATTAAAAAATTAAAAATATTTAAAAAGATAAATAACATTGGCAAAATATCAGTTCTGCCTAAATTCTGGCCAAAAGGATTTTACTTATTTTAATATCAAACATTGTATAAATATTAATACCAAATATTGTATAAATAAATATATATCATCTTAGCGTAATAGTCTTCAATACCATTTTCAATGTTAACATGTGCCATTACTTGGAAAGAGTGTAATCTGAAGAAAGAAAGAAAGAAGAGTAATAAATTTACTAATTTGATAAAACCAAAGAGAGGTTAGGAGGTCAATTCTATTTAATTTGTCCATATTTTAATATATTTGAAAAATATACGTATCATTTTTTTATTTTATCCCCAACATAATTATTTATTTCTCAAATCTTTTCTCAACATGTTCATACATGCTATACATCAATTATTAAAACAAAATATTCATATTTATCACTATTTTAAAAGGCATGCAAACTCCATAATAGTTAAGTGAAAATGAACGGAGAAAGTATTTTCTATAGAAATCTGAGTTGAAATCCATAGTTAAGTTTCCTTTTATTTTAAGCTTAATTAAGCAAAAATGAGTTGAACTTTTGAAAGATATTAAGAAAAACATACTTTAGGTCTAACTTAACCTAGAATTTAGCTCAAGAGGTAAGGACGATCCATACCATATAATGATTACATGTCCTGGACTCTGGAGCATGGACGATATAAGATGAAAATCCATATCGAATAAACAATGAATCAAGAAAATTGAACTTGAACCTCTAGTACTAACTTTGCTCTTGGTTTTTCATATATTCCTATCAATCCATCTCTTGATGAGGTTGATAGACACAATAATCTTCATTCTTCTGTTGTTTTTCCTCATTGTTACCTGAGATACAAAGAAATAGCCTCTCATACGCTGCAACCATTTTCGTTGCAGTAAACATCTTCAACCCTCTCTCCCTAGCAAACCCGCCTTTTTTCTCCAAATTTTTCTTTCCCCCTTCCCAAACTTCATACAAAACTCTCTTCAATTCACTTACTGTAGGTGAAAATGTATATCCCATATCTTCGTTGACAATAATAGAACCAGTAAAACTTGCTAGTTTTGTTGCCATCACAGGCTTACCTGTTAAAAATGCTTCCAATGGTACTTGATCTAAACCTTGAGCTCGTAAAGTTGGGTGTACAAATATATCTATTGCATTATAAAACTCCGCCAATTGAGCACGTTCTAATGGTCCTAAAACCATCACATTTGGTCCTAGCTCTTTGTATCGATCACCCCATGGACCATTTCCAGCTATTAGGACGATCACAGTCTCCTTAAATGTCGAGTTCTCTAAGAAGAGCTGTTGTAATGCTTCAAACATTAATGGATGTCCTTTATCTTTAACCAATCTACCTGATAATCCTAGGATTATCGATGACCTTGATCTATCTTGGTTGATACCTAATTTCAATCGAAAATCATTGCCTTTTGAAACATCTGGTTTGAATATTTCCTCATCTACTCCATTTAAGATGATATGAACGCGTTCTTCTGGGATCATATAGATCCTTTTAAGTACATCTCCAACATGATCACTCGTGGCAACATGGTGAGCATAGTACTGAAAGAACTTTACCTCTTCAACAACTTTCATCATTTTGCCATCGCTGATCACTTGTTGTGACGATGAATCTAGAGGATTTCTTACGAGTTCTTGTATGATATCAGAATGTATAGTCTCATAAGCAATTCCATGCCAGCTAACAGCGACATTATTCAGGTAAGTACTTGATTTTGTTAGTCTAAGACCTACACTCTCTGAATGTATAACATCAAAGGCCTTTGTCGCGTTTTCTTCTAAAAATTGCTTCCAAGCAACAAGTTGATTTAGATATCCTGAACCTATAGGCCTTGAGATGTGAAAATGGAGATTACTCATGGTACTTGGAATACTCGCGGATGAAGAAGTTGTGAAGATGTGAAGGTCATGTCCGCGTTTAGCTAAGGCAAGATAGAGTGTTAAGGCGTGTCGTTCCATACCTCCAGCTTGATTCTTTTCTGGCCATTTCCTGACAAAGAGACCAATTTTAAGGAGTTTTGTCTGAGGAGTACGACGTTGTTTTGATGAAAAAACAAGTTGGTTCCAAGCTTTTGGAAATTTGAGGAGATGAATTGGTTCCATTGATAACATTTCTTTGTTATTTTCTACTTGATCATGACAATAGCCATAACCAATTGAATAAGACCAATAGAGAAGAGGAATAGATGAGAAGATTGATAAAAAAACAAGAATAGAACAAGAAGATCTGAAATTGAAAGAAGTGGTTTGATGTTTTGCCATGACAAGAAGATGGAGTAGGAAGCAAGAAGATATTAAAGTGTATCATCACTATATCAAGCATTTTATGAGATTAAATGTAATTTATCTTTGTGATATGACTCAGGTTCAGATACTTTTGTTATATTTTAAAGTCAAACACTTCCACTCACTATATCACTATCAGAAATAAAGGTTTTTTCCATCGCGAATCAATAAAAAAAATATTTTGTACTACCAAATATAATTTGGCATAATACATAAATATATCCTTTAACTTTGTCTTAACTAGTATTTATGCCTTTCAACTCTGAGTGTTCACAAGTAAACACTTAAAGTGTATAAAGTTGAACAAATAGATATACACATCCTTCAAACACCCAAAGTTAAATGATAATAATTGTGAAATGAAATTAAATTAAAGAACATATTTATAATTACGTTTAAATGTACTTGGTAACACATAAATCTCATGGGGATTTGTAAATATAAGATTTCCATTAATAAAAAAAAATTACTCCTATTTTCCTAGTGAAAAATGTTAAATAGCTATTTCTACATATATTTTAATGAAATTAGTGTGAGAAGAAAAATAATCATGTTTCCATACAAAAAGAGTTTGGTAACTTCCTATAATTCAGCCATACATCATGCATTTTTTTCAGTGAATTATCTAGGGAAAAAACACATAGGAAAAATAAAATATTTTTACGAAGATAAACAAATTTATTCGTGCCTTCAATAAAAAAAGAATAATTTTCTTTAAAAAAATAAAAAAAATAATATATATATATATATATATATATATATATAGAGAGAGAGAGAGAGAGAGAGAGAGAGAGGGGTGGTGTCAGTGATAGAATTTTCTATTTTCTTAGATAGTTAATACTCCTTCCGTTATATAAAGAATAACCCAGTTTAACTTGATACGAAGTTTAAGAAAATAAAAAAAACTTTTGATCATGTAGGTCTAAATTAAAGTTATGTCAAATGTAGAAAATTGTCTTTTAATCTTGTGGCCTTAAACATGTCACGTGAAAAGTTATTATCAAAAAAATAAAGAGGTCATTCTTTTTGAAACATACTAAAAAGAAAAGGAGATCATTCTTTTTTAAATGTAGGGAGTATATAATATTGAGGATATTATAATTATTTAATTTTAAAAATTTAAAAATTCTATTAATAACTGATAATACTCCAGTACAAAAGTGTTAAGTGTAATTAACTCTTTATTTTTGAATTAAAATAAAATAATGTCTGTTCCTGTTGCAGATCTATCACGGAGCTTTAAGTTGACCATAATTATATTTAATCTGCTCACATTTCTCCATAAATTTAAGTATAAAAATTGTATATAATGTCAAATTATTAATTTAAATTAAATGTTGTAATTATTGTTTTATTTAATAGTGCTCTGTAGCAAATTCTCACTCGCTATTTTTTCTTTCTCGCTCGCCACTCTCCCCTTCGCCTCTCTCACCTTCGCCTTTCTCGCTTTATACAAACATAAATGTATAAATTGCACTTCTGTTTGCACAAAACAAGAAAAAATTATATACACATACAAATGCATATATTTTTGTCCTATACACTTATTAATATACAATACAAATATTTTCCTCTTCAATTTTCTTTTGCATTTCTCTCTTTCTCGCTTTATACAAACACAAATTATACAAAATATAATGTATAATTTTCGTATAAAACGAGAGAGAGAGAACGATAATTGATATACAAATATTTTATTTCGATTTAATAATATACTAATTCAAATTTTAAACAGATATACAAACACATAAAATTGAATCGAGAGGATGCCAACGATTTATACAAACGAGAGATTGGTAACAATTTATACAATGACCTGCCAACTAAATTATACAATCTGAAGAGGAGTCAACCAATTATACAATTATTTCTTTTATATATATATATATATATATATATATATAGCGAAATAGCATAACAAAGTTTGCTATAGAATGTAATTATGCAAATTATATCTATAACATACAAATATGAATTTTGTGTTTGCTGTATGTGAAAGTTGCTCTTTAAATATTGTGTTTTTTCTTATTTTTTATCTTAAATTATTTATCATAATTTTTTATAATATTCTTTTAATACATATGTCAATTAAAACAAGTAATTATATACAAAAAGCATATTAAAAAAGTCAAATAAGGAGCTGCCTGTGTTCTTTGTATCCGTAGGCTGAGGAGCAAAAGAAGGAATCCGCCCTTAGATTTAATGGGCATTTATCTCATAATTCGTTTCGAACCTTTAAATTAGTTCAAATATTTTGTTTATTATTCTTGTTTCTTGAGACTTTTCGAAATTTAATAATTTAACATGTCTAGGGACCCTAAATAGTTCGTTTCTTTAATGAATTTTTCTTTTTCAATTTCTTCTTTTTTTTCTTCGAGGGTTGTCTCGATAATAAGGTCACACAATTATATTGTTTAAGATATTGAATGCGGAGGTTATTATATTAACTGAAAAATGAAATTGTGTTTGATTGGTTGTAATATCATTTTTATGTGATTATTTATTTTCTTGATTTATTTATATCTTAATTATTATCATGAAGCTACTTTATTATTATTCTTATATTCACCTTGTTTATTTTCCTTTGTAATTTTATTCTTTCATTATTAAATATCTTAAAGTCAACCAAAGAATAAAACCTTTTACACTATGCAAAATATATTATTGTGTGTTTATAAAAAAAATCAAGTTTATTGTTTGATATATTCTTTAAATAGCAAGCACCACAATAAATTAAAATTATTTTAATATAATTATATGAACTTATCAAATTGAGCACAACTATTTCAATATCATTATACTTTTTTTTAACATTTTGATTCAGGTTTTATTATTATAACATTATATTATATTTTTTTTCATTAAAACTTTACTACATAGGATCTAAATACATCCTATATTTTCGAGACTTTCATGGTAAGATTATGTTTGTCGTTTGGTGTGAGGGATAAAAATAAATAATGATGGGATAAGAAATAGTGATGTGATTAATTTTTTGTATCTTGTTTGGTTGTCATGTTTGGGATAACTTATCCCACCATTTATATCATAGTGATGGGATAAGTTATGTCATATACATGGTGAGATAAGTTGTCCTAGAATAGTTAACCCCAGGATAACTAATCCTGGGATAACTTGTTTCCAACGAAACCACCCTTAAGTTATTCAATTTATATATGACGACTAAACAAAATAAAGCATCACTATGAAGTTTGACTTTAGGCCCCCAAACTTGTTGAGACGACCTCACTCCTGGATAGTCGAAACTTCCTCTATTTTACTGTTTTTTTATTTGATTCAGAGTTAAAAAATGTATAGAGATTTTTTAGTTTTATGATCTTAAACTAAAAATATATAAAAATAAATTAAAATATTAGTAAATACTATAGTCTTAAACATAACATGGAAAGTTAATTAAAGAGTTGTTAATTTTTTATTTTTTTTAAATGAAGTAAAAAGAAAAGTACGATTAACAAATTAAAATTCTAAGATTTGCGGTCTAAAATCTAAATCTTCTTTGCCCATTTATCAAGTTCGTCCAGGAATTTATTTGGTATGTATTTTCTTTTATGGTTCTAAGTTTCTGAGGTTATCTTAAAATTAGAGGTGAATTTAGGATTTTTTTTTTAATTCAGATTTTCCTAATCTCTATTTGCTAATAACTGGATTTAAACTTAATATTTTTATATATTTAGTAAACTTCTTTTAGAAAATACACAACTTAAACAAAAGTTACTAAATTCGATTAAATTCATATCCGAATTTTTAGCTCCACCTCAACTTAAAACATTGACTTGGAAAGATGAGGTATGGAAACAATTTCGCTAGAGGGAATGATTCTTTCTAATGATAGCTATGAAAATACAAGCGTTTACGTTAGACATTAGGTTTGGATTGGGTAGACAAACCCGATCTAACCTAATTCTAAGTGATATCACACACGAAGTTACTAATCGTCACTATAATTTCGACATAACTCTATAGGTGGGTATGCAATGGAAAGGAACATTTAATAAATATTTTCTTTTTATATCGTGATTAATAGAATTATATTTTCAAGAGAGACGAAATCGATTTGGAGCAATTATTTTGACTTTTGATGTTGAGTCCAACAATTTTAGCTACGAAAGATCCATAATTCTTTGTTTTTGCATGCTTTTGGATTAATTTTTACAATCCCCAAATATAATAAACTAGAAAAAATAAAAAAAAGAAAAGTGAAGGCAACTAGCTAAACTAGATTCATCAAGGACAATTTACATGTTCCCTTGCTTCAATTGAATCAAAACAAAAAAACACTTAACTTTCATTTTTTCTATCTTTTTTTTTTTTTTTTTGCATATTTATTTATTTTGTGGTTTCATTGAGCAATATATACGACCCCCAACCATGCATCAAACAAAATAAAGTCCCATCCCATATTTACCATGATGATATTTGAACAAATAAAAAAGTGTTACACACGAACTATGAATATGTATAACCAACACTCTCTAAATGTTCATCGAAACCTGAGTATAATCATCGGATAATCCTCTTGTAGAGTAGAAATCATCATCCCCATCTCTCTCTTTTACTTCCTCAATCCTTTCCATTGCTTCCTTCATATCAAACCTCTTTTCCATATCAAGATCACAACAACCCAAAGCTATCTTCAATAACTTCATCATTTCTCCCTCCGAATTCGTTGTACCCCTCATATCCTTCTCGAATACATCTACCTCCGTCATGTCCTCATTTACCACGGACCTTACCCACGTAGCCAAATCCGTGTCACTCCCCTTGCCTTGTTGCAAGAAATTAGACGGGAATTTGCCTGTTAACATCTCGAGGATCAATATTCCAAGCGTCCACACATCATTTTTACGTGTGATACGACCACTATGTTTGAATTCAGGAGATTTGTAAGCAATCATGTGTTCTTGCGCGTGTTCTAGGTTTACCACGGGTAGTAATGCATAGTCCGTGAGGAGGGGCTCGTAGGATTCATTCAGAAGCACGTTCGAGGACTTGAGGTGACCGTGGGGTGCTGTCAAGCTTGGTAGCTCGTTGTAGAGGTACAATAGTCCTTTGGCCACTCCCTTTACTATTTTCAATCGCGTTGGCCAATCAAGACTTGGTTGCCCCCGCGATTTATTACCTAGAAAAGAAAAACAATATGTTTAATGAGACGATCACAGAGTTCATCATAGTAAAAACTTAATATCCTAGATAAGATGATCACACGCCAGATCATCACTCTAGTAGAGAGTAGGTAGAGAGAACAACAAATGAGCCCTCTTCAAAAGATTTGAGTTGCATATCAACTCTGTTATAAAATGAATTGAATAAAATAAAGGGAAAATACATAAGTATCTTCAATCTATGCTCGAAATCTCAAACACACACTTATATTATACTAAGGTCTTATTACCCTCCATAACTTATTTTATAATTTTCTATCCGTTTTTGGCTTACGTGACACTATTTTCTGGGTCCAGCGCGTGTTGACATTTTTTTCAAGCTAGTGCCACGTAGACCGAAAAGGGGTAGAAAATTATTTAATAAAATAAGTTCAGAAAGGTAATATGACCTTAGTATAATATAAGTGTGTCTCTGAAATTTCGAGTATAGATTGGTGGTGCTTATTGGTTTTCCCTAAAATAAAAGGTCATAATAGACCGAGTTAATAAACTAAGGTGATAGTGCAAACCATGATTTTATGATCTAATTTACTTAAAAGTATGAAGTACATACCATGAAGATGAACCGCAAGGCTGACATTGTTGACATACTCTGAGACCAAAAGCTTTTCCTCTTTCCTATAGTAAAAAGCTACAACAGGAAGCAAGTTCTTATGACTCAACCTACCTATCCTTCTCATATGCTCATGAAAATCTTCCTTGCCTACATTATTCATTTGCCTAAACCTTTTGACAACCATAACGCGTCCCCTGCTTAGCGCAGCTTTATAAGTCGAACCAAACACACCGCTACCCAATATTTCAGCTGAAGCCTTTAATAGATCTGGCAAATCAAATTTTTCAATATCGTCTTTTAAGAATAAAAGTTTTTGTTGTACTTCAGGCCTCTTATTAGTATTAAGTACAGCGGTCCCCTCTGGAGACTGGTCAGGAGCAGCAATTGCTTGATTGCTGCCCTGTTCCATTTTGTTTAGATCTGCTGCTGAGGGCGCCCCTGTTTGGTTAGTAGCGCCCCCTGCAGCAGCTCCAGAGGGTGTAGGTATTGCTCTTGTTTCAGTTTCGGGTGTCTGCTTGCCCCGACGAAGAATGATGATAACAACAACAATTGCTGCTACTGCTGCTGCAACTGCGATAACCACCAATATAATTGTCCACAGAGCTACTTTTGGTTCACTCGTGCATTTCGATAATGGACCATCACAAAGATTATTACCTGTATTATTTCACAAAAATGAGAGCTTAACTCAATATTTTTTGAAGTTAAAATTTAGATATTCAAAAACTATATAAAAATTATTATGAATTGCAATTCTTCTAACGTCAATATGACGAAGAACTATAGTTAGAATGTGGGTTAAAAGGGCCATATGGGGAATGTGCTGATCGTTTGCTAATATGGACTTTGATAATCTTCCCCTCGTGAGCTAATTTTTGAGATTTAGTTAGACTCGAGTGTCATATCTTTATATGGTGTCAGAGTCAGGTTCATCTCTTTTTGGGTGATAGGGCGTGAAAGAAGTGGTATAGAGTCTCATATTGATTGAAAAATGGATTGAAGATCTGCTAATTTGGACTTGATCAATCCTTGCTAGCTTCTAGTTAGGCATACATGACATATCTTTACGACTACATTTTAAAATGTAGATATTTGTGTACGGCGTAGCTAGAAATTTCAAAAAAATGAAATTCATCCTACACATAGAAAAAAAATAAAAATTACCTTCAAATGCTGAAGGTTTGAGACTAGTAAGACCATGAGGAATTGGACCCTGAAGAGAGTTGTTAGCAAAATTTATATCCATAAGTCTCTCTTGAGTAAAATCAGGTATTTGGCCTTCAAATTTGTTGTTTTCAAGTCTTAATTCTGTAAGCTTAGGCAATTGACCAAAAACAGATGGGATTTTACCACTAATTTGATTATTAGCAAGATGAAGTTTTTTTAACCAATGCATCCCTTCAAAAAAACTATTGTCAATTTGGCCAGAAAACTTGTTATTTGTGAAATAAGCCGTTTTTAGCCCCGCAAGTTTACTTAAATTCGGTATAGGTCCTTCAAAATTATTGTTCATAACACTTATGGTCCTGAAATTAGGCAAATCTTTAAGAGCATCCACATCTATTGTCCCACTTAAGCCTTTATTCTCCAATTGCAACCCGAAAACGAATCCGTTTTCGCAAATAACATTATCCCAATTGGGTTTATCTGTCTTTTTATCGCAAGGTGATACTTTCGTATTCCAATTATTAGTTGCCCCATTTTTCTGCAAGGACTTGCTAAATCGAAGTAGAATTTCTGCCTCGTTATTATCTGATTTGATCGGGACAATGACTTGTAATAATAACACGAAAAGGATTAAGAGATGATGGTGATGATGATGACGATTGTGGTTGCTATAACGATAAGCCACCGACATTGCATAGACTAGTTGTAGGGGTGCGCACACTTGTGGGTGCGCGCCCTTTACAAAGGGCAATTACAAATGAGAAAATACTATGATTTAGAGTGAATGCAAAAAAATTTTCAACATCTCTAGGGAAATGGGATTGTGTGGGCATGCATGGGGAAGCACAAAGAGAAAGAGAGATGGAAGGGAGGTGAGGGAGGGAGAAGCTTAGAGTTTTGAGAGGTGCTAAGAGTAAGCTTGAAGGAATGGACAAATGGAAAGTAGGGAGTTCAAAGTTGACAATGTCATCTATGGTCTTTGGTGTTACTTGAGAAAAATATGCTTTGCCATTGAATTCAATTATAATTCAAATAAATATATATTTATCGCCTCCAAATATTTTAACTAGTGATTAAGGATATGTATGCCTGAATTTCATTAAATATATGTAATATGTTAAATGTTATTCGAATTTTGTGATCTTATGTTAAATATATAATTTTAAATAATTATTAGAATATAAATAGTAACATCATTTTTTTTAGTACTAAAAAAGAAAGTAAAGAAACACAAAAACTAGTGTAATTTATATTTTTCCTTGTTAATATTCTCGAATATTTTGCTTTGAATAGATAGAATGAAATCGTGATATTTCTTTTATCACAATTTATGTGAATGAGTTTGGGGTGAAAGGATATAATATTGAATTTTCACTATGAATTGGAGTATAAATTCTTCCAGTTTAAATTTATATATTCAAAAACTACCTACACTATAACCTTCATGTTGTGTGAATACATTTTCTTTGTAGTTTATTTCAAAAAAAAAAAAGAATATCTTTACGAACTCTACACCTGAATGAAATATTGGATGTTACACCTATTTTCTTAGTATTCATGTGTTACGAGTACAAAGTCTTCTAAGGGCTATATACACACCACCTTCTTAACTTTATGACTTTAACAATTATATCAGACATATTAATGTTGTTCTCCACATGATCTCCTCTCATATTACTTTCTTTTTTCTTTTTTCAGGATCTATGTTAAGATTCACACTTTATTTAGTCCTAAGCAAGTTTCATCAGCTATATGACCTCACATATCATGGTTGTGCAATTAAATGTATCTCAAGTCAATATTACTCAAACGAAAACACAAAAGTAAATAGAAAGAAGTTCTCTATATGTTCACGAAATTGAAAATCTCTACTTGGGTAAAAAGACTGCTAAAAATAAGTATAGGACCTTAAGTAAATACGAAAAATGGCTAACAAAAAATAGATAACTTTTTAAGTTTTTAGTCTGTGTTAGCCCATGAATATTTAAGTGATATGGCTTCCTATCGATATTTTTGCAAAAACATTATAGAACCCTCCATAAAGAATTGGAGTAGCAGTACGTGAAGTCTCGCCATTTTTACACATATTTTAGGCGTTTAGGAGTCATTTTTATAGGAATTAGGCAAATATCTCTCCAATTTTGTGTGTGTTAGTCCATGTGTATTTCAGTGTTATGGCATTTGGTCACTTTATTGCATAAACGGAACCCTCCGTAGGGATTTGGGAGAGAAATATGTGAAACCTCACCATTTTTTCGGATCTTTTGGGCAATTAAAAGCCATTTTATAGGAATTTAGGTGTTTTTCTCAATTTTCGTATATGTTAGCCCATGCATATTTTGGTGCTATAGCTTCCAATCGATTTTTTTTTTGTAAAACTTTCACCAAACCCTTTATAGGGAGTTGGGGGAGTAGTTCGTGAAGTCACACCAATTTTCATGGATATTCTGGACATTAGGCGAGTTTTCTCAATTTTTTCGTGTGCGTTAGCCGTTAATATTTTAGTCATGTGGGTTCTAGTCGATAGATTTTACAGTATTTTTACAGAACCCTCTGTAGGGTGTTAGGGGAGTCTACGTCACCAATTTTTGCACATATTTTGAACACTTAGGAGTCATTTTTTAGAAATTAGGTATTTTCTTTGTTTTTTTGTGTGTTTACCATGAATATTCTGAAAAATATGGCTTCTGATCCATGTTTTTTCACAACCTTCATGAAATCCTTCGTAGGGAATTGAGGAAGCAATACGCGAAGCCTCATCATCTTTTACATATATTTTGGACATTTAGAAGCCAACTTACAAGAACTAAGCGATTTTCCTTTCATATTTTAGTCAATGAATATTTTGTTGATATAAGCTTCTGGTCGATTATTTTCAAAGAAGACAACTGACAAAATATTTTAATGAAAATACCACAATATAGATATTAGTCAACATTTCTAAAGACCTTCATACTTTTAATATAATATAGATATAGATTAATGAAAATACCCAAAGACCAGTGGAAAATTGATTCAAAAGTCTTTTGAATAGACACATTATAATTCGGGCCCGTTTGGATGGGCTTAATAAAAGCAGCTTTAGAAAAGCCTGTTTGGCTCAGCTTAAAAGCTGGTCAAACTGACTTAAAAGCTGGTTTTTGACTTATTTAGCTGTTTGGCAATACTCAAAATAACTTATTTTACGTTAAAAAAAACTTATTTTAAGCCAAAAGTTAAAAGCTGGAGTAGGGGTGCTTTTTTTTTTAGCTTATAAGCTGTTTTAAGTTGACCACATTTTTGTATTTTTGCCCTTAATATTTTTATACAATCTCCAAATTACCCACATAACCCTAACATCTCTTTCTTCCGTTTTTCCCTTTTCACGTTTGGCATAGCAAATTCAGCACTTTTATCCAAACACATAACTGCTTATTTTAAAAATAAGTTTCAGCACTTTCAAAAGTACTTTTTTAAAACTGCATTTATTAAGCTCATCCAAACGGGTCCTTCATCTTTCAAACATTAATTGTTATTTTTATTATTATTCTATTTGACATAAAACTAAAGAAAGTGTGCATTATATTTGTGATGTACAAAACTATACATTAATTTATTATTTGAAGAATAATGACAACTGTAAGTGTAACAAGCTATTCATGATACTCTTTTGAAGATAATAGTACTTGATTAAGATAAGCTCCAAGTGCCCATATGGGGAAAATATTTCTGTAGGATGAGTAGCTTATCATACAATTTCTGTTGAATACTCCAATTATTTCCTGCAAATTTGTTAAATATTATATTGTTGAATAACAAATATAATTTTATGTGTCACTCTGAGATAATAAAAATTTAAAATTGCGAGTGAAAATTAAAGGGCAAATTACAAAAATTACATACTTTTAAGGTAAAATTATAATGTATCCTTTAAAAGTTTATAATTACAAAAATCCCTCAAAACGGATACAATAATATAAGCGTTGATACATTTATCTAATGCACGAGATACATTAATTTGATACGCGAGATACACTAATATGATGCGCGAGGTACATTTTATACATGATATACCAATCTGATGCACGAGATACACTAATATGATGCGTGAGGTACATTTTATACATGATATACCAATTTGATGCACGAGATACACTAATTTAATGCACGAGATACACTAATTTAATGCGCGAGATACATTAATGTAATGCTCGAAAATGAGGGATTTTAGAAATTTATAAAACTTATTGGGGATAATGATAAAAAGTAAACTAAAAGGTGAAATTTCCATAAGGGAAAAGGGTCTGATATACCCCTCAACTTTGTCATTTAGAGCTGATATACCCCTTGTTATGAAAGTGGCTCATATATACCCCTACTTGTAAACAAATGGCTCACATATACCCTTTTCCTCTAACGGAAATGAAAAAAATAATAATTTTAATCTAAATTTTTATTATTTTTTTCTAAAAAATATAATCCCATATGAGTAAATTTAATCCTCGTCAAACATATTTTTTTTGACTTTTTTTTATTTCAATGACTAATTTATAATTATTATTTTGATAATCAAATTTATTTATGTTTCACTAATATTTTTGTAAAACTTATTGTAGATGACCAAATTTTTTCTTCGAATACGAAATTAAATTACAATACACACAAAAAAAATAGTTTAAATTTTTTTTCTTTAAACTAAGGAATGAAAGAAAAAAACAAAATAAGAATAAGAAACTCAAATAATTATAATAAAAGAAGTCAAAAAATAATTTATGTATGAAAAAAATTAAAATATACCTTGAACTTTGATAGAAGAATCATATATACCCCTAAATAATTTTTTAAAAAAAATTAGAAGTAATAAATATAAATTTAAAACTAATTTTATTAACTTCCGTCAAATGAAGGGTATATGTGAGCCATTTTGTAACGGCAGGGGTATATGTGAGCCGTTTGTATAACGGTAAGGGCATATATGAGCCACTTTTATAACGAGGGGTATATCAGCTCCAAATGACAAAGTTGAGGGGTATATCAGACCCTTTTCCCTTTCCATAATTAATACAGTACCTGTTGTGGAAAATCTCCATTGTCCATTTGAGAATTTACCAGAATTTTAGCAGCTCGTTTGAGTGGAGTGGGATCTCTTTTGCCCTAACAAATTTCGATAATGAGTAGTAAAATTCAAATCAAGTAAAATATAATTTCATTTTTCAGAATCACAAAAATTACGTAAAGATATTATTCAAATATATACAATAGTGTGGCATTTTTCCATATTAAAAAATTGTATTGATTCTCTAGTAATTATAATTATTTAATTAATATACTAAATTAAAATAATTAGTGCTATTTAAATTAAGTACCTGGCCAGCTTCAATAAGAGCCAACATGGCCCAAGCTGTATTCACATTGTGTGGTTTATTCCCTTCAAGGTTCGTATAAATCTGTTGTGACATCAATTAACAATTATATGTTATAAAAAATATTTCACTATAACGATGATTAAGTTCGTTTTTGAACCAATTTTTTTGTTCTTATATCATATGTTCTTCATATAAAATAATATTTTACGATAGCAGTAAAAAAAAAATCTAGACAAACCATATTAATTAATCTGTATTTTAAGATTTGCCTTTAAATTTCATCAAGTCTACATTTTGACAAGCCTTAAAGCAGGTACATTTGTAGATACTGAAATTTTGTGGCATTCTACAAGACGTGTTGAGTTGGGACTCTACAAGGTGTGTTCAATTATAATTAGAATTTTTGAAATCTACTCAATTCTAAAGCCTAGTTCATGCGGTTAGATATCCTCTTGAATATTCTGCAAATTCATGAAATATTCACAAAAGAGATCAAATTTAAATCATTCTATCTAGTTCGAGAAATACGTCACTAATAGATAAATCTTACGAGATAAAAGGATAAATCTTACGAGAAAAAGAATCGATGACGCAACAGATTTGTACTCACAATCAATAAAATTATGTTTCTTCGAAAAAAAATGATGTGTCACCTTGTGTTGAGATGATAGATAATTTTCTACAAGACGTGTTGATTTGAAACTCTACAAGGTGTATTCAATTTCAATTATGATTTTCGGAAGCTACTCAACCCTAAAACCCTAGTTCATGCCTATATAAAGGTAATATATATATCCCTTTAAAGAGGCATCTCGAACATTCTACAAATTCATGAAATATTTATAAAGAGATCAAATTCAAATCATCCTAGTTTAAGAAATACGTCACTAATGAATAAATTAAATCTTACAAGAGAAGAAGGATAAATCTTACGAAAAAAAATCTATGGATCAACAGATTTGTACTCACAATCAACAAAATTATGTTTTTCAGAAAAAAATTGATGTGTCACCTTGTGTTGAGATGAGAGATAGCTTTCTCCCCAACCACCAGAAGGTTGTAGTTGTTTGGACAATAGGAAATGACAAGCCTTTCTTATGCTTTTGCAATTTTCATAAGTGTAGCCACCAGCAACCAGCCCACATATTCCAAACCATGTTCCATAGGTGTAGCAAACTCCCCATGAACCATACCTTTGTACACAAGATATATATCACATGCATTAATAGTATGAAAAAATATTTACATAATTAGCTTATTTAAAAAAGAATTATAGGTTGCTATAATAAGCATTAAATAGTACTCTCTTCGTTCACTTTTAATTGTTATATTTTTGAGTAAAAAAATAAAAACTTTGACTAATATTTTACGACGTATTTTTTCATTATATTAATATGCAAAAGATTGTAACTTATAGTACTTGCCGCGTGGTTTTTGAACATCTAAGTTTTTTGTTTAAAATATTGAATCAATGTTATCTAATATAACTTTAAAAATTAATCAAATTGACCTAAATTTTTTGTCTAAAATATTGAATCAATATTATCTAATTTAACTTTAAAAATTAATTAAATTGATTTTCAAAAAACGTAACATGACAAATAAAAATGAACGTTTAATACATGCTAAAATATTGAGTGATTTCTTCCTTTCTATCCAAATTGACCCCAAACACCACAAATAATGTGTATTAAAAAAAATAAAATAGTTACCATGAGCCATCAGGAAGTTGAATAGTTTGAATAAATTGGAGAGCTTTGTTAATACATGCTTCTATTTCCTTCTCTCTATGTTTAGGGTAATTTTTCTTGAAGGATTGAAGAGCTTGAATTACTGCAGATGTACATTCCACATACCTACACCAATTTTTTTTTAAAAAAAATTAATAAAGAATATATATATATATCACATTAACTATATAGAAACTCCTATTATATAGGTATGTCATTAAAAATAAATAAATTCACTCAGTATTCATTTACACTTTCAACCAAAATCTCTAATTAAGAAAGAAGCAGTCTCATCCGCTGTATCACATTCTTTTTTTTTATACTTGAATTAGATATAAACAACTTCTCTTCCTTTCCAAAGTAAAAGTAAAATTGCGT
Organism: Solanum pennellii; assembly: GCF_001406875.1. Lineage (NCBI taxonomy): Eukaryota > Viridiplantae > Streptophyta > Magnoliopsida > Solanales > Solanaceae > Solanum > Solanum pennellii. The sequence continues at coordinate 70,788,935 of NC_028641.1, forward strand.
ATAAATTTTCTTTAGTAAATCTCACTTATAAAATTACACGACGTGTATTTAGTTGTTACTATCTCTAGATATGCAACATATAGACGTGTGGAAAGTCTTACTGGTAATCAATAGTGATGTCCCCAAATGTTTCTGATGGATTAATCATCTGTCAAATTGCCATAAACCAAAAAACAGATGACAAAAATAATTAAATCATTTGATGAATTAAAGAAAAAAATATTTGCACAAGTGAAATATCTCTCGTATCAATTTATATGACACTTTTTTTTTAGTTTGGTCAGAAATTAATGTTACATTTCTATACTTATAAATAATTTAATTATAGAAATTTTTATTTTATCTTTAAAGAACTTATTTATAATCACAAAAATATCTAAAATTTATTTTATTAAATCATAAATTTCAAAAAAAAAAAATTAAAAACTTTTTTTTTACGTCAAGTCAAACAATGTCGCGTAAGTCATGTGTTACCTCAAGCCATGCATAAGATCTTGTTAACTCGTAGGAAGCAAATCCACCGTTGCTATTCTGAAATGTATATTTCAAAAAAAAAAATGAAAAGGAAAAAAATATTTATAATCATATAAATATCTAAGATTTTAGGGAGAGGTATCCTAAGGTAATGGTCATTAATAATCATAATAATTAACTTTTCCACTGTTATGAAATTTGAAATAATTATTACATTTAATAGCTATCTAAAGAAGCTAATTGAGAAGATTATATTAAGTAAATTAACCTGAAGAGAAAGAATCAAATCAACAGCTTCAAATAGCCTATGAGGTGCTGTTACTTCTCCAACAATGTCTAATGGCATCAGAGATAGCAACATAGATGCCTATAAATTTAGCCAAATAAATAAATAATTATGCTATGACACAAGGGGTATATTTTGAATACAAAATATAACATGAATATATTTGAACCGAAACTATATCAAGAAATAATATATATTATCATTGTAGTTTATTTTTATCTTTTGTAACAGATAACATATTTTAGAAAAAGCTTATCTTTGAATCACGTGAAAGATATAGCGAAAACTATGCAGAATAGCAAACATTTAGCCTATATTAGGTACTATAATTATAGTCTAAGAAATTATAATTTTCGGCTAAAGTTTCTCCAAATGTTGTTATTTGCTTGATTTGTATAAATTCAGAATTTTTATAATTTGGTTCCTGATTGTATAAATTCATAATTTTGTATATGCTTACCCTAGTTCTTTGTATACGATTTATGAAAAAATCATAACAAATTAGCTTGTTTGTATATTGCAAGCGAAATATACAGACGGAGCTCTGAAAAATTCTTAAATGTATAAATATAAAAGTTGTATATACTTACCATATTTTTATATACACAAACGAAATATATAAATCGGAGTCTCCATAGTAAATAAAATTATAGCTATATATGGAGTGCAATTATCATAATTATATCTATTATGTTTGTTATTTCTAAAATTTTCTCAATATATAAGTTGCTCGGATGGTAAGCACCTCTCACTTACAACCCAAGATTGTATTTTCGAGTCACCAAGAAAACAAAAAAATAGGAGCTAGCTCCTAGGGAGGAGGCATTTAAAAAAAGAATTATCTTACTTTTGATCATATAATTTTATAGTGGAAGGGTGAGTATAACATAAAAAATTAATATAATGAACAAGTAAAAATGATCGAGTATAACATAAAAAATTAATATAATGAACAAGTAAAAATGATCGAGATTAATGGACCTTTAAAGCTTCTGCAGTGCAATCAGATACAATCCAACCATTATCAACAGTAGAGAAAGGCCATCCACCTCTAGAATGCTGCCTATACCACTTCTTGGCATCTCCATTACTATTTTCTCTAACCTTAATTATGATTAATTAATTGCAGAATTATAAGCATACACAAAGTTATTAAAGCTTAATAGAAGATGAAATAATTAGTGAGAACCTGTGAGGCTTTAATGAAGTGGTGTGCATTTTTAAGCATCACACCATATTCTTGAGGAAGATTTGTAGCTAGTATGGCTTGTACACCAAAACTAACATCCCATAGTTGACTTCCATTATATCCCTAGGCGAATTCAGGATTTGCAGACGATGGGGCAATACCATCAAAGATATATGCACATTTGGTATATGTCAATTTTTTTTGTAAAAGTACCATAAGTCATAATTATTGATAATTCAAAAAACTTAGAACTACAGAAAAATTTTATCAACTCGAAAAATTTAAAATATGCTATATAAATTGAAATAGAAGGAGTATTTTGTTTCACAAGTTCCCTTCTTTTTGTTTTTCTCGGAAAAAGAGTCAAATATGCCCTTAAACTAGGTGAAATGAACAGAAATATTCTCCGTTTATAATTTGGCTAGAAAATGTACTTACGATCAATACTTTGATTCATTTTTTAATGAGAAATTATACCTTCATTTTCATGCCATCTTCAGCCAGCCATAGGTAATCTTTGATTCTTGAGAGATGAAGTTTGATTGCCTGGGAATCTGGATCCTCTACCCAACAACATAGCATGTTCAATACCTGTATTTTATTTTTATTTTTGGTGTCCAGAAGATTAAAATGTCAGTTGCTTTTGTTGTATTCTTTTGTTTTTGTCATAATACATGAACATATCATTTAACCAGGTAGACCCATATTCATTTGTAGACATGCATTCGTCAACTTTGAAAAAAATTATATATTGAAAAACTGACAAAAATTAAGATATGATTAATAGTGAGCCTATACAGAGGAGTATAGAAGTGCATGCCCTTTATCCTGTTGGTACAAGCCAGCCAGAGGAATCACATGCGAGATTAAGGTTCAGATCTAGCTAGAGCCTTCATTATTTATTTTAAGTATATTCGTGCATTCAAAGTTTTTAAATTAGGTTCGTATCTGTCTAGTATTTATGTATTCCAACTTTAAGTGTGCACAATGGGCACTTACATTTGTGTATAGTTGAACAAGTAGACACACACATCTTAACATTTTACGTAGCAATTCATATCCTACGTGTATTATGTCACGTAGATTACGTGTATCTATTTGTTCAACTTTATAGAAATTCAAATATCTATTCATACACAGCCAAAATTAAAAAATATAAATATCAATTAAAAACCCCAGTGTCAGTATAGTCAAATAAAAATTAGAATACCTTATTGACAGGTCCAATACAAATATAATTGGTATTTTCATCTTCATAATGAATATGTTCCATCACAGTGTTGAGTGCCTTTTTTCTTAGTTTGGAGAGTGGCCATTGCATGAGAAGAGGTTCTCCAATTTTGTGAAGACCTTCCCAAAGTATGTCTTGTACTAAAGGATGAGGGTAGTACAAATCTTCCTGAAATTAATTAAATTAAACACCATACATTATTTTATTAATTTGGAGTCCGGAGCCTAAAGGGTACAAAATATTAACAAAAATTCCAAAACGGTATATAAAATTCTATATTAACCAAAACGGTAAAATCGCTGCACCAACAATGACTTACCCCACCGGAAAAAGCAAAATCGCTGCCTCTGCAGCGATTTTGCAAAATCTGATTTTTTTTTTTAAAAAAAAATGAAATCGCTGCCTAAGCAGCGATTTATAGAAAAAAAATTTATGTGACATAAATTTTATATACCGTTTTGAAATTTTTATTAATATTTTGTACCCTTTAGGCTTCGGACTCTATTAATGCGCGATAACTTATAGCTTGTCTGATTAAACTTTTAAAAATCACAAGTACTTATTTTAGAAAGTCTTTGAAGTATTTGGTTAAACTTTTAAGTAATACTATAAATTGAAAAAAGTAACTTAATTCTTCTCAAAAGCACTTTTTGTTTACCAATTGCCACCCCAAATTGTTGTTTTTACATTAGCAAAAATGTTTTATTAGAAAAGTAGATTTGACTTTAAATATTTTTAAAATATGTAGATTTTTAGAAACTTGATCAAACAGACTATTAATTTACTAGTTTCACGATGTTATTTTCAATTTCAAATGACTTTTAAAAAATAATTAAAATGGAAGAAATTGGAAAAATGTACCTTAGCACATTGGTTTCTAGCCAAGTCCCAATCAATATGGTGATAGGGAGTTGTATAGAGCTCTCTTCTAAGTGATAAAATGATGGAATTAATAGGACCTACATATCTCCTTCCATACAAATAAGACATTGCTAAATACACCATTCGACAATGACACCACATTCGACCTACCATATCATCAAAATAATAATATGATTATATATTTTGGAATTAAATGAGAAACAAATTAAAATGATATAATCCTACTCACATGCATCACCGACCCCGTCGATCGTTTTTTTTTTTTTTCGTGAAATTGGTGGACAAGGTCGGTTAAAATCGAGGGACAACTGATCCTTTTCGTTAGTTTTTTTAAAAAATTAACGGACGGAGTTGGTTCTTCTTCTGAAATAGTAGTTACTGAGAAGCAAATCCAAGTATTTTTTTATGACTTTGAACAATTTTATCACTCGATCATACATGCTCTTTGATGAAATATTTCAATCATTTTTATTATTACTCTTTCAACTGCAATTTTGTACTTCAAAACCTAATTTTATCCATAAATTTTTATGAAAAAAATTAATAAAAAATAAAAAATAAATTAATAATATTTAATAGACTCTCGACTCAAATCACAAGAACCTGGGTGTATAGG
>NC_028641.1:70793941-70868439 GCF_001406875.1 Solanum pennellii
TATATATATATATATATATAAATAAATATAAAGACAATACTATCTTCTTCTTTTTTCCTAGAAAACAACAAAGATCAAGCATTCATAATTATTATTTAGTATAATAGATAAGTAAATATGATATTTTGTATATTCAATTTTAATGTAATGAATCAAACATCTAATAGAAAATAATTTTTATATTACACGTTATAATTCCTTACTTACAGAGAGCCAGAATTTTCCCCAGGACGGAATATAAGTGACACCACCATGCTCAATAATCCATTTTCTAGCTTTCTCCATTGCTTCATTGTTTACATTATTTTCTCCATCAATAAGTCTTATTGCCACATAATTCAGAGCTGTGCAAAACATAGTGCTATGTCCTTCTATATGCAACCCCCATCCTCCATCTTTATTCTGCATTCAATTTTTTTAAAAAAATATATACATTAGTAGTAATAAAAACTTTAATTTACACATTTCATTAGAAAAATCAGGACAAGCTACACTCTTTTATCGTATACTATTAGATAACAATATATTCAGTGTAATCTCATACTATCAAACTGGGGAGAATAGAATAATAATATGCTCAGTGTAATCTCATACAATGAAATCGGAGAGAATAGAGTATATATAAATCGAAAAAATAATTAAGAGGGTTAGGCACCTGATGATTATATAAATAACGAATTATTTCCTTTTGATGCTCTTCTGATAAAACTACATTCATTGCTTCCATTATGAATAGACTTATAACCTGCGAAAGTTAGATCAAGAGATGAAGATCGGAACAATGAAAGGACGAGGATGATATAAAAAAAAATTAACTTAAGAAGAGTCATAAAACCCTGATAGAAAAAATGAAAAATACTCGTGCTTTAATGTGAATATGAGATATCGAATAGAAAATTTTAAAAAACAAAATAAAATCCATGTGTAGTTTTGGTGTGTACATACATATATAGTTGGCAATTTAAACACTCTCACACACTGACACACAATAGTTAACAAAGTTTAATTAATTCAAGATTAAATATGATCTAATTATTAAAGTATCACAACCACCAAAATCAAAAAACTTATCAATATATAACCGAAGGATCATAAGTGCAATATATATACATCCCTACTTTTATTTTATTCGGTTTTGATTTACGTGACACATTTATCTTTTTATCACTTTTTTTAATAATCAAAATCAACTTAAATATTTTTTTTTTGATTCTTAGTAAAATGATTTATAGTTTGCATAAATATCTAAAATTTGTTATAGATTATAAATTTCTTGTATTTTATATTAAGTCAAATGATATCACAATTTATGTGACAGAATTTATTTTTAATTTGTCCCAAAAAGAATGATATAGATTTCTATATTTAATAACAATTTAACTTTAAAATATTGATTTCTGACTAATTATTGGAAGAAGGAAATAACAATTACTCCCATCATTATCCCAATTTACACGACAAATTTCATTTTTCGAGAGTTAAACTGTGAAAATTTGATTGGAAATTTACATATTGAAATCTTCAACTTTTCAAATGAAATTTATATATCTATAAACTAGGTAAAAATATAAATAAAAATAATTGACAATTCAAAATATTTAAAAAAGTATATGAATAATTTATGATCAAAGATACACTTATATGAATCTCGATATCTGAGTTATATCACGTAAATTGAGACGGAAGAGAATTGAATTGAGAATGGGGTCATACCAAACCAGGCAAAAGAAAGAGAGGGCCACCATAATCAGCAGGCCAATGACCATCATCAGCTTGAATTGTTGAGTAAAATCTCAAGCCCATTTTCAATGTTGTCTTTACTAATTCTTCTTCACTTTCTATTTTCACTTTTTCCAACATTTCAATTTGTTTCCCCTTTGCAAACTAATTATTATAAATAAAATTAATTCTCATATATTAAAAATCCATGAAATAATTAAAATATATCAATTAATTACCTGAAGTCTTAATAGGAGATCAGAACTATGTTTAACATGAAATCGATTCATAGAAAAATGTTCACGAATATCTTCAACATGAGATCGTTCTTCATCTGTTCCACTATTCTGATCGAATTCCCAATATTGCCTACCAACGTTATTGTTCAAGCTTCTAATCCATGGATCGTTTCCCTCTGACAACTTAAGCTTCCACATCGTCTTCTTTTTCCTTTTTGATTGATTTATTTCTATACTTGTTAAGATCACAAGAATATTATAAATACGTACAAATTTTATATAAACAAAAAAAGTTGTTGATAATCCTATTTAGCGATGAATTTTCAGAAAAATATACATATGTCAACATATTTTATTTTTGTAATTATTTTTACTGAAATTGTACGGATAAAAGGAAACAACCCTAAGTTTGTCAAATATATGTTTAATGACTAAACAAAAAAATTAAAATGCACAAACGTTAAATATTTAGACCAAAAAGACTTAAAGACAAAAATTACTACTCCCTTAAATGTAAACCTGGTTGGCCGTACGGAATTTAAATTTTTTTAAATAAAAAGACAAAAAAATTTAATAATTTATTAATTTTAAATAAATAAATATAATATAAGAAAAATGATGAAAGAGGGAGAAAGAGACTAACAAAGAGTAGAGCAAGAAGTGAAGAGCTAGTTTAAAGAAAGAATTGGTCTGTCTCAATTTATACACAATCCATTCTATTTTTTTAATTAATTATTTATAACAATGCCAAAAGCGATAATATATATATATATATATATATATATTAGTTAACTAGTCAAATATATGCAACTTGTCCCATTTTAAAATGTTAAAAGTTCCATTCAATACACGTTAAAGTATCTTTAATTAGGTCGAAAGTACAAAATTTCACTTATATTAGATAGTTTGTTATAAATGTAGTCATACATAGTTAACATAAATTTATAACTAGATAAATGCTTGAATTGATAAGTATGTAACTGAATAAGCTTACACTCAAAGGATATAATTTAGCCTTTATTTTCTTCTGGGAAAATGCACAAGTACCTGTTTAGATTATAATTAAAATTTTAGAGACACATCTTCACTAAATTAAAGTCATATTATTCTACTGAACTTATTTTTTTTTTGTAATTTTGTGCACCTTTTTTACTTACGTAGCATCCAAATATCTCCCACGCGCTTCAATTGTGTGGTGTCACGGAGTGTGCCACGTAAGACAAAAGGTGTATATTATTACAAAAAATAAGTTCAGGAGGGTAATAGGACTTTAGTGTAATTAAGGTGTGTCTCTGAAATTTCGGTCATAGTCTAGGGGGGTACTTGGTACTTGTGCATTTTCCCTTCTTCTATAGACAGGGGTGGCTCAATGCTATCGGAGGCCTAAAGCAAAATTTCAACTAGAGGCCTAAAATCTAAATAACTTCATATGCATTATTTTTTAAAAAAAATAGTTTGCTTTTTAAAATGCAAAGTATACTTAATATTTTTTTATAAATAATTTATTCGATTTTATCAATTGTTGAAAAACATTTGCTTACTCGGGCAATAATTATATGAATTGTTAACATAAAATCAAGTTGATAATTTTGTATACCCTTGTTTTACTATACTTGTTGTAATGCTTGAACATCTAAGAAGAAACACAAAAAGAATTTACAATTCACTTTGCTCAACACTTTTGACTATTGATTCATATTTTTTTTATAGAGTATTACTCCACTTATAAAAAAATTTAAAGAAAAGAGTGTAAAAGGAGTTAAAAGAATAAAATAATATGAATATTAGCATAGAAACGGTGAGAAAATAAAATAATTCTTCTTGATTTCTTCTATTTAGATGGGATTAATGAGAAGAAAATAATAGTAATTTGATAAAAAATATATTTATCATAAATAATTTTCTTTTCTAAAAAAATTAACTCATAATTTATTATTGGTAAAAAATTGAGGCACCCGAAAATTGGGGGCCTAAGGCCAGTGCCTTATTCAAATAGGCATAGTAGTCGGGCCTGTCTATAGATGAAGGTTTATTATGTAATAACAAATTTAAAGAAAATATCCTCCCTCCCCCAAGTTCTTTAATAATATTTTAGGAATAATTTCAGAAACATCCCTCCAGGTTTCGCTCTATAACACTCACCTCTCCTGTGGTTTACGATATTACGTCAACCTCCCTTGTTTTTATTTTCTTGTAACCATTCTTTAAATCTATTTAAAATAAATATAAATTAATTTAGATTTGACAATTTACCCTTATATGCAAGTTTAGATCTGATTTTCAATGATTTATCTCTATTCGTTGGATCATGTTTCTTCTTCACTCGTGAAAATGTTTAACGAAAATAAAATCAGATTGTTCTTATTGAATTTCTCTTTTGAGGAGTTTATTTTTATCTTCTATTTGAAGAAATTGTTACTGAAAAATGATGGGTTACTGTATGGGAAAAATCTACGTGAATTGATAAAGGTGAAATAGATATGAACACTTAATATTTGGTAAAATGGTGAATCAGTTTGAACGAAGAATCTGATTTTTGTTTGATAAAAAAACATGTATTTGTGCTGATTTATTTTTAAAATATTTGTTAAATAAGTTATTTTTTATATAATATTTATTAATATGAAGAAATTAATATAAAAAAGGTAAAATTGTCAAATCTATATTAATTTATATTTATTTTAAATAGATTTAAAGAATGGTTACAAGTAAATGGAGAGTCCGGAACCTAAATAAGCTACAAAAATATAAAAGTAACCAAAATAAGCCACTATTTCAGTATGTAACTAAAATAAGTTTAGTGGAAGAAAAAGTTTCACTTTATCCAATTTTCTAAACGTTTTTCGTTAGTGTCATAACGTGTATTTTTAATGTAAAACGAAACTTTTTCTTACACTTTATAAAGTGTAATTTTTTCTTCCACTTTATAAAGTAGAACTTTTGCTTACACTTTATAAAGTGGAAGAAAAATAAATTGGAACTTTAAACGATATGCCTTGTAAAAAATTAGTTGGATATTTAGTGTTGTGTTTGGGAGGACAATTATAATAAACGGTATTTCCATCATATATAATTTCACCATCCCAATAAATTGAAACTTTAACTTTTAGGTGTAGAAGACATTTTTTTGAGATTGAAATGAAGAAAAATAAAAGACTTTATGTTGTAAGTGCTATCAACTATGTTTAAACGTCCTTAAATAGAGATTGGAAGATTTTTCAGAAAAAAAAATAAAATACATAATGTAACTCTTTTTTCGTTTTTATGATATGTAAATCATATAATTGTATGACAACACTGAAAAAGCTTCTTCAAAATGTGAAAAATATTCCTCTTATAAAGTGTAAGAAAAAGTTCCACTTTGTAAAGTGGAAATAAAAGTTTCACTTTATAAAGTGGAAGAAAAAGTTCTGTTATATATTAAAATACGCGTTATGACACTAACGGAAAACGTTTAGAAAATTAGATAAAGTGGAACTTTCTCTTCCACTAAGCTTATTTTAGTTACATACTAAAATAGTGGCTTATTTTGGTCACTTTTATATTTTTGTGGCTTATTTAGGTTCCGGACTCGTAAATGGAAATAAGAGAGGTAGACGTAATATCGTAAATCACAGGAGAGATTAGTGTTATAGAGCGAAACTTGGAGGAGGTCTCTGAAATTATCCCAATATTTTATTATATTTCATAACATAATTAATAAAATATAAAGTATATTTTAGACGTTCATCTCAAATAGTACTATGTGCATGTTATTGCAAATCAAAGGTTCATCTCACATAACGTCGTACTTTAATTTGTTTATCAAAAGTAAAGGAAAAGACATAAATTTCTCCCTGAATTTATATTGAAAAGTCATTTACATGTTTAAATTATCATGATGATCTATGACACACTTTTACTATTCAAAAGTAAATTTAATATCACCCTGAAACGTGTAACACCACTCTCACATGGTATGGTGTAATACATTCGCCGCCACATCAACGCTACGGCAGCGCTATGTCAGAAATTATAATTTTTTCTATTTTTTTTTTACTTTTGTTTTCTTTATTAATTACTTTTCTTTTGTTAACAATATTTTACACTAATTAATCTCTAATTAATTATTAAAATTCTCTAATAATTAGACCTTTTTCATCACAAATCTCACCGACTCCATCTCTTATCTCACTGAAAAAATCATACCCAACTACCTTGTTCACTGTTGACTTTTTATTTTTTACCACCGCCATATCGCTTTAATTCTTCTTCTTGTTCATCATCCACCACTAATATCACCATCACCATTTCCAATATATTTTTTTTCTTCTTTGCCATCTTTAATTTCCACTTTTTCTTTTCAAAATCGTTACCCGATGCCACCACACTCATAAAGTTGTCATCTTCACCAAATTCAAAAAATGATTAATCATCTTCACCACCTTCAATTTATTCTTCTTTTTTTTTAAGGGAAAATTACGCGGATAAACAAATTTATACTATTTAATTACTCATCGTAGCTATAGTTTGCTATAATTACTACTCGCGACTAACATTATACATTAATTATGTGGGCTAACTTCGAGTTTATGTAATTAGTCATGTTTGTATATGTATAATTTATCAGGATATACAAATAAATATGTATAATATACAATTTTTTAACCTATATACATATACAATTCACCTCTCTCCCACTCTTTGTCCTCTCTCGCTCGCCTTTCTCCTCCCTCTCTCAATCTCGCTCGTCTCTCTCGTCTCTCTCCCAATCTAGCTTGCCATTTATACAAATGTATATGTATAATATACAGTCATATACAATTATATACATATAAAATTAATCTCTCTCCCACTCTCTGTCCTCTCTCGCTCGCCTCTCTCGATCTCGCTCGCCTCTCTCATATCTCTCCCAGTCTCGCTTGCCTCTCTCCCTCTCCCAATCTCTCTTGTCATATATACAATCACATATGTATAATATACAATTATCTAACCAATATACATATACAATTCACCTTTCTCTCACTCTTTCCCCCTCTCTCTCGCCTCTCTCCTCTCTCTCTCCCAGTCTCGCTCGCCTCTCTCCTCCAAATAACATGTAGCTACAAATGATAATTATCAAACTATAGCTATAGAGAGTAATTAATTATTTTTAAGTAGCTATATGTGAAAGTTTCCCTTTTTTTAACCCATTACCTAGAACCACCATAATACTCATAAACTTGCAATTACAACCAAACCCAAAACTGATTAACAATCAATTTTTTTTTAACAAAATCAAAAAATATAAAAGATAGAAACAATCAATCAAAATCACCAAAATATAACTTAAGGATTTATTTATTTAGATTTATCTAAAATTCTTTTTAGATTCTTCCTTCAGTAAAAGTTATCAAAAAATAAAATTCTTTTTAGATTTTAATTATTATTTCTATTTTTATTTCTATCTGATGCGTTTAATTTTTATTTTTATTTTATTTCTTTGCTGCATCAGTTTCAAGGGGTAAAGAAATTCACTTTTAAATAATAAAAAGTGTGTAATAAATTATCATGATAGTTTAAATGTGTAAATGACTTTTCAACACAAATTTAAAATAAAATTTATGTCTTTTCCTAAAAAAGAGAAGAAGAAAATAGTATACTCAGAGTTTCTGTGTTCTATCCCTATATAAATCTTGTAATATTCCTAGGATTTATATCTTAACTAATATATTTTATTTTTCTTTAAAGAATTGGTCCACTACTATATGGCAACACTAGATTATCTTCTTAAAAATATATGGTCCTCTTGATTAATTCATTTTATTTTTTTATTATTCTTGGGTTATTTTGATCTTCTTTTAAGATAACAGAGTGTGATTTTTTAATTGTAAAAGATAAATAAGTTGAATGAAAAGCTACTAAAGTAATCCCAGGATCAATTGGATATTCTTTTTACTAAAGCAATTTCGAGTAAAATGTTCTCCAACTCCAAGTTTGGGAGCTAGTTGAATTGAGAAAAAATATAGAGATATTTTAAGTTTGAATATGTAATTTTTTTTTTGTAATTAAAAAATTGCATATTTTGATAAGATAGTAACATAATATATTTTTCAAAGATCCATATATGTATGTATATGATCTCATTATTATTATAAATTAATAATTTTAAAAATTATAAATGTATTTAAGATAATTTAGTGAAATATGATTGTGTTTTGTTTTGTCTTTTGTTAAAATTTAAATCTAGTTGAAGTTAATTTCTTACTTTTCTTATTGGATCCAAAAGTTTTGATGTTGCCACATTGCAAATCATTTTAGTGCATGTGGAATGATCACTTTTATTCTCACATAATTCTTTAAGTATTTGATTTATTATTGTTGATTTTATGATGCTTTTTGAATTAAAAGCCTTTTTTTTATATGGTTACAAGAAATTTCTTATCTTACTCGTATGGTTTAATCTCCCACCATCATATGTTGAATTTTTTTTTTATAGATACAATAAATAATATTTGTTTTTTAAGAAATCAAGTCAGTTAACAAAAAAATATATTACAACGGATCATACACACCCATTGAACTTTATGTATAATCAACTTATTTTTATATGAATTCAATAAATATGATATATAGTTTAGCAAGATACAATATTTTTTTTATTAATTCACCTAATCTCGAAATACTTTTTAAATTAATAAATATTAATTTTATCAATTAAATAATATATCTACAAAATAATAATATTTTATGATCTACCTATATTACTTAATTAGGTTTTAATGTATAGTCTATTTGGCTACAATATTTATTTTGAAAAGTACTTCTCAAGAGTATTTATATAGTGTTTAATTAATCATTTTAAAGTATTCCCTAATAGTGTTTAAGTAATCAATTTTGAAAGTATTTTTATTAATATTAATTAAAGAGGTATTTATATTTAAATGATGTTGAAAACTACTTCTAGAAAAAAATTACTATTTTTTCAACTTATAAAGATGACTTGTATAAATTTCTTATCTTTGACAGTTTCATTAATTTCTCAATTTTTTTTGTAATGTTATTTAACTTCTCAAATATTTTACATGACCTCAAGGCTCTTATTTAAGACTTGCATATCAATTCTTTATTTTTATTTCTTCAAAATTTTAATAGAAATTTGACTACTAAACACTTTTTTCTTGTTGGCTTTACAAGTTTTTGATGTGTATTTTTATCGGATCATTTTCTTCTAAATATTTTTTAAAGTTAAATATTAGTTTACCATTATAAACTCATTCAAGTTGAGATTAATGACTTAGTCTAAGAATCCACATTTTAAAATATTATCATGAGAATATAAGAACTAATAATGACTAAATTTCATTTAAAATCTCTCGAAAATAATGATTGTTTTTGGGGACCATTATTTTTGCAATTATTTGAGTTAATTACTGAAATATATGATATGATAAGGTGGAGCCAAGGGATTTGTTGGCTTTCTTCAAATATTTCTTTTTAAAAATAATTTCACCATTACATTTTTTGGACGGTGTTTATGGGTCGATTTGAATCGATTGTTGAGTAAAATCAAAACCAAATTAATTGTAATCGATTTTAAAATTATCAAAATCAAACTAAATCAAATATAATATATGTTTATCGATTTGGTGGTTATTGGTTTCGATTTGGTTTGATAGGTTATTCGGTTATTAACCATACAAAAAAAAAAAACAATTCATTCAAAATGTAATAAAAGTGGCAACAATCCATTCAAAACAAAAAATAGTTTGAATGATTTAAATTACCGAACTTTCGGTCACTGAATTTACTATTAATAAAGTTTTAAATTTCACGAAATTGACCTAGAAGGAAGAGACAATAACATTTTTAGTCCCACAAAGAATTGTCATAGACACGTATACACATGAAATCAATAGAAAAGATGTTTTCACCTTGGACATTCTTGCTTTGAAGTTTAAAGAAATTTTGATGGAAACATATATAAGATTTTCACAATTGTTTATAAAAACAATATATTAAGTATGTGTATATATATATATATATATATATATATATATAATTCATCGATTCGGTTCAATTATTTTTTCGAGTAAAATCATAATCAAACCAAATACTATCGATTTTCAAAGATCCAAAACCAAATCAAATCAAACCCAAATAAAATTAATTTAATTTAATCTGTTTAATTTGATTTGTTAATTTAAATCAGTTTTTACCAAACCCTACTTCTAGTGGTTGTTCTTTTTTTTAAAAAAAAAGGGTCAATTTTTCCTTAAACTATTTGAGATGAAATAATTTTGTCATCTATTTAAGATTGAGGACAAGTGCTCTTGATTTTGAAGATTTAAAAAAGAAATTATTTTGGAAATTAAGAAATTAATTTATTTTAAATGATAATTTTTACACCATGCCAATTTTATAAAATATAAGGATTAGTCTTAATATTTCAACTAAACATTCATTCTATAATTTCTTTCCAAAACTATTATATTGTCTCTCAACTGAAATTTAGGATGACTCAAACTTAGAATAAGTAACAGAAAAGGGCCAAAAATATCTCTAAACTACAGAAAAAGGTCTAAAAATACACTTCCTTCATTTTCTGATCTAAAATATCCTTCTACTCATCTTTTAGGTCTAAAATTAGCCTTTCATCCACCTTTTTGCTCACTTATACCCTTGTAACTATCAACCCCTTTTTTTTTAATACTTATTATGTGTCATTTTCTTGTTGAATGAAATAAAGATCCACCTTTATTAATATTTTTCTATAATTTATCCAAATCAAAATAATATATCTTTTCAAAATCTAAAAAATATTTTTTTTTAAATCTAGTAGTTTTTATTTTCTATAGCTTTTTTCTAAAAAAATAAATATATATTTTAGATAATTAAAATATTTTTAAAAATATTAGTCATGCCACAATTACAGGGACATAATATATTAATATAAATCTTAAAAAAAAAGTTGTTCCAGTTGGTGCACCAATCCAAGATTTGATCACTAATGACGCGGACGACAAGATTATTCGTCCAAAAAAATTGAATGATCTTTTTTTTCTAAAAAAGGAAAGATTTAAAAGAATTTATAATTTTTGGATCTCGAAAAGATATATTATTTTAATTTGGAGAAAAAAAATTAACAGAAGTGGATTTTTATTTCATTCAATAAGAAAATGACACATAATAAGTATTTTAAAAAAAGAGAGAGAGAATTAGTTGCAAGAGTATAAATGAGCAAAAAAAAAAAAGGATGGAATGATAATTTTAGATCAAAATGATGGATGAAAGGTATTTTTAGACTTTTTTCTATAGCTCAGGGGTATTTTTAGCCCTTTTTCGAATAAGTAATAAAGTGTATAATTGAAATTGTTTATTTTATCATATCATTCTTAAAATTAGCTAAAAAGTACACATTAATAAATATCATGTTCACAAAAATTGATGCATAGCTAACATGCATAGAATCAACAAAAGAACTTAATGTAGACAATAAAATTCGCGTCGAGAAAACAATAATCAAGAACGGAAAATTATAGCAACAATCAATTTATTATTTTAAGTGCGAGTGTTACAATCTCTATGATTCCTCTGAATTCGCCTTTTCAAATATAACTTCAAGGGATTTAAAGCTTGATCTTGAACTTGGGATTTATCTTGATCTTGATCTCTATCTTGATCTTGGACTTGAATTTGAACTTGAACTTTATATTGATCTTGACTTTCTAGTTGAATTCAATGGCTTGGAGCTTGATCTTAAATCTGATGGTCTTGATCTTGATCGTTCTTGAACTTGATCTTGGACTTGTACTTTATCTTGATCTTGACTTTCTAGTTGAATTCAAAGGTTTGGAGCTTGATCTTGAATCAGGTGGTCTTGACCTTGATCGTTCTTGAACTTGATCTTGGACTTGAACTTATACTTGGACTTTACCTTGATCTTGATTTGAACCTTATCTTGATCTTGATTTTGACTTTCTAGTTGAATTCAAGGGTTTGGAGCTTGATCTTGAATTCAGTGGTCTTGATCTTAATCGATTCGGTGGTCTTGATCTTGATCGTTCTTGAACTTGATCTTGACTTCTTCAAATCTTGAACTTGAACACTTGAATTCTTAAACTTGTGGAGAAATTTATGGCTTTTGATCCACGAGCTTTTCTAGCTTCTTGTTTAGAATTCTTGGTTCCCTTTTTCTGAATTATGAGTCCCCTATTTATAGTTTTAGAATAGATGAGTTGAGATTAAACAGGACTCCCTTCGGCCAATCAGATTTAAGTGAAATATCATATAGACTTTATGGAGCGGACTTTAATTAAATTTAAATAATTAAATCAATTATATTAATCTATAATATTTATTTGGACGAATATATTCATTAATTTAATATGATCTGAACAACTTTATAAATTTATATTTAATAAATTTTAAGTGACTACAAATGCCCCCTTCCTCAAGTCTTGTCGAGATATTTATCTTTCAAAGACTAGGCTTGAAGAATTTGAAGACTTCAACTCGCATACTTGGAGATTTTAAAACTTCATCTTGAAACAATTTTATTCATAAGGGTTTGCCCCCATTGAGTCACCACCATTTGGTGCAAGTCTGAAGTTTTATGAAAGCTTACTCATAGCTTCAATTCATGTAATAGATCAAGTAGGAACATTTGGTTTTTTGACACTCATGCAACAAAACTTAAAATATGGTTCAGAATGCCTACGTACCTCAATGAAGAGGATCAAGTCACAATGTAGTTCTGGAGGAGTGAGTGATTTTTTTGTTGTGTCGTACACAATTTATACTCTTACGGGCTAGGAGTGGAATGCAGTTTAGGCTTGTACCTTAAATAGCATTTTAACTTGAAGATTTAACTCAAATTCAAAGAGCTTTATGATATACAGTTTAGTCTTATATCTCAAGGAGGATTTCAACTTGATGATTTAACTCAAACTTTAAAATTTAAGTGACATACAATTTAAGCTCGTGTTTCAAGGAGCATTTCAAGTTGAAGATTTAACTTAAACTTGAAGATTTAAGTGATATACAGTTTAAGCTCGTGTTTCAAGGAACATTTCAACTTGAAGATTTAACTCAAACTTGAAGATTTAAGTGACATACAGTTTAAGCTCGTGTTTCAAGGAGTATTTCAACTTGAAGATTTAACTCTAACTTGAAGATTTAAGTGACATACAATTTAAGCTCGTGTTTTAAGGAGCATTTCAACTTGAAGATTTAAGTGACATACAGTTTAAGCTCGTGTTTCAAGAAGCATTGTAACTTGAAGATTTAACTCAAACTTGAAGATTTAAGTGACATACAGTTTAAGCTCGTGTTTTAAGGAGCATTTCAACTTGAAGATTTAACTCAAACTTAAAGATTTAGGTGACGTACAGTTTAAGCTCGTGTTTCAAGAAGCATTTCAACTTGAAAATTTAAGTGACATACAATTTAAGCTCGTGTTCCAAGGAGCATTTCAACTTGAAGATTTAAGTGACATACAATTTAAGCTCGTGTTTCAAGGAGCATTTCAACTTGAAGATTTAAGTGACATATAGTTTAAGCTCGTGTTTCAAGGAGCATTATAACATGCAGTTTAAGCTCATGCGTTAAGTAGCGTCTACATATACATTGACTCTTTAAAGTCATCTTCGGATGCAGACTTGCCCCTACTTTGGAGTTCTTCTATATCTTCATCTTCATGAGGTCCATAGACAGGAGATTGTTGATCTTCTCTTAAAGTCATGCTTAATTTCATGTCATGTGCACGAATTGCCAACTCTTCAAATGTATTGGGATTTAATCCTTGCAAAATGTAGTGAAGACCCCAATTCATACCTTGGATGCACATTTCAATGCTAGAAATTTCACTAAAACGATATTTGCAGTTGAGGCTCAGACTTCTCCAATGATTGATAAAGTCAACAACTAACTCATCTTCACCTTGACGAGCCTTTGTAAATTCCATAATACTAACGACACTTCTTGTTCTATAGAAACAATTAAGGAACTCTTGCTCTAATCACTCCCAACTATCTATAGATTTAGGTTCAAGATTTGTCTACCAATCAAAGGCATTTTCTCTGAGAGATCGAACGAACTCTTTAACAAGATAATCACCATACTTTTCAGCAACATTGTCTCGATAAAGTGCGCTATATGTTGTTTGAGATTTCCTTTAACATCAAATTATTGAAGATTAGGAGGTTGATAACCCTTAGATGTTTTCAAGTTTTCAATCCTTTGTGTATATGGTTTTGCATATATGGGAGAAAATTTGGATGAACACTCAGATTTGTCTTCGATAGACTCTACGATAAAGTTCTTTAACAAATGAGTTGGAATCAAACCTCAATCTGAGATATAAATCTCTTTGATCTTTGTTTGATTTACGCAAGACACTTCTTTGTCTTCAATTTTAGAAAGCTTTATAGGTGATTGACTTGATCTTATTTCAATCATGTTATCCATCTTATTTGTTAGCTTTGAAAGTTTAGCATCTTGTTCGTGTGCGCACTTTGTCAGGCCTTCAATTGCTTTATTTAAGCTTGCTAGTTGTTCTTCTATAGTGGAAGACATTTTGATACTCTTTGATGCTTGAAAAGTTGAGATGAGAGGTAGAGATTGTCTCACTGGGCGTGCCAAAATTTGTAGATAATGAAATTCGCGTCGAGAAAACAATAATCAATAACAATAAATTATAGCAACAATCAATTTATTATTTCAAGTGCGTGTGTTACAATCTCTATGATTCATTTTAATTCGCCTTTTCAAATATAACTTCAAGGGATTTAAAGCTTGATCTTGAACTTGAGATTTATGTTGAACTTGATCTCTATCTTGAACTTTATCTTGATCTTGATCTTGATCTTGAACTTGAACTTTATCTTAATCTTGACTCTCTAGTTGAATTCAAGGGCTTGAAGCTTGATCTTGAATCCGGTGATTTTGATCTTGATTGTTCTTGAACTTCATCTTCGACTTGAACTTAGGCTTGGACTTGATCTTGATCTTGACTTGAACTTTATCTTGATCTTGACTTTCTAGTTGAATTCAATGGCTTGGAGCTTGATCTTGAATCCGATGGTCTTGATCTTGATCGTTCTTGAACTTAATCATGTACTTGTACTTTATCTTGATCTTGACTTTCTAGTTGAATTTAAGGGCTTGGAGCTTGATCTTGAATCCGGTGGTCTTGATCTTGATCGTTCTTGAACTTAATCATGTACTTGTACTTTATCTTGATCTTGACTTTCTAGTTGAATTTAAGGGCTTGGAGCTTGATCTTGAATCCGGTGGTCTTGATCTTGATCGTTCTTGAACTTGATCTTCGACTTGAACTTATACTTGGACTTGAACTTATACTTGGACTTGATCTTGATCTTGACTTGAACTTTTTCTTGATCTTGATCTTGACATTCTGATTGAATTCAAGGGCTTGGAGCTTGATCTTGAATTCGGTAGTCTTGATCTTGATCGATTCGGTGGTCTTGATCTTAATCGTTCTTGAACTTGATCTTGGCTTCTTCAATCTTGAACTTGAACACTTGAATTCTTGAATCCTTGAATTCTTGAACTTGTGGAGAAATTTATGGCTTTTGATCCACGAGCTTTCTCTAGCTTTTTGTTTAGAATTCTTGGTTTCCTTTTTTTCTGAATTATGAGACCCCTATTTATAGTTTTAGAATAGAGGAAAAGCGATTGGAACAGGACTCCCTTCGGCCAATCAGATTTAAGTGAAATATCATATAGACTTTATAGAGCGGGCTTTAATTAATTTCATATTTATCTGAATTTAAATAATTAAATCAATTATATTAATCAATAATATTTATTTTGAACTAATATATTCATTAATTTAATATAATCCGAACAACTTTATAAATTTATATTTAATAAATTTAAGTGACTACACTTATATACTATCTTTTTTATGTTTTTAAATGAAACTTATATACCTATCTCAGAGTCATTATTAAGAGTTTGAGAGTTATAATTTTCTTTCAATTTCTTATCATTGAGTTGTCAATCAGTTTTATTAGGGTTCACAATTCTTTTTTTATATATATACTTAATTTTCTAGTACAAATACAAGGTCTATAGAAAAGATAATGTTTTCGTCCGAATCTACGAACCTTCACCTAACACCGTATATTTAATTTTTAGTATATATATAAGATCTATAGAAAATATAATCAATTCGTCTGAACTGATGAAACTCCCAACTAGTTCCGCCCTTATTTCTATCTTATTAAATTTATCACGTCCCCCTCCCCTATCCCCCTCCAAAAAATGTATAAGAATTAAGAACAAAGAAAAAGTTGTTTCATTTTAAATAATGTAATTGACCTGTCATTTCTATTATAACGAAGAATTAATTTTTAACTTATTTTCAATAAGTTTGAAAACATTTTAAACCTTTTTTTTCTTTAGTATATAATAAAGAAGCACACCATAAACAGAGAGAAAATAAAAATCTCAATTGCTCTAATTTATATACAATGAATTGATGAATAGTCAAAATTGGCGGTTCTTCACTTATCATGAATACGCTTGTGGACCTATATTTACGATATAAAAAAATAATAATTAAATTTGTCTTTGTACTATAATAAAATTATTTTTTTTAATTATATTTTTTTTGATATATTTATTTTTATCATTCACATTTTCACTTTGTTTAGATCATTATTATTCATTATTTCATAATGTATAGTATTGTATTGTACAGTATTGTATGGTAGATACAAGTTTGGCTAGATTGTATTGTTTGTTGTTGTTTAGTAACATTTTAATTATTTGGTTTGATTGTATCATACTGTATTGTAATTTATAAATTTATTTAAATATTCTTAATTATTCTAGGATAGGAGGTTTGATTAGGTTTAAATAATTACGGTAAAGGGTAAAACAATATTTTGAAATATTATGTAAATATATAATTAAAAAAAATTTAAGTAAAAATGGAAACACACCAAATTGATTGTTTCATAAAATAGGGATTTTCATTGTTTCGTAACAACGAAATTCAACAATACAATACAATATATTTTGAGTAATAATCGAAACAAATATTATAGATATAATAACAATACAATACAATATAATAGATAACAATGATCCAAACGTAGTGTTAAGGTCATACTCATTGTTCAAATTCAATATCTTCATTAATTTGTTACATCTGACAATTGATAGTTTTATTTCTCTCTCTCTCTTTTTTTTTTTTTTTGTTATTGTTATTTAGATTATTAGTATTTTACATAATATCAAAGTTCTACATACCATATCCAACTTAATTAGGCAAAAATAAATTACTTAAATCATGAATTTTTTTTGCATCAAGTACTTAAATACTTGCGCTCGTTGCAAAACAACTATCAATTTAATTAGTAAAAAAAATTATTCCAAGAAAGTGTCATTTGATAAATTCAAGATAAAAATTTGTATATTTTTCAATTATATTCTTATACGTTAATTTTATTCATAATGTCCAATTTTTAAGAAAAACTTATTCAATAAAAATAATTTAGTAAACACTCTCTCTCTCTCTCTCTCTCTCTATATATATATATATATATATATATATATATAATACTGAATTAAATAGGAATACATCCAACAGCGAAAAAAATGAAGAGACATGACCCTAGTATCTTTTTGGGTTCTCTTTCAATTTTTTGGATTTAATTTTTTTTTTCTTCATTGCATCATTTCACTTAATGAAACGTATGATTACATTTGAATAAGTTTGTTAAGACCTCTGTCGTTCTATACTTCCTGTTAGACTTCCATTTTAGTTCTCTTTTTTAATTCAAAATGATGAAATACGATATATGTTAAAAGGATGCAAGCTGAAGAAATTGGCGTTATTATGAATTTGTTCACTGGTATATCATATCATAAAGCTATTTAAAAAAGCTTCATACATAATCGATTTTTGAACTTATTAGAATATTTTATTTAGACATTCGAATTAAATTTTTCATCGATTGAACTCCTTAAATCCTAATTAAAGTGCCTGTTAGGTTACTAAGCTAACCACCTAAGATATGTAATCTCTTTTAATTGTACACATATAAACCATAAAATGTCACACGCTTACTATTTGAGTTCAATACATATAATTAAAAGAAACGATATATTTTGTACTATTAACTTACTACTTGTGTAACTCTTGAGAATGCACATAAATACTTCTACAAAATTTGAACCAAAACTAGGACACTTTATTAGTTGTTGAGTGTTTGTTAAATTGAAACATAAACTTAAAGAGTGTTTTACGTAAAATATCCTGACAAATTTGAAAAATAAACTTTGATTGAAGTAAAGCTATGGTTGATACAAACGTCAATTGAACTAAAAAATGGGTTGAAAAACACCTACTACAATACATAGTGGTAAGACGATAAAAGAAAGAAAAACGAATCCGCTGTCCATCTGATTAAAAATNCTCTCTCTCTCTCTCTCTCTCTCTATATATATATATATATATATATATATATATATATATATTAAGATAAATGTTACTTTGGTAATATGACATTTATTTTATAATGTATGGAGTATTAAAATTCATTTAAAATGTCTTGAAATAATGGTCGTTTTGGGGGACCATTAATTATTTTTGCAATTATTTAAGTTAATAATTAGTGAAATATATGCCGTATCGAGGTTGAGCCAAAGAAGTTGTTGGCTTTAGGCTTAAGTCATCTACGGCCCCTTAAAGTTGTCCACATATTTCACTTCGACACCTCAAAATATCCATTTTCCTATTAGACACTTTAACCTTAAAAAATAAATACCTATCAAACATTTTTCTGACACCTAGTTAAAAAATGAAGTGCGTGCAACACACACGCAGTTGATGTGGCAAAATAACAAATTAAACTAGGATATGTGGCATTTTAATTTAATTATCTTAAATAAATGAAATTAAAATACAAAAAAATATAAATCTAAAAAATAAAAGAGTTTCAACCAGGAAAAAAAGATGAAAAATCCACCTCACCCCCACCCACCCCGAACCTCCCCCTTCTTTTCTTTCCCTGAAAGATATCCCTTGTCCATCATTGTTGTTGTTCATCTAAAAAAAAATTTAGAGACTTTAACATATACTAACTACGATTTTTTTATTTTTGTTTCTCTTTATCCCGTCTTTTTGTTCCTATTATTGATGTTGTTATTTTTTTACAAAAAATATGTTCTTCCTTATTAATTTTGATTTTGGAATTTTGTTTCTACTTTGTTGTGGAAGAAGAAGGGGTGGTTTATGCGGTCTCCATTTTTTCTGGTGAGGAGACGTGGATGGTAGCCTTCATTTTTCCAGCAAAAAAATATGGATAGTGGTATTCATTTTTTCCACCAAAAAAGATGTCAAGAAATAATTCTAAATCTGAAAAATTAGAACAATGAAAAAAAAATGAAGAGGTCTCCTTGTGTATGATAACGCTGGGGTTCATCTACTCCAATTGAAAATTACTATTAACAAAATAAAAATATGATAAAACAACATATTAAGGCTTGGAATGCAAGGAATAAAGTGATGTTTGGATTTCTTTTTGCCTTGAAATTCTTAGCAAATCTATATATATATATAAATGAGGATCATAGAGGAGGTGATGTGGCACCTCTCTATGACCTCCATTCATTTTTCTTATTTTTCTTCTTTTACTTGACATTTTTTCTTATTTTTTTCAATTATTTTTTCTTATAAACTTATACCTCTTTATTATATAAATTCTATTCTTAAATTAGTATTAATTATATTCATATCCCTCAAACCTTTCATATTCATAACCTCTTCAACCTTTCATATTCATAACTTCTAATTATTTAATGTGAAAGGTTATATTAACACTATAAAATCACACTAAAATTGTATATTATTTTGTAATCATCTTTGGGTAGAGAATTAGTGGAAGAAATGTTACAATATTTGTAAGCTTTGAGGTGCATTATTTTTTCAAATATTATTTCATATATTACTTTTAATTAGCAAGTAAGGCTAATATGTCATCATATTTTTATTTCTTCTAGATAAATTATTTTGTTTTGTTATCTTTGAGATTTATTTTATGACTATAATGTATTTGTTATTATTTTTCTTGACTCTTGTATATAGGATGAAACGATAACATCAAGCATGAAGATTAGTGGATTTTGAGTTATATATATCGATTATTTGTCCAAAATGATTATGTAGGAGAATTTATGATTAAATGTAATTTTCCTTATTCTTTATGAGATATAATATTTTATTTTGTTAACTTTGAGATTCATTTTAGGACTAATAATTTATTTGTTATTATTTTTCTTGACTCTTGTATATAGAATGAAATGAAAACATTTAGAGATGGAGATTAATGGATTTTGAGTTATATAGTGATTATTCTTTATTTTTTTAGGTCCTTAAGAAATAATGTTTCTATTATATTATTTCCTTTTGAATTATTTATGTTTTGTCAAAAATGATTATATGTGTTTAAATAATTTTCTCCTTATTCTTTATCCTTTTCTTCTTTTGGTAGATAATTTTTTAACTTTTAATCAGATTTGCCGATTATAGAAGATATATCTATAATGAAAATGGTTAGACATTCTTGCATAATTTGAGTTTACAAGGAAAAATAATTTGATATGTCTAATCTAATTACAACTCTTTCTTTGTTGAATCATACATTTGATATTATTTGTTTATGTTCATGAAGATAGAAATCCTGAGTTTTTTTTAAAAAAACATCTAAGTTATTCTCCTTAGACCTCTATATGATTCTTAGAAAATTTAACTATATATAATGATAACACCTTCAAAAATAATTATTTGTTTAGGTAAATTCATCTCTCACTTTTTTATTGATAATATTAGTTTATTGTGTTTGTGGCTTATAATATTTAAAACATAGAAGTAGAAATCGATATTGAGGGTGGGCATAAACACCGGAAAACCGAAACACCGAACCGAACCGAATTTTTTCTGAATTTCGATTTCGTTATTTCGGTTTTCGATTCGATTTTCGATACGTATTACTTTGATTTTTGGTATTTCGGTATAAACCGAAATATTATACTATAATTTATATTATATTTATGTTATATTAATTAATAATTATTAATGTTAAATAATCTTTTAAAAAAAGAAAAAAGAATGTGAAACCCTATGTAATGTCCCTATTCCTAATTTAATTTTTAATATTCATCTGCAGCCTCCTCTTCCCCTTGCAGACAACAACTCTTCCTCTTCCTCTTTCAGGCAGCAGCAGCAGCTGCCGCCAGCAAAAAAAAAAAAAACTAAAATTGTAAAGTTTAAAAATCAAACAAAAAAATTGTAAAGTTTAAAATTTTAAAAAGCTCACTAAGCAGGCCCATTAAAAAAAACAAATAAAAAAACCAAATCGAATTAATAAAAACCGAACCGAAATATTTTGATTTGGTATTCGGTACACAATTTACAAGAACCAAAAATCGAAAAAACACGAAACCGAATCGAAATGCCGAATGTCCAACCCTAATCGATATGCTACTTAAAGAAATATGTATATATACTTTTATAATCCGGTGAAACAATTTTTATTAACAAAAATGATAGAACATAAGAATGTAAAGTTAATTTATTGTTTTTAAAATACACATGGTTTTATTAATAAAATATTTGTCTCAATAACTGTAATATTTACTTATAATAAAATATTTGTCTCAATAACTGTAATTTGTTTGTTTTTCATTTTCTATAATTAATGTTCTTTATTAGTGTAATAATGTACAAATATTACTCTTATTATGTTACAAAAGTTCAAAGTCATATTATTAATCCTCTTAATTACTGTGACTTTTTATTCTTAGGAATTTATTATGTTAAATGTAATATTTATTTAAAATGTGAAATATATTTTTTAATTTTTTGTGTTTAAGCCAAACAAAATTAAAAGAAATAGGAATAGTGTATGTGTCATTTTCTTGAATCTTTTTTTGTAGTTAATTCTCTCTTTTGTTCTCTTTTATGTTATTTTTAAATTTTATATTTTTTCCCAATATAAGTTATCCCAAAAATAATTGGATATCTAAACCTAAGTATAATGATAATAATAATAATAATAATAATAATAATAATAATAATAATAATAAGTATGAAATTTAACTAATTAAGATTTTTAAACTTTTTTTATTTAAAATTTAATTATTAACAAGTTATTAATACAAATATTAAATTAATCTAATATTGTACAATAAAAATAATTAAAACATGTGATGATTGGGTCATGACGAGGACAAGTAATAGTAATTGTGGATAATGATTTATAATAGTGTTGGCTAACTATATAGTTATGAATACTAACTATTAATAGCAATCTGAGTTATACATGGCCAAAAAATTATACTAAGAATATAATTTATCAAATTACAAATAAGCATAAAAGAACGATTAGATTTCAAGTTTACATAAATATATATAAATTATACTAAGAAAATCTCAAATAAAAAAAAATGATCACAAGTTTACATTTAAGTAGTTCTAATATTACCCAATTCTTATTACCTTCCCTTTTTCTCTATAAAATTTATTTCTAATATTTAACTTTTTGAAGTTCACATATATTGATTTCTTAATAAATTTCATATTTAATCTAAATATTTTTCATAATTTCTCTTCTATAAAACTATGTGATTAACAAAAAATTCTTTTTATTAAAGTAATTATTGATATTAAATATGTAATTTTATTTTAATCTTTTTCATAACCGCGCAAAGCGCGGCTAAGTACACTAGTTTAAGTATAAACCTAGAAGAAGTAAATTTGTCAAAAATGTTAATGGTGGATTGTTATGAAGAAATAGGAGCAGCAGGGGTGGTGAAATTTTGAAAAGGAGGATTTGAAAAGATTTAAATGATTCACGCGCTCAATAAGGCGTGAATCAAACTTTTTTGTCACATGTGCACAACGTGTTTAAATGGTTCAAATTCAAAATAGTCCAGGTGTTCAATAGGTATAAGTCCTAGTTAAAGTGTTTAAGTGAATTACACGAACAACTTTAAGTGGCCGTCTATGACTTAAGCCTTGACTTTATATTTTGCTTTTAATTTTAATTAAGAAGCACACGCCAAAACAGAAATAAAATAACAACAACAACAACAATAATAATAATAACAATATTAGAAAGGGACAAAAAATATAAAGAGAATATTACTTATTAGTGTAAAATTTAGGGAAAATGTACAAGTACCCCTCAACCTATGCCCGAAATATCATAGACACACTTATAATATACTAAGATCCTATTACCCCTAAACTTATTTTATAAATAATCTCTACCCCTTTTCGACCTACCTGACACTATTTTGTGGGTGCAGTGTGTGTTTACATTTTTTTCAAGTACTTAAATACTTGTGCTCGTTTCAAAACAACTATCAATTCAATTAGTAAAAAAAATTATTCCAAGAAAGTGTCATTTGATAAATTCAAGATAAAAATTTGTATATTTTTCAATTATATTCTTGTACGTTAATTTTATTCATAATGTCCAATTTTTAAGAAAAACCTATTAATTAAAAATAATTTAGTAAACACTCTCTCTCTATATATATAAAGATAAATGTTACTTTGGTAATATGACATTTATTTGTAATGATGGAGTATTAAAATTCATTTAAACTGTCTCGAAATAATTGTTTTATCGAAAAATGATAAATTCGAAAAGAGTTTATTTTATCTTAAGGGTATTTTTGACTTTTAGGGAGTCGCCACTTAATTTTTAAGAAAAATCAAGAAAACTTTGTTTCTAAACAACTTAAACAGAAAAAATTGTTTTGAAACTATTTTTAGGGGGTTCGGGATTCTTATTAGTGTCTTAGGAAGGTGTAAGGCACCTAAGACACTCCGCTAACTTGCGGTTTTCCGACGATTAACTTATTTGACTATTAACTTTGCAATTTTTAAGATTTAACTTATTAAAGTTTATCTAGACAGATTGACAAGTTTGAAACATTTATCGTTTTAAGATTCCGTCTTTGATTTTAAGTTTTGATAAAATAGATAGACGTTTCGAGGGGGGTTCGGAGTTATTCTAACCCTAGACTAAGGCATTCAAAGCGAAATATAAACAAATAGCAAAGCGAAATAGAGAAAGAGAGAGAGAGGGAGGGAGGGAGATTTTGGGTCCAAATTCGGGTTCTGTCTGCCTTGACCGAATTTTGGACCCACCTGTTTCCGGGTTTTAACCCATTTTTCGCACCTGTCCTAGCCTAATCATACAAAATACAGTATAAAGGTAAGAAAAAAAACGACAAGAGGGCTTATGCCCATTACAAATAGAAATACGACATAAAATAAAGAGATTCAGCGGGTCTTCTAATCCGCCTCTTCAAATTCTTCAATGTTAATGGCATTCGACACCGTATGACTCGGAGAAGGATATTAAGCCTTCTACGGCTTTCTCAAAAGTGCCGGGAGAGGAGAAAAGGGAGTTCATAATGAACTCGGACGTATTTCACATGCAACAAAATAATAGCACAAATTAGCATGGAATATTAAAAGGGAGGAAATATAGTTTAAACCAGATGAAATTCAATCAAAATGAAATTCACTAGAAATTTCAAACTAGGCCAAGACATGCAGCTCTAAAAGATCGATTAAACCAGATTGGTGACGATGAAGTTTATGAACCAGGTGACACTAAGCATATATTCAAGCTATTGAATAAAATGAACAAAAAAACTCAAAACTAAAGAAAACATAGCTGCACACAGATCGAACCGAATTCCATCCTTATACCAAAATTAGAACAAACTATTTTTAATAATAAAGAGAACTCATAGTGCCGGACGTGCACAACAGGAAAAATATGCTCAAAACAAGATACCAGCACCCTCTAACGTAAAAAAAAAGAACTACTAAATCATAGAGAGGCACCAGATGCATACATCATTTCCAACTCTCAACAGTTTTGACCTCCCCCATTAACATGCTACATTCAACAAACACACGAGATGATTTTGTATCACGGGAGAAACCTCCAGCTCAAGCAAAACCAAACTCAGCGGAAACCAAATTCGAAATGAAAAGTCAAAGAAGGTCGACTAATATCTGGAAACCACGCAAGCAAAGCTGTCAAACGAACTCGATACGAAATTCCTGGTTTCGTTCGGCTAACTTTAGGGGAGGGACAAAGAATGTAATACCACATATTTATCAAGCTGCGGATCATTAAAACAGAAACAAAGCAAGGTCGACACGACAAGATGATTATGTTTGTGACATGACAAACTTAGAAAAGGCAAGAAACAACACGAAATAAGTAAACTCAGCGAAACACATCCAGCAGTATCGAAACTAACAGCGACAAACCATCCAGCAAGGCACGACACCATTTTCAATCCATAATCTATCACATTGGAAACGAGAAGAGGGAGAAATCACGTAGAAGGGTGTTTACCTGTCGCAGAGCAGCGAACTTGGGGACGAGCGAGCAGCGAACGACTTCCACACGCGGACGGCTAGACGTTCTTATGGACTGGTGTCGTTGGAATGGAAGACGATATCGCGACTGACACTGAGG
The DNA here is from genome assembly GCF_001406875.1 of Solanum pennellii. Lineage (NCBI taxonomy): Eukaryota > Viridiplantae > Streptophyta > Magnoliopsida > Solanales > Solanaceae > Solanum > Solanum pennellii. Next base: position 70,819,407 of record NC_028641.1, read on the forward strand.
CGAGGAGCTCTGGTTTTGAATGTTTTCAGCCAACAGTTCGGAAAGGCAAACGAAGAAGGGGGAGAATCTTCGAATTCGATATCCTCCTTCGTTCTTCTACAGCAAAAGGAAAGGAGACCAAAGTACTCTCGAAAGTGCGCAACAAACAAATAGGAAAATTTCTTTTTCCAGAAATTTCCAACACAAGAGAATCTAAACTTTCAAGGAAGATTCCAACTCTTTTTGAAAATTTCTCAAAACCAAAACGTCCAACCCCTTTTCTGAAAATCTGGGGCGTTTAAATAGAAGAACGATTAGGGTTCTCGTATTTTTTGGGCGGGATTCGAATCCGGGACCATTGATTTCAAAATTTGAAATCCTTTCCGTTAATGGAGCAACACCTTTTTCTGAAAATTTCGCCCCTTGCGGAAATGGAAAAAGGGAGGGGAATGGCTGGGATCGCTCCAATCGTCCTTGAGGTGAGACGTGGACTGATCTCGCGCTGCAAGGACGAAACGCAGGTCTGCCACAGCCGAAAGCACTGCACTGCTGCGATGGATTGAAGAAGGAGACGTTGGAGGAGAGAGAAGTCGCGTGGGGAGACGAGAAACGCGGCTGGGGGCTGCTTTTTCGTACGCAGCTTCTGCGTTTTCTGGTGTTTTCAGGAAATGGCGTGGGTGTTCTGTTTTCTGGGTAGCGTACTGTCGAGAGGGGAAGCTCGCGTGGGGGAGACGCGAAGAGAGGAAGAGAGGAAGGGAGAGAGCGTGGGGGAGAGACGAGGCATTTGGGGGGATTTTTTCGTGGGTTGCGTCTGGGAGGGGGGTTTCTGTTGGGAAAAACGCGTGAGGGAGAGTGTAGGGAGAGACGCGAGGGGGAGAGAGCGTGGGGGGGTCGCGTTTTCCATTCTTGGGTCTGTTTTTTCTGGGTTCTGGGGATTGTTCCGTTCTGGGAAATGGCGTGGGTGAGGGGAAGAAGGAAGGGGGTACTGTGTCGGGTCAGGTATTGGGTCGGGTTGGTGTTTAATGAATTGGGTATTTAGGTGTGGGCTGAGGGGAAGCAATTGGGTTGAGGGGAGAAATGGGATGGGCCTGGGAATTAAGAAATGGGCCGCTGGGATTTTAAAAAAAAAAATGAAAGAGGGAATTGGGTTAGTTGACAAAACTAATTAAAATGACGAAATTTGCATTAACCAATTAACAAGCCCTTTTTACCTAGTAAAATAATTATTAAAATCGTGAAAAGTGATCCAAATGTATAACTATAATTTAAATTAAACTAGTTTAATAAAGCATTTAAAAATGTATATTTTTTGGTGGTTTTGAATAATCATAAGATATACTATTTGTATACATAATTACGTAAATATATATACTATGGGAAAAATGACAAAAGCGTTCAAAATAATATAAAGTTCCTATATTATTATTATTATATATATATATATATGTATATTTTATTATTTTTTTTCTTTTTCCTTTTTTTTTTTTTGTGAAATTGATTAATTAAAATAATTTGGAAAACTTACGAAGCTCGATAATTAATTTACGCCGACGTGGGTCAAAATTGGGTGTCAACAATAATGATCGTTTTGGGGGACCATTAATTATTTTTGCAATTATTTAAGTTAATAATTAGTGAAATATATGCCGTATCGAGGTTGAGCCAAAGAAGTTGTTGGCTATATATTTTGCTTTTAATTTTAATTAAGAAGCACACGCCAAAACAGAAATAATAATAATAATAATAATAATAATAATAATAATAATAATAATAATAATAATAATACATAGTAAAAATGTCAATTGCTCTAATTTATATCATTAAATAAAATTGATAAAGTCCAAAATGGGCGATTCTTCATAATCCTGCGATACGCTTGTGGACCTTCACATTATTGGATTGTAATGGTGTACTAGGTTGAGTTGGTTTGAATTTTTTAAAATAATAAATTAAATTAAATATTTTGAGATTTTGAATATATATTTCCAAATCAAATTAATAAAATTTGTAACTTTCATCTTCTTTTTTTTTGGGAGGGTTTGGGGGGAGGGGGGCAGTTTTTTTTAAAATTGATAATGTCTTCATACAACACATATTAACTTGTACTTAAAATAGTTCTTTAATCATAATAAAATATAATTATCAAGGTAATTTTAAAAAAAAAATATAAAATATGATATAAGTGATGACATTGTACTATAACATTCAATAAATAATAACAAAAACAGATAAAATAAATATTATAATTAATAAATCGTAATAAAAAATGACTATAATCCAAAAGTACTACATGATGTAAATGTAAATATACATATGAGTAACAAATATAATATTCGCACCAATCAATCAAATATAACTTGCTCATATCAGAATTTGTACGACCCTTTGCTAAATCAAATCAAAAATGAAAAGGTATCAAATATGTGTCAAGAATCGATAGATAATAAAGGATGCTTTCTATGTTGAGACAAATATTTAGAAAATCTATGTACCAAAAGGATACAGAAATTTATTGGCAGCAGAGAACTACACCAGTTTGTACAGAATAAATTATAAAAAAAATTGAAACAAAAATAATATTTAATGTTACTATGATTAAAAGCATTATCGAAATTTTATTAGTATAAAATCGAGGAATAATTTATCAAGTTCAAAGGTAAGAATTTTAAATCTTGTTTATAAGTTTAAAACGAACCATTCGTTGTGTTCAAACTTTTACAAGTTTAAAGTCTAGAACAAATAGCCTATGACGCCTTGTATTATCCTTATGTTATTTTTATTCCTATGATACTTGACATAGACTTATGCTATCGTTGAGAGATCATATTTCTTAGATGAGTGATGTTGGTTTAAAATAAATTGGAAGGTGTTGTTTGCCTTGCACGTTCAACATGTATATTCCAAGTTGACTCCGATGAAAGCATTTAAAGTCAAGATAATAAGGTCGTACAAGTAGGTGCATTACCTATTTTGACTTATTGACTAACCCAAAAGCAGCGGCGGAGCCAGAATTTTTGTCAAGGGTGTTCATATTTTAGGATAAGTAAAAAAAATAAGTCTTGCTAGTTAGATTATAAAGATTGGCTTCAAAATTGTCATACGTCAATTATTGATTTCTACATAGTGCTCCAAGTTGTTCATACTCTTTACTTGTTCAATATCAAATTAACCAACTATCCTAAATGTTTGAGAAGAGAGAAAGGTAAAGAGTAAAGTTGTAAAGAGTTTTTGAGAAAAGAAGAAGACAACAAACTAAAAGGAAAAGATAACTATGAATCTATTCTTTTTTTAAAAGATTAAGAAAAGACAAAAATAGACCTTTTATTTTTCTTAAATTAATAAGGGTAATTTTTGTACTTTTTTCATAAGAGAAAAACGAAATAAATATTAAAAAAGCGAAATGTTAAAGCCTGGGAACAAACCCAGGCTGAGTTTTGCCTTTTCTAAGAGGAAAAAATGGAATTGTGAAAAAATTAAAAAAATCGCCACATTGGGGCTCAAACCCGGGACGCAGTGATATTTTTGCACAGCCTTAATCACTGGGCTGTCAACTTCTATTGTGTCAAGATTATTCAACTAATAATATATATCTAACAACATCGATATTTAGTATATATATTCAAAAAAAATTCTGACGAAGGTTGGTCATCTGACCAACCTTGTCATGTCATAGCTCCGCCCCTGCCCAAAGGACCAAGTAGGTACATCACTTATTAAGACTTAACTAAGCTAGTAGGTGATGTAGGTGATAAGTAAGTGCATCACTTATTTTGACTTATTAACCAGCCCAAAGGATTAAGTAGGTGCATCACCTACTAAGACTCTTTTGTCAATGTAGTTGAGCCAAATACTCTGTCACCTACTTACATTAATTTGTTACAAGTTGAGTAGAAGAATAAAGGGAAAATGGACAGTCAAGACTCAATATTCTTAAGTCCAAACAGACCTAAGTGATAAGTCCAACTAGGTGGATCACCTATTTGCATTAATTATGACCCAAATTGACAAGAATAATGGATAATTGACAGCAAGGCCCAACAAGTGTTGAAGTCCTCAAAGGTCCAAGTTAAAAGGCCAAGTAGGTGGATCACCTCCTTGACAATATATGCCCAAAATTGGTCAATATAGTCGATCAAGGATAAAGATCAGATCTTTTGCTTCATTTTTAACTTGTAAAATTTCAGATTTATTAAGTTTCTCTCTTGGTCTTTCTTGGCTTCAAACAACAGCCCTAAAACGCGTTAGATTCTTGAATATTGTCCCTCTTTCCAAGTAAAAGTTTAGAGGAGAGTTTCAGTTCTTGAAGTACAAGTTTAGAGGATAAATTTTCAAAAAACTTATATAGCGCTACTACCTTTTTTCTCTCTCTTTAAATACAGATTTCGGGTGGAAAATTTTGTATGTATTTGTCAAGTTTCATGCATGGTGATAAAATCTTGAGTTAAATATTCTCCTATTATGTTGAAATTGGAGATTATAGTGGTTTCCTTATGTATACTGTTGTTAGGGGCAACTTGGTCTGGGTCTACTTATGTTGTATACAAGTTCTGGATTTACTTATGTTGGTTCGTATTGCTACATCCTATGTGAACATGTCATAACTTTAAGATTGTCATAGTTATATGCATAATAAACATAGGTTACATGTTGTTCTCTCAGACCTTTAGAGCATCGAGCGTTTGTCCATCTTAGTAGGAACTGAGGCGTGACAAGACCTTTATAAGTTCAAAATTAAGCAGTCATTTATGTGGTGTACAATTTCCATAAAGTTTCAAATCCCATGACAATTCGTGTATTTCAAATCTTTATAAGTTTCAAAGAACGATTCATGAGTTTTAATTTTTTTTTCTTAGAGCTTCAAATCTCATAAACGATCATTTGGTTCACTCATTTATAAGTTCAAAACTAAAGAAAGATGCATGAGTTGCAACGTTTCTAAGTTCTTCCATAAATTAAGTATGAATATTGTTATCCAAAATTTATTTCGCATTAAAGTAGGACTATTTTTTGATTACTTTTCAAACAATTTGTGTGTGCCCTGCAAAAGGATGCAAGTCTTAAAAACTTTGTTTGAAATCTGTTAAATAAATTAAAGTCTGAAATTGAAAAGAGATTAATTAATTAGGTATATATGAATTGCTAATTAAGTGTAACGATCCATATGGTCAATTTGCATTTTTCCAGTTTGAACCATTCATAGGTTCAGGGATAGATTTTTTTGTTTTGGAAGTTGAAAAGTTAGACCAAAGTTGACATTTTAGATAATAAGCTCAAATTCAAATTTTTAGGATAACATTGGCATCGGAGAGGACTAGATAATATTATATACTTATCATAATTCCCAATGTATCCCAAAATGTATATACAATATGTATCACCAAAATTCCTACATATGAGTATAAAAGCAATATATATTACCTCAGTCTATGTATTTTATTATGCACTAGTGGCATAGCCATATATAGCCAGCCTCATGGTGGCAAGTAGGATAGCTTTTATAGAAAAATTATAAAAAATTGTAAGAAGTAATATAGATTAAAAAAATAAATTCACACATATATTAAAGCACATAAAAAAATGTATATATAGACTTTTTGAATCACTTCTCATAAGTTTAACTTGTCTCACAAGGTAATATGAGTTGCTTTTTCTGACGGTTATTTTGGGTTTATGCCCAAATTAGCCCATTCATAAAAAAATACTTGAAAAATTTATATAAACATATTATAATAAAAAAATTTATTTTCACTTAAATCACTTTTAATACGTTTATAATATAGTTTTAATGCATATTATAAAGAATAATTTATTATTCATATATAATGCAAATTTTATTGATGGATAATACATTTATCATACATTTTAATACACTTATAATATAATGTGTCAATTTCTTACTAAACAAACATAATATATTAACAATTATAATACATGTCTATTGCATACATAATTTACTTTTAATACATATTACAAATTTAACATAGTATTGCTATAAATAATAATAAATAAAAAGTATCACTAAAATCAGTAATTATTTATTAAAAATAAATGCATCCAAGTAATTTTTCCTATATTACATTAAGACAATTATGGCTATTTTTCTCTTTTTATCCTTCTTAAATCACTTGTTATAGCTTAGAGAGTTCGCCTTATAGCTGGTTTGTGACTATTGGATCTTATACTAGGTTAACTCTTTTAAAAGATTAACCAACTAATCCTTTAAGGGATTCTTTTCAAAAAAATCTTCAACCCAACACTTATTACTCCTATACATTATTCTAAAATACAATATAATTTTTCAAATTATGAAAAAAGATTTTAAAATATTCCTAAATTATTTTAAAGGTTTAAATTAAGTATATCCATCATCCACCTATTTTGCTACGGATTTGTTCATTTTCTTTTCATGCTTATCCTTATAACTAACCCCCTTCTATTTATTTATAATAATTATTTATTATTTATTTTTTATATTTTTTGTTTTTAAATCAACAATTAAGGCTCAAATATGCTTATTCTCTCTGGTATAATTTTTAATTATTATTTATTATGTGTCACATGGATCAAATATTTTTTTTATTTCTATGCTATATTATTAACAAATAGATGAATGAAAGACATTATTTAAATTTTTAAAACAATGCAGCCTAACTTTTTTTTTATTGCTCTTCTCTGATGGGAGACTTTCAATTACTTTTCATGATTGACAAAGTGATGACAAAGTATGAACAATGTTCATTTATCTAAAGGTAGTAGCGTTGCAGTAGATATCAATTCAAAAACGGAAAGTTAACAGAAGAAAAAAAAATAAGGAAAATAGGACATAATTATTTATGGAAATAAAGAAAAATAATTTTTTAGAAGTCGCCAAAAATAATAAAACATTTTCCAGACGATGACGGCAAACCTTTTTATTGTCAAATTGTAGATGACAAACAATTTGCATGAAGAAGCATCTATATAAAGAGAAAAGCCAAGACAGGAAAAGCATTTTTTGCAATTCACAGGCAAGAAAAGCAAGCGAGAAAAAGAGAGAGCAGCAGTATGATACTTTTGTGAAAGTTTGTGAGTTTGTAAATAGGAAGTGGGTTTGGATTCTTGTGAGTTGATTAAATCGATTATAGTTAGTCGATAGTTGAGAGTTAAGATTATTTATTTTGTAATCGAGAAAGTTAATAAAACAGAGGTTAAATTTTTCGTAGTGAAAAGTTTTAGATAAACGTATTGTTTCAGTTAAACTTTTTCTTAGGCAAATATTAATATAGGGGCAAGTTTTCCATTCAAATAATATTCACTAAATGTAAGTAAGGGCCCAAAAAAAACCATGATTAATTTTAGTTATGAAGGAGCAAAGTACATAAATTGTATGCTTTTGGGATCGCGATTTAAGTGAGTCCGAAGTTAAAAGAGCAAAAAAATTGTCAAAAATTTTAAAAAGGTGCATCAATTTTTTTTAAAATCAAAAAGGCAAAATCGCTCCTGACAAAACGATTTTCTTTTGACAAAATTGACGTGTTAATTTTTTTAAAAAAATACAAAAATCACTGCCGTGACAGCGATTTCATCAAAAAAAATTCCTTTTCCTTGTCAAAAAATAAATTTAACAAAGCTTCCCCTGCCTCTATTGCTGGCTTGCTGCAAAGAGACGAAGACCAAAATGCCTGCCTATATTAACTTTTTTAAGGAAAAGGAAATCGCTGCTGTATTTCAATTTGATTCTTTTTTTTTTTGACAAATGCTTCATGCGCAGCGATATTAAATATCAATTTTATCAGAGGAAAATAGCGGAGCGATTTTACCCTTTTGATTAAAAAAAATGATATATCCTTTTAGAATTTTTGACAATTTTTTTTTTCTTTTTGCTCCGGACTCCAATTTAAATTGTGTCTAGACTGAATTTTTGTTTTTTTACAAATTTTGTCGCTCTTCAAACCATTCATATATTCACTAGTAAGATTGGAAAATCATGCTTGTTGAATGAAAGGGGTTAAAAGAGAGGTCTTCCTACTAAATACACTTGATTAATGTGAGAGACCTTGAAGTCATAAAGTCAAATAAATATCTTTTGGGCTGAAATAATTATTGCGGTTGATCATCAATAATTAAATATCTTCTTATATCTCTAGGTCTAAAAATTACATCGATTCCAATATAATAAAATGTGGACTAGGGATGAAAATTGAGAGAAAAAAAAATTGTAACTAAGACTCAATTAAAATTGAAATAAGAAAATGCAATAAATAATGATTAGAAAAAGTTCCTAGTTAATTCGTCGTTAAAATTTTTATAGTTGGTTGAATTTTTTTAATAATCATCTCTAATTCATAATCAAAATAAAATTAACATGAGATTTTTATTGTTAGCTACATAATTTGTTTCGTTTCTAATTCTTTATTTTCTAATAATATATGGATCCATAAATGAGTTAATATCGATATACGACCTTTATATCATGGTATAGATAAGCTTTGTATGAAAACATTTAATTGATTGATTATCTGAATTTTCACTATATTAATAAAGAATCAATTCTAGAATGAATCCTTATCCCCAACTTTTAAAAAAGAAAATAAATAAAAAATGTCTATTTCATATGTGGCTTGCGATCTATTACATAGAATGAGGGTTCACTCTGTGTCATTCAGAAGATAATAATTACAAATTTCTTTTGTTATAAAAAAAGAAAAAAAAGTTATATAGTATGAAAAAATGTGAAATCGTTGTCCTTAATTTACGATTGAATTGAACAAAAGGAAACAAGACAAAACATATCTCCAAACCATAGACTTTTGAAACTTGATACAACTTTTTTCGAAAGGAAGACGAAGTAACTTTAATTTTATAAGTTTTGAATTTTATAGTTATCATTTCAAATATATGTTTATTTGTTATTTCCTTCGTTTAAAAAAATAAAATAGTTTAACTTGGAACAGAGTTTAAGAAGAGACAAAAAAAATTTTAATCTTGTGATTCTAAATTAAAGTTATGTCAAATGTACCAAAATGTCCTTTAATTTTGTGACATTAAACATGTCACGTGGAACATTAAAGTTAAAATATTATTAAAAAATTAAATGAATCATTCTTTTTTTTTAAAAAAAATTATTCTTTTTAAAACTTAGTAAATAATGCTTTTAATATAAAATACTAAATTTAATTAAATTCATATTCAGACTTCTAACTCTGCTTCGAATTAGAAGTTAGTCAAAGTGTTGGTCATCTCACGTAAGATAGTGGACCTTTGTCCTACCGACGCAAATATCTTCTATTATTTTGCGGCCTTCGTGAAATCTTTTTACATGGCCAATTATTTTTATAATACTGCTGCTGCTGCTGCTGCTACTACTACTAATAATAATAATAATAATAATAATAATAATGTCATATGAAAGCTTTCAACCAATTAAAAAATAAAAGGACAGTGATTGTACGTAACTACACATCAGGCCTAAGTAATGGCCACTCTTACTAAAATATCCAACATGAAAGTCACAAAATTTATGATTTAATAATTACTTTTAAATATTTTTTTAGTTGATGTGATATTTTCTCTTCAGTTTTATGTCAAATAGAATAACGTCTTTTCATAATTTCTAACATTGTAATTTAAACTTTTTATTTTATTTTTAATGAAACAATGATTTATAGCTACCTGAATTTTTATAATTTATTTTAGATCATAGGTGTCATAGGTTTTCTTTTTTCTCACTGCTGAAAACTTATTATTTTTTCAATTGAAAAATGTAGATGGTTTTTGCAAATATTTTGATTGAATAAAATAGTAATGTTTTTATTGTAAAAATATAAGAAAGTTACACATTATTTCAGTAAGAATATATTTATCGTCATGTATTTTTCTGAAGATTCGATGGGAATGAGTCAATTAATTATGTTGTATAGCTCAATTTTTTTCAATAATTCACGGTGGAAAAAAATCATTATTCTATAAGCGTCTTTTATATTTGTGTCCAGTCAGACACTTTCACATAATTGGTGTTTGTTATAGTACTAGTCGTACCCTTGTAGTTCTTGTTGTTATTATTTCTTTTTTGTAGACTTTATAGTGTTTTTCTAGTTGATTGTTATGTTTTCTTCATTGTTTTTTCTTCTTCTTTTAGCAGGGTTTGATGGACTTGAGCCGAGATTCTTTAAGAAATAACCTTTCTACCTTCACGAGATACTAATAAAGTCTGCGTATATTCTGTCCTCTCGAGACTCCACTTAATGAAATTTCACTTAATATGTTAACAAGTATGATAAAAAATTTATAACAAAAACCGTCAAATTCACTTAAACCATATGCTACATTGTGGTTAGCTCTAGTTCAATATTTTCTGACATGAATTCATAAACACAAATATGTAAAAAGCACTAAATATTTTTTCATAAAGATTAAGTTTTTAGTATATAATTTCATAAATAACATGGATAATTATCAAATTTAAATCTTGAATTCGCTCAGATAAACCACTCGTCTCCGCATATATTACAATGCTGCTTTTGCAACTATATCAGTAAATTAAAATTAAGAACTATATATTACCCACGGTATAGATTAGTGGGAAGAAATTAAATAAACTAATCTTAAATTAGTACTAATTAATTACACCCCATTATCATAAGGAAAAGAAGTAGAATCTAACCATTCTTCCCCTGTAATAAACTCCGATACCGTAAAATTAGCTGCATCGTAATAGTCCATTATATGATAACCCGACCACGTAACTCGATTATCGACCCCCGAGGCGGGCCCACTATTTTCGTATTCTCCGTAGTATAATGTATGCAAACTTTGATTTCCGGACCATTCTTTCCACCCCTCCGGATTAATAAAACCGTCTATATAAGATTCTAGGTAGACTGTACGAGAATAATCTCTCCACGGTCTACCTAGGTAACTATTAATGGTACTAGAATTGTAATACAAATCCTCTGTGGCTAAAATTGAACAGTTTTGAATAGAAATGCCAGTATATTCATCTGGTGAATCGCGTGATTGAGCTGTAATTACGGTGAATTGACCAGGCATGGGTAGCCTAGACACTATGTTACACCCTTGGAAAATAACAGCTGCGTTACCGAAAATGTAATCTACTGTCCCGTAGATGTCACATTCGCGGTAAAATTGTCTGAATGAGTGGGCGTAAAGAGTGTCTTGGTAACCGGTTATGGTGCACCGGTAGACGGCAGCTAAGTCTGCATTGATACGAAGAGCAACCGCTTGGTGCTTCTCGGGTCCGGCTGTGTTCTCAAAAGTTATGTCACGGGCTAAAAACCCTTCACCGGATACCGCTGAACAACAATCAAAATTTAAAAAAATTCAGATAAATTTATATATATATATATATATATATTTAGAAACTATACTTTAAAAAGAAATATAAGTTCAATGCATTAACGATATACATATCAATTCCACTATCAAATTATTAGTAGACAATTGATTGTAATTATATAAAAAAAAACAATCTTTAATAATAAGAATTCACGCGTTTTACTCAAAATGTCTAGTTCAAAAACAAGAGACGAAGAGATAATAAGTTCATTTTCGAACCATTGAGAATTGGTCACAAGAAAAAGAAAAAATGATTTCAATTATAAAAAAAAATGGGTTTATTTCTTTGGACTTGTTTAGATTTAACGGAAGATAGTAAGGACCCCACACAAAAAAGAAAGGTTATGATGGAAAAGTTAGTACTATTACTTTATCCTTCATTAGAATCTCGGATTTGAACCCTACTAGATAGGGGGTCGTCTTTATTAGGGTTTAGAGATTTTTTACCTAGTAAAATGAGGCTTTCAAGCACGATATTATATTTAATCGAATTTTAATACGGATACGGAAAAAAAGAGGGAGAGAGATAGAAAGGGGTAAGTGATGAATTTACCAACAGTGGCAGATCTGAAAGTAGTCCAACCATCAACAACACTTCTATTACCAGTAATTACAGTAACATCACTTCCATCTCCAAGAAGAACAATGTTAGTCTTCCAACTTGGAATCTCAACATTTTCTTGATAAATACCTCCTTTTATATACAAAAATATCCTATCATAACTATTATTCGGGGCGAAATCAATAGCTTCACTTATGGTCTTGAAATTTCCACTTCCATCAGGTGCCACTGTATATGTCAAATCATCATTCTGATCATAATCATCATCGCTCTGCAATATGCGTCTGTCTTTCCCAGACAGCCACATCGGCTCGCTGGCTGACAACAGCCGGCGATGCCTATTTCCATTCCCCTGTTTCTTAAACAGAGTACTCTGTTTTTTCCCCTGTTTTTTAAACAGAGTCCCCTGTTTTGAAAACAGAGTGCTCTGTTTTTTAACAGAGTACTTCGAGAGCATAGATAGCGAATTACTAACATGCTCGTAAGTACTACTCAGAGTGTTAATCAACGTAGATTTCAACGATCCACTACTCGAATGGAGTCCTTCTAAGCAAGTAGCTTTGTTTGTCAGTGCTGCACTGAGAAACGTTTTTGCATCAGCTAAATGCTTGGAGTTAGCTGATGCAGTATTGATCCGAGAGACGGATTTCTTCAAAGAAGATATTGTAATTTGATGGAGGTCTTTGCAATCTTGCACAATACCCTTTTGTTTTTCGACAAGATTTGAACCTCCGGCGGAGGAGAACAGAGTTGTGAGATGTCCTGTCTCTAATAAGGCTGTTTGAAGAGATTGTATGAGAATGTTTAAGATGTTTGGACTAATGTTAATGGAGATTGACAACTTGTTTGTGTTGAAACATGATTTTGGATATGGAGTGGAATTGCATAATGATTTTAAGGAAGAAATATGAGTGGTAGTGTTCAATGTTGATGAAGAATTAAGAGAAGAACTTGTTTTGATGAAAGAAGTTGAACAAATTAATATGAGCAACAAAAAATTGGTAGTAATAAAGGAGGAGGAGGAGCCCATTATGACCAAGTTGGGAATGAAGTGAAATGCTCCAACAATTTCACTTCTTATATAAAGTAAAGGGTGTATATTCTTTTAAAGGTTAATATGACTATCATATTGTTGGAAAAATTGATGAAAATCACTATAAATTGTCAATTATAATGATATTTTAGTGTGCATAATTTGGGAGCTTATGGTGCTTGGATTTGACTCCTTAAAAGCTAGCCCAAAGTTTACGTCTAGAATTTTATTTATTTATCGATGTGAGATATTTTATTTTATTATTTGTCATTCCCTATATATAGTGTATAGACAGAGTTTTCAATAAGAAATTTAAAATTGAAAAAAGTAAATATACGAATTAATTAAAGAGGTTTAATATCTACTTATAAACATAAAATATAATTTTAATCACGTATAAATAGTATAATTTTTCATCGAAAGAGACCCCTTGCCATAAGTTTGCTTCCCTTTCCTTTATATTAGGATTCATGAATTCGTTGTTTAATTCAATGCATGCACATTTATTAGTCATGAGTATGAACTTAACTCGACCTCAAAATTAGTTCAAAAAGAAAAAAATAATTATTTATTTCTGTTTCTCTGACGTGAGACTCTTCAAAGCTAGTCCAAAGTTTACGTTTAGAATTTTATTTATTTACCGATGTGAGATATTTTCTTTATCATCCCTATATATAGTGTATAAACAGGATTTCCAGTAAAAAATTTATATGCACAAATGAGTTAAAGGAGTTCAACATCTACTTATAAACATTAAATAAATAAACATTAATCACATATATATAATATAATTTTTCACCGGAGAAGACCCCTGAAAATAAGCTTGCTTCCCTTGCCTATACATTAGGATTCAAATATTCTTTCATGAATTCATTGTTTAATTCAATGCGTTAACATTTATCCATCAACAATATAAACTTAACTCGACTTCAAAATTAACTCAAAAAAATAAAATAATTATTTTTTAAATTTTTTAATCTGACGTGAGACTCTTCAACCGACACTTAAAATAGAGAGAGTTTTTTTGTTGTAAATGATCTTTTTCTTATGCTGATTAGAATCTTTTATGTCCGGAAGAACTATTTTTATCTTTTTGTGACATTTGGACAATAGTAAAGGTGCAGATAATGGTTTTTATTTTTTAAAAAAGTTTATTGAGAATTACTGTCTTTTTATTTCAAAAAAATATATAATAAATACTCTTTTTTCTCAAAAAAAAAATAAATATATATACATAAATACTGTCTTCACATGTGATTTTAAGCCACATACGCCAAAAAGTTGAAAATTGTGTCCGTGGGTGATTAAAAGGCATGGACGATGCTACTGTCATTTTATTTTATTTTTTCCAATTTGATACTATTAGATACAATAATACGTCGTTTTATACGTGAGATAAAAGAATAATAATTTTAAAAATAAAATTTAAAATAATTTTATTCTTAAACATGATTTAAGGTATTAGTTTGTATCGAATTGTTTCAATATAATCATTTGTATTAAAATAATTAAATTACTATTTAAATATATAAATTTTTTTATTAAATCTCATAAAATATTTAAATCGATGAAGTATTTTTATTTATTCCGCTTCACGTACCAAATGGGGTTTAAGGTATTTCAAAAATGAAAAGGACCAAAAAGAATTAAATTCATATCAAATTATAACCAAGGAGCCGTTTAACCATAAGAATTATTCATTTTTATCTGATATAAACCTTTTGTTTTATTTATTAGTATTTGGTGAAAAAATTTAAATCCAAACTTAAGAGCTGAATTTCAAAGTATAAAAAGTGCTCTAAATATATTTTTGTTTTTTAAATCTTCATCTTCATAAATTTGGAATAAAATGCTCTATTATTTTACAGACAAAAAATATAACTTTATTTTTATAATGTGGAAAATATATAAAATCTAGGGCTAAATTCAGGTGTTTTATTTTAATTTTTAGCATCAAGATTTTGTGGTTGATTTAAACATGTCGTTGTATACTAGGACAGCCTCACAACCAACACATGCAACCCACACACTAAAAAGCAAACCTTACAATTTCTTCTCGTATATATCGATTTATGTAATAAATATTTAATACTATTTGTGGAAAAAAGTAAAAATTTCATGAAAAATAAAAGGATTATTAGAAGAAATTTGACATATTTGGAGTACTATATCTAATAAAAAATAATTTAAAATAAAAATAATTATATTATTAGATCAAAACTAGAAGAAATAAATTTATATGAAAATTATTAACAATTTAAGTTTAAGGTCCCATTTGATTTTTACTTTAGGCTATTAATGCGCTTGAGCCATTTCTATTTGTTATTTTATCGAAGTTTTGAGTAAATAAGTGTATATTAAAAATAAAGTAATAGATTTTGTGAATGATGAATATAGATCATTATATGATAGACTTGTTTGATAATGTCAATATGAGACCGATGAAACAAAAGAGACAGAAAATAGCTTCGCAACTAGAGGGGAATGACGAATGAAAATATATAAATAAAAAATAATGTGGGTTCACGTTGTTTGTTAAAATATAAAGAGAAAAAGAATTTGAAATATATTTGAATTTTGATGAAATTATTGTTACGGTACTAAATTTTATAAAGGACCTTTTATCACCCCTGCACTATTTAATGATGTATTTTAAATGTATATATGTGCACACGTGGTATAAAAAATATTGCATAATTATAAATAGTAATGTGTCCACCAGGGGCGGAGCTACCCTTAATGAAGGGGGTATCCGAACCCCTTTCGGCAAAAAACTATATTATTTATATATGGTTGAAATAAGTTTATATGTATATATTATAGATGTCGAACCCCCTTTGGCTACCTATTTCTATAAGTTTTAAACTCCCTTATTGAAAATTCTGGCTCCACCTCTGGTGTCCACTTGTACATATATATACCTTTAAAATATACTATTAAATATCCGAAAGTAAAGATCCTTCATAAATTTTGATATTGTAATAACAATTTCAAATAAAATTAAATATTTTTAAACAATTTTCTGTAACATAAATGAAACAACAAAATAATCGATTACTTACTAAAATACTACAATTGATTAACAACTGTTTAATTTCTCAATTCTTATCATAATATTCACATTAAATAAGACAAAATGTTATTATATTTTTACCCAAATTTTTTCCCTCTAAATTTTTAGACTTAACTATACAAAATAAAATTATTTGCAATAAATTCTTATTGTTGGAACCTTTTTTGCATTGATTTTTTTTTTAGTAGGAGTGGAATGTCAATATCACGGAGATCTTTTGAGAATTTTAAATAAATGCACCAATAACAGTTAAGCTAATTTGTATCTTAATTGAAAAAAAAAAAAAAAACACTTTCACGTGAATCTTTTGTCTCAATTTCAATAAAGGAATAATACTCTATTTTAAAAAAATTTATGGGACTCCATTCCAACTTGGCAAGTTGCCAAACCTACTTTTACTTTGATTGTCTACTAGAAAATTACTCCACATCAAAATTGTCAAAATGAAAAAAAAAGATATTTTTAAACGAATTTAAAAGAAAAATAAGATAAATAAATTAAATCATAGGAATTTGAGGGAAAGAGAGTAGTAAATATAGCTAATTTTTTCAATATCCCTTCTTAACTCGAATTTACAAAAAATAATGTTTCAAAGTGAACTGCTATGCAACAACGCTGATAATCACCTCTGAAATAGAAACAAGACTTTAAACTACACGGAAAAAAATTATGATTGTTGAAATTTTTGACATTTTATCTCCTATACATAAAACATATTAAATGACAGCTCAAAAGGATAAAATTAGAACTTCTATAAGATTAAACATAGTATAGTTGTATTAAAGAAATAAAGAGAATAGTTAAATAACTCAAATTGAATTAGAAAAAGTAGAAAAAATAGTGTGATAATTTCCTAAAAAATTGAAAATCCACAAAATTCAATGCATCTAAATGACAATCAAGGAAAAACAAATTAAAATGCACATGTAGACTAATAATTAATTACTAGTAGAAATTAATACATATGCAGCCAACACTCACGTGAACTAAAATGAACTACTCTATAAATATATGTACCAACAAATGCATAAATCAAATCTTTTTTAAAAAGGTCCACAAAAAATTAGTAACTTTTATATAAAACATTTTTATATATATATATATATATATATAGTTGATTGTGAATTTAATTATTGTTTTATGTTTAATTGAGATTATTGTAAAAGAATCTATAAATTACAAAACTTGGATCTATATTACCACGATGGTCTTGTATTTTTGTTAGAAATATATGTGCAATTAGACCATGTGCTAATCCGTCAAGTTGCTATTTAATTTAGCAATTAGTTTGAATTAATGGTGCCTGTGAATTTTAGGGCAAAAATTATATCATACACTAATTTTTTAGTTGAAGAATCTATTGGGCCAAACCAAATTTAGATATTTCAAAATTTGCTCAATCATCTCTATCTTTCTTTGATGAATGATTTAGTAGATTTTTGGGGAAAAACGTTAGTCGCATTATTTTTTAGATGGTAAGAAATTATACGTTTGAAATGGTAAAAGTTTTTGAAGGCTTGACTATGTCATCGAAGTTTGAGAAAAAGTTCTTCGATGTTATCAGTTAAAAGTTTAGCTCATTTATGTTATTTTTGTTTGAGAATAAGCTCATCCATGACGTTATTTGTTAACTGAAATGATGTAGATGAACTAAGCTTTTAAGGGATGACGTAGATGAGCCAAACTTTTAACGAATATCATAAATGAGCCAAACTTTTAAATTTTAACGGATGACATATATAGATGAGCCAAACTTTTAAATTTTAACGGATGACATATATAGATAAGCCTTTTCTTAAAGCTCGATGACATATTTAAATCTTTTCTCTTTAAAATAAATGATTTAATTAATGACATGGTCAAATCATAATTGACCATATGTAAAAAATGGTTTTGCAAATCATAATTGTTTCAATTAATAAATAATGACATGAATTAACCTTTTCTTCAAACGAAAATAATATAAATGAACCAAACTATTATCACATAATATAAGTAAGTTTTTTCTTAAAATTCATTGACATATATAAGTTTTTTCTCAAAATAAATTATATATGATAATCTGAAAGATGGTGCCCAAAAAATGTAGCAAATTCATATAAACCAGGGGCATTATTGGTTATATCATTCATATGAGTGTAAAATTGCACAATAATCCATGTAAGTGCTCTGGCAAGCCATACTGGGGAATGGGAAAAGGCAATATCTCTCAAGAAAGGGAATAAGGACTAACATGATGGTTCGTACAGTGGTGAGACTATTTCATTCTTAATTAGATATCTCGAATTTAAATTTTGAATATAGAGAAAATTCTATTGAAAACATCAACTTTAAATAGGCCATGTAATACGGGATCCAAATAATTAAATCAGAATCTAACATGGACTCTGAATGCAGGCAAAAAAAAAGTTACTCTAATAAGGCAACTCTCTCAACCATTTACACATGATATATTTTGTCCTTGTCTTTTTTTGTATCCTATCCTCAATTGTTAAGGAACTAGAGAAGACAACAAAAAATCACATGTGCATAGATTCATTTATAATTATTTTTTTTACTTATACGAAAATTATCACAAGTCAATATAGCTAATGATTTTTATAAAAATAAAAAATTACATCTTCACGTAAAATGAAACAGAGGGAATATGAAGGTTATGAAAAGGCTTTACAATGGGATTAGAGAACTTCTATACAAACAATCCTAAAAGATGCCAATCTTTATTTGTTTACACAAACTTAGGAACATCTAAGGACATATGAAAATAAACTAAAGAATTTATCTACAACATATTGACATATACACACAATTTGGGAAAAGGATATGATGATCTTCGCGGATCAAATCATCCATATAATATAAAAAAAGAAACTCCAGACGTTTGAGATCTTGTTAGTATGATCTTAGGGGTTCTTGTGCATTGAAACTGTACACACATTTGCCCTCCTTTGTGTCAACATATCCGCCTTTGTGTCAACATATCTCACTATTATACTGCGTATATGGATCAAAATTCAGATAGAGAAACAATGGATTATCGATAAATCTACAATGTATCTCTATTCGTGTAAACTCTCGTTGCAATAACCACCACTTGTTAAGACCTGTACAAGCACCATTGATTATGAATACATTACCAAAACATGTAACTAACATTCATGAATGAAGCAATGCACAAGAGATACCCTTTTTCTTCAGAGGGTTGTTCGGTTGTTTGTTCTGTTGTCCAGACGATATCTTTTAATCCTGAAGAGAAGTTCTTGTAAAACTGCAAATTTTAAGGTTCACTTATTAGAAGAGAATTCAGATGTCATGATGAAACGATGAATATAAACTAGAACGTAACGTGCCTTATGAAACTCTAATGTATCACCACCAGTTTTTCGGAGCTCAACCAAATGCACTGAGGGTGCTACTTCAAACACCTGAGGCAACAAGTATACATACAACAATGTACAACATTGATGAGAGGTGGAATATGAAGTCGTGATAAAAGTAAGTCGAGCTCAAGAGATGAGGATTGCTCAAGTCGTGATCATCACTAACTGATGTGGGAGAATCAACATAAACGAACTAAGTAATCACCTCTGTTGCTACAGCAAGGTGGCCTTTCCTTCCGGTCCTGTCGCCTTGTAACTTCATCTGGAATAGTCAAGGATACGAAATTTTTTTAAGACGTTCAAATCCTTCCTTCGTAATACAGTCAAATTTACACTAGAGTCAACTGATATCAGTCAAATCCAAACTAAAAGATGCAAGGTGTTAGTGACCTTGTAATTTTTCTTCTGGACACTGAATCCCAATGGTCTTGCAGTTTCCTCAATTTTGGAGATAATCTCATTAGCAGGCGACCGCGAAGTAAATTGTGTTTCTCTCTTGACAAGGGCCTATATTTTACCAATTCATACTATTAGAAAATGCAATTAGCAGAGGAATAAGCACTTTTTCGACACATTTCATGTATGGTAAAGTTAGATTATGTCTAAGTAACGTACTAGAAGATCAAACAAAATGACATCCTTACTGTGTTGTGCAACTTTCTCAGTCTTAACTATTCTTAGATATAACGGAATTTGAAAGATCATATACCGTAGATATGTCTGTCAGGGTGTTAACAAGTGTCTAGCTAGTAATATGTAAGGTACTCACCTGTTTTTCGAACAAATTTTCTAGGTTGAAACTTTTTGACCTTGAAATGAGCTCGAATGCATTGACAGAAGCAGGTTTTTCCTTTCTTTCTGTAACGAGATGATCCTGCAAAACATAAAATAAGCGTATCATTTGACACACGATGTTTGGTTCTCGATACAGATTATAAACATAGTTGAAAATGTGACTTACCTCCGAGCCATTGAATATGGCATCAATGTCATCAAGATTGACATCTTCGTCTTGCTCAAAAGGAGGCGGCTTGTAATCTTTCTTGAACCATTCATCTTCGAGTATCTCTGGAATAGTGATCCTCTAAAACAAAAGATCAGAAATCACTCATCGTAAACATAAATAGACACTCAAACTTGGCCTCAACTGGAGAGGATTGCACATCAACACACTTCAACTTAGTCTCAACTGACAACTAAACACTCCAACTCGTCCCCACTATGTCTCGTGGACACCCATTGTTGAAGTGACACATAAATTCTCGAGGTGTCTAGATAATCATTCTGTAAGTCGGAGTGTTCAACTAACACAATGGAGACGAGTTGAGGTGTGTCTAGATGCGCATACTCAAAGTTGGAGTGTTTACTGCCAGTTGAAACCGTCTGTTTATGTATCATGTCAATAACTCATTCTAGACAGTAAATTAAGCAAAGATAAAAGGGACTTACTGTGAGTGGATTCGGGTCAAGAATACGTTGGATCAGATTCTTTGAGCTGGAGGACAACCATGGTGGAAGTGAAAAAGTAGCCTTAAGGATCTGACAGCAATTACATGCAAAATTATTCAAATAACATTCTGAAAATAAACGAACGAAGAATTCCAGAAACATCACTGATCATTTGAAACTTTCAGAAATTACTTTTCGGTATAGAGCATTTAGGTTTGGTTCATCAAAAGGTAAGTATCCAGCCATTAGAACAAAGAGAATGACTCCACAGGACCAGACATCAGTTGTTGTACCATCATAGCCTTTGTCAGTTAGCACCTGATACAACACTTCTTGTTAAAGACAGCAAACAGTAAGATACAACTACTCCCTCTGTTTCAATTTGTTTATCTGGTTTTGACTTGTCACACAGTTAAGAAAATAAATAAGCCTTATGATTTGTGTGATCTCAAACGCCAAAATGTCCTTTAATCTTGCAGTCTTAAACATCACATGTCGGAAGTTAGGATCAAAGAGTTAGCCAACAAAGGAAAAAGACATTCTTTTTTGAAACGCACTGAAAAGGAAAGTAAGACAAACAAATTGAAACGGAGGGAGTAACTAGTAATAACTATTCTTAAGGTTGTTGTTACCTCAGGCGCGACATAGTTTGGTGTGCCACAAGCAGTATGAAGCAGTCCATCGTCCTGAATAACGTTGAGAGTATTCCATCAATAATACTAAAAAGTGAATACGATTGAAGTGAGGGACAGAGTGAATAGCTCTTTATATACTCTTTAACCTCTTTCAATCATACAGAATACTTACTCGAACTTGCTTGGAAAGTGCACTCAATCCGAAGTCTGAAACTTTCAGAGTACCAAATGAATCCAGCAATAGATTCTCAGGCTACAAATCGCATAACTCAAAATTAATACTAGCCAAATCGTGAAGGAAAAAAAAACTTTGGTATCTAAAAGAATGCGATCAAGGGTCAGAAACCTTCAAGTCTCGATGGAAAACACCTCTACTATGACAGTAATCAACGGCATTAATAAGCTGTTGAAAGTATCTTCTAGCTTCGTCTTCTTTGAGTCTTCCATGTCTAGCCTGTAATATATCTTATTTATAAGGACATTCTCGTTGCAATACAAGCGCAAACTTAATAAAAATGAACTTACAATTTCATCAAAGAGCTCTCCTCCATGTACATACTCGAGGACAATATAGATCTTCGTCTTACTAGCCATAACCTAATATGTAACCAGAGTTAGACGAAAGAGAATTACAAATATATGAAGCAATATTCTACCCTCTACGAGATAAGGATAAGGTTTGTGTATAGTCTACCCTCCCCAAACCCCATTTTATGAGATTACATTGGATGTGTTGTTGTTGTTATAACAAAGATATGAAGCACTCAAGACGATAAGCACGTGTAACTTCAAAACTTAGAAAAAATGGAAGCAAAAATCATGTGTATGCTTGTTCAATCGCCATAACTTGACATGGAAATGAGAAATGCTCAAATAAATTGTATGTTTACGACATACCTCAAAGATCCTTACGACATTTGGATGTCTGATCAACTTCATCGTTGATATTTCTCTTTTAATCTATCAATCAAAGTACATCATAGATCACAAAATCGCCCTTCCTTTCGAAATCAAAAGAAATTTGCAACAGAAATTCATCATCTAACATCTTTCATTCAGAACAAAAAACAACATGACAATGTACATTTTTACAGTTACTTATGTGCTAACTAGTTCAATTACACATCATAAAACTTTTGACTTCACAACAATCTCAAATGCTAGTAACTGAATTCTAAATTTAATTTTTTTACATTTTTATTGAATTTCATAACATATATATATATACATATATATATATATACAACGTTTGAGCCAACGCTACGCAATAGCCTACATGTGGCCCTGGATGCAAAATGTGTGTACAAAATACATGACAGGACAGGACAGGACAGGACAGGGCAAGGGAGGTACCTGTTCCATAATGTTTTGTCGTAGGACGCGATCACGATTGATGATTTTGATGGCTACATTTTCACCTGTTTGTATATTTTTGGCATACTTGACCTTAGCAAAACTTCCCTCACCTAATGTCTTGCCTAATTCATATTTTCCTAAACGTGTCCTACTACGACTAAATGGCGATGACGTTGACGTTGAGCTACTCATTATCGTATGAGTTCTTGCAGATATCCCTATTACCTGGAAACCGAATGTGATAAGAGGAAACGAAAAAATCCTTACGAGTTAGATTGCTTGTATTTTAATAATTGGATGAAAAGAAGAGAATAATATGCGAGACTTTCTCCACAATTTCATGGCTAAGCTTTCCAAAAAATGAGTGGCAAATCTACTACTCTCGTCCGTTCCAAAATAAGTGTAATTCTAGTAAAAATAAAATAATTTTTTTCTCGATTATATCCTTATATTGAAATTAACTAATTTTTTTTCTTAATTATGTTGAATTCTCGAAAAACCACTTAATATAAAGTACAAACGAATTGTTGATGTTCTTTCTTTTATGATTTATAATGAATGAATTTTACAAAGTTCAAGAAAATATTACTTTTTTTTTATAAATCATCCCTCATTTTAGTGGAGTTTTCAGCTATTTTTAAATCTCAAATAATGATTATTCTACTTTTAAGAAGAGTTTGAGAAAAAATAAAAGGATAATGTTGACAAACTATTGTTCAATTGATGTTTCTAAATATCTTTCTTAAGGAATGTGTCCGCATACCAATAATTCATTTATATTAGATCAGAAGAAGCATGTTGTATTGTTGGAACCAGTGAAATGTTTTTCAATGTCAAAATCATTAATAAGACAGAAAAGGGTCAAAATTATTTTTGAATCATGTGAAATAGATTATTGTATTGAATCGAGAAGTTATTTTGATAATTTTCACAATAATATTAAATGTTTTTAAAGATTTTTAATGTTGATAGTGAATGCCGTTTATTTTAGAAAAATAAGATTTGCAACCGAAAATTAATTATCAAAAACAGGTTTTACTAGCGGTTGCACTTGCTGCAGCATTGGTTCTGAACTTAAGAACACTTTTTTTGGTTTGTTATATTAACAACATGGCAAGTTTCATTCTTTCATGATTCTAGATCACGAGATTAGAATTCAATTTATAGTAATAGAAACTATGATCCAAACATTTCTTGATACTCTCTATATATAATTGTTCATACGTTCCTGATTCGACATCATACAGGAGTTTCCGAAGAATTCAATTTCACCAGATCCATGTCAAAGACAGCTGGGCAGTCGTTACACCATTTCAGATGTTACCAACAACAAATTAAGCTTTCATATAAAGACATATTTCAGAATTTATGTTACAGAACATTTACACATATAAGATAAATAAGTACAACCAACATGCTCCTAATGTAAATCTGAAAATATCAATCAATCAATTGATGGTGAATAGGAAACTGCCTACTCTAGCATCTGCTGTTGCATTGTCTGAGGTAATGATACAAAGTTATATATACGTCCCTATATAACGACTCAGTCTACAACATCTGAACGCGTTGGGAATTCCATTCCATGTAGTGCCGGTATGCTCTCCATATCTTTCTTTGAGAACAACGGAAAGAACCATAACACCTTATTTGCGCCAAAAACCTGTTCAAAATTCCTTTTCCAGCCCATGTCATACCTCCACTGCGGGGATTTTTTCTTCTCATAAACCTAAAAGACGACAGAAAACAATGTGATAACGATTCAAGGGAGAACATGTATGTTTGTTTTCCTTATCATTCCGCGAGTTGAAGGAGAAGCATTAAAATTGACATATAATGAACAATAATATCAAGGTTTGACATACCTCCACTGAAGTGGTGTTGCTTGAGAGCAGAGATGCATGCATAATTACAAAGCAGAGAAGACTGAGTGAAAAGGCTAAATTCAAAACTGCATCAAGGACAAATCGGTAAGAAACAAGGGAATCTAACAATCAAGACTAAGTCACTAGGATAGTAGGCGCTGTTTACCGAAGACTAGAAAAATGACTGCAATATTGCCTGGTAATAATGACTGATTCTTGGATTGCCGAAAGAATTTTATAAAACTGGGCAGCAGTACCAGAGTGTCCAACGTAGTTATCAAAAATGTGTACACCTGCAAAGATACTTGTGAGACATGAACACGAAAGGAAACATTACATATTACATGTATGGGAGAGTCCTTAGAAGCACAGAAACCAAACATTATATCATCGAAGATTCATTCTCGGAAGAAGTAGGAAGAGAAATTTTGAATTAGGAGGATCATCTGAGACTAATTCAGGTCCAACACAAATGAGTGACAGACACGAGCTCGCTTGTATCCAAATCCAACACAAACAAATGAGAATATGAGTCTGCCACGTCATTATAATTTATTAAATTTCAGACACACGTGTCTCTGAGTTTTGAGACATGTCCAGAAAGGAAATACCAGGAGGACAATACACAATATCAAGGGTAAAATATGAACTTTGGAAGAAACTAGTGGGTTCTTGTGTGATAATTGAAACTTACAAACAATTCCTAGCAATTCCTTAACCATAGAACTCAAAGCCATAGCATAGATAAGAAGAAGAAAGGAAAACCAAGAGTGTTGTTTCGCTTCCATTGCTCGACTCCATTCCTCTAATATTTAGAGGTCATAATATCCTTATGCTTTTCATTTGATACTACTCCCTCCATTCTAATTTATATGACACGTTTTCCTTTTTAAGTACGTTCCAAAAAGAATTGACAACTCAAAATTTGAAACAATTTACCTTACACTTCCATTGTTCCCTTAATGAGAAGCCTCATAACCACATGAATGTTATGGTATACTAAAGACCAGAAGTCCAAAAGTTTGATAGCCACAAAAATGTTATGGCATTTCTAAGACCACATGTTTTAAGAGACTTCTTTTGCTTCTTAAACTTTGTGGCAATTCAAACTATGACACATAAATTGGAACAAAGTATTTGTAATAACCTTGGATGCATTTTTTAATGCTTTACCAAGATAATAATAGATATTAATCAATATATCTATAAATTATGATGGTTGAGAAACAAGTAAAGAAAACGGATGACAGGACTATCCCGTCAAGGTTAGTGCAAGAATATGAGACAATCAACATCATGTGTGCATATAATGAAAAACTAAAACAATTCTAAGAAAACATGAAATACTTTGTTTCAAAGAATCCAGATCAGTATCAAGATCTAAATAGACATGTGGCTGAATACACTGATGTTTTTGCAAACACATGGCAGATCTGCCTATGACACTAGAAATGAAGAAAAACATACTCCCTCCGTCTCATTTTAGATGAAGCTGTTTGACTACGCCCAGGCGTTTGAGAAAGAAATAAAAGCAACATGCAGTCTTTAGAACATGTCATGACATTTATGAGACCATAAAATCATGTCACCACTCACCAAGGTAAAATAGAGTTTAAAATCAAATTGTTCCTAAATATAAAAAGGTGTCATTCCTCTTGAGGTTGACTAAAAAGAAAGTGTCACATAAGGATTGAAGGAATAATATTTTAGAGGTTTCCTTGTTCATTCGTTTGAACTGCATTAACTCTATAAAGAGGGAATCACACTTGATAACGATTAACAATTGGAGGTACCCGAAGAGAAACTAAATTCATCCTTGTCAGAAAAAGTGATAGTATTACATGTAAGACTATATAATACATCAAGAAAAGCACAAACCACCCCCACAGAGACTAATACTTCTAGATGTGAAGTAAACAAGCATAAGGAAAAAGGAAAGAAGCTACACACCATTGAGAAATCGGTGGTGGAGAATAAGAGGTACGAATGAAATAGCATTTAAAGACAAGCTATTGAAAGAGGAAGCAAGAGACAAAGAAGATAATTCAAATACTCGGTGGAAATGACAAGTTGACATAAGAAAATAGCAAGTGAAGTTCTAGCTACGTCTTGAGACATATGAACATTACCACAAGAACTTGGTGGAAGAACAATGAATCTGAGTAACAGTTAGAGCAAAAAAATTAAAGTGCAGTTCCCAGCCTTGAAGATGGAGAGTTCTTTAAAGAGTACAAGAGGGCTAAGACGCTAAAAGACAAAAGAAGACAAGTCTTACACGAGTTGTATCAGAAGCTAGGGCAATAAG
Organism: Solanum pennellii; assembly: GCF_001406875.1. Classification (NCBI taxonomy): domain Eukaryota; kingdom Viridiplantae; phylum Streptophyta; class Magnoliopsida; order Solanales; family Solanaceae; genus Solanum; species Solanum pennellii. The sequence continues at coordinate 70,846,378 of NC_028641.1, forward strand.
GGAAAAATGTATAAAGCAGTATGAGCTAGTATGACCAAAATTGAGTATATTGAAGCAAAATCATCATAAAGAATATGAAAGCGGAAAAAAAAACCTATGGCTCAAATCTGATCCTTATAGAGGTCTAGAAATTCATTGGAGGTGGTTGTGGAAGCATAGCTAAGAAATTAACCGAAGTCTTGAATTAAAGAATGAAAAGATTTCAATGAGCGGAAAAAGTCTTGTCTTTGTCCCAAAATAGAAAGAATAAAAGAGATATTCAAATGTGTGCAAACTCTCGCGTTATTAACTTTAGGTGTTTTAGAAATTTTTTGGACGAATGATAGAGCATAAGCTTAGACACATTGCAAGGATAAAGAGCAAATTTGGCTTATACCTACTCAGATACCATATTTTTTATCAAAAATATTGATGAAAATTCAAATAGAAGGATATTCGTGATATACATAGACTCGGAAATAGCAGGTGGTAAAGCATCAAAGTCTAATCATCTGGTTGGTGCTTCAGTAAAAAGAAAAGCATATCAAATAAATGAATGCAATAAAGAGTATTTATATAGAAGTGGTCACTAGTTGAGAATAGTGGAAACAAATACAAGAGGAGTTTCTTATAACTGTGGTTATACATCAGAGATTTCCTTAATTTCCTACTTGCCAACTTTATTTATGGATGACCTAACCAATAGCACACAGGGAAAAATTTCTTAGTCCATGCTATTTGAAAAGTCAATAAAATGTTGTAACTGTGGAGAAGCATCCCTAGAAAACTAGGATTTAAGATAACTAAAGTATGACATAATATATGTGCTGCAACCTCCAAGTTTAGTCCCCATATAAGAATAAAGGAAGAAGTGAGCTAATGTGATTATGGTATCAAAATGCAGATAATTCAAGCATCCGCACCCTATCTTCTCGGAGAATGTAATGGATACTCATAAATTAAAAGCAGAAATGGTTGAAATTGAGAAGTCCTATGCAGACAATGTTATATGAGTGTGAATTTGGGACAGTAAGGCTCAAAGTATCCTCCAGTTAAGAGTTGTAAATTATCAACGTTAAGTTAAATGTGTGATCATTCATGATTGGACTTGATTAGAATGCTTAAATCAGATAGAGGATGCAAATAGCACAAAATAAAAGTAGAAGTCATTTCAGATGATTTGGCTTCTTCTTAGACATACAAATGCACCATTATAGTTGATAATGTTTAAGGTACTAAAAAGTGGACAAAGTGAATCTAAAATTCAATGGAAGGAAATTAACTTAAAACATCTATAATCTCTAGAAATGATTGCCCCTAAGAACAGCACTCAAAAGGAAAAAAGGAGCTATATATGTGAAATGAACTTGAGATTAACGATAAATTATTGTTGCTCCTACACTAAGAGTTAGACCATTTGTTCACCAAAGCTTTTTGGTCTAGCAAGAAAATTGAACTTCAGTAATTGCAAATGCTTGAGATTTAGTGAACCTATACTTTTTACTGGGAAGGTGTGAAATTTAGTAAAACTCTGCTTTTTATTGGAATGTGTGAAATTAATGAAACCAGATCTTTAGAGAAGACTTAATCTACCTTAAAAGACAAACTATTTGCAAGTATTGAAAAGGACTGGCCCCTAATGAGAAGAATAGATATAGGGAGTCATATGACAACTCCAAAATGGGGAATCACAGTTGATTGAGTGACATAAGTTGGCTTGTTTATACTTACTACTTACTGATTTGATTTGTCAGGACAGATAATTTAAGACAGTTGCCTTATAATAAAACTTCAATCCTCATGCTTTTATCAAAAAAAAAAATTCAAAATTGTCATGCATTTATCAAAAATCAAGAGAGCTGTTAAAGAAAGCAGCATAACTTTTTCACACCAAATTAATGAAAAAGGTCTTAAAGTCGATTTCAGTCACCAAAATTTCAGTAGGCAAAAACATGTAGAGGAAACAGAAAATCCCAAAATGGACATAACAAGGTGATTCGAACTTGCATCAACTTTCTATCTAAGATTACTTTAACGACCTTTTAATGAATGGCATAACTATAACGACGACCAAATAATAGAAGCAAGAAAAAGACCGCTATAGATTCACCATATTTAGGATATGAACATGTTCAGGACCTCATTCACAGGCAAGAAGACTGCAGGTGTGTTTCTTCTAGATTTTTCTGCAAAAAGCATTACAAAACTAAGCAAAATGTTCCAAAGCCAACTCCATACCACAAAAAGGAGAAAAAACTTGTAGTTGCGAGCTCCGACACAATTGACAACCCATATGCAGTGGTGATCCATCTTAAGAACACATCTTTGACCTACAAGACAAAATAGAATTTTCAGTTCAGCAGATATTAGTTTTTGGTCATATAAGTTCCTAACTACTGCAAACTGAGACATGCCACGATAGCCATAGAACAAAAGGTCTTGGGGATAAAATGATGTAAATAATAAGGCGACACTTCTAAGATATGGTACAGCGAAATCGAAATCACCGTGCATGCGAATTCATGGGAAAATATGCATACCCAAATCGACCATACTTTGACAGGAGAAATGTCTAAAGACAATAGAAAAGAGAAATGAATACGAAAGTAAACCTCTCATCTCACACCAAACATGCCAGATAAGGATTAAGATAAAGATCCTAGGGTGTAGCACTCCAAGACATGCTATTCCTTTGGGCTAGAGGTGGAAAATGGACAAAACAGTTAAAATATGTGGGCTACAAATGAGCATGTCTGAAGAATCATATAACTCATTACAATCCATTTACCCATTTTATCACCTATAGTTCCGCTGAGGGACAAAGGAAAACTCTATCTGTACAATCAGAGTTTGGGAATAAGCAAACAGTTAATCAGTCTAGCACGTACAAACAGAACAGTGATGACAACGTGGTGGCTTGCCGTTTTGGCATTTACTGCAATAGCCTCTAGACTGAGACTGTCTTCTTTCTATCTGTTCAGTTGATAATGTTGGAGTAGGGTTCTCGATTGATGCATAATCAGATAAAGCAACTGAGTTGCCCTCCTCTATGTTCTGCTCCGATACTAGTTTCCAGTTTTCAGGGACAGAACCAGGATCCTGAATTACTACCTTAATATAGCTCCACATTAGCATTACAAGCTGCAAGATGAATTACAATTTTATATTAGGCTTGTTAAACCCAAATACTGAACTGAAGGAAACAATCCTCCAAATTAAATGATGCCTCCTCTAGGGCATTCTTCTTGTGAATGTGCAATTTTAACAATTGCATCTCATGTTCGAAATGCGTGAATTACCTGCAACACCAGCCATATCACAGATAAGAAAAGTGCAGTTTCTACACAATAGGGAAATGTCTGAGTCATATATTATCATTCATGAATTTTACGAGCACAGCATAAGGGCAGTCTCTGAACAAATAAGGATCTTCCAGGAGTCATGTTTATTAATGAGCCATCCGAGCACAACAGGCAAAGTAGAGTTTGATGTTTGATGATGTTGAATCTGGTTAATATAACATCAAGGATGTTATTAAGGAGCCAGAACAGCTCAGCAAAGCTTTGTCGAGTACTTGCATACTACAGACTGCAGGTTCAGAGATCTGTGAATTGGATGGGAAGGCTCAAAGGCATGAACACAAGCACACTATAGATAGCTCACTGAAGCTGTTGAATGTTTCAGGGTTTAGTAAGTATGCTAAGTATCTAGACCTTGCTATATCATTCTCTCTTTGAGCAGTATGGAATATAGTTTCAAACTTCTCTCCACATATTCTGACACTTGAGCAGGTACGTTAAGGAAGTCTACCTCATGCTTGCGTGTGGTCACTATTTTTGCAAATGATACGCAAGATTTTGTCTAGTTAGTAATATCTAAGCTAATCACAACTGGCATGAGATTAAAATCTAAGGACCAAAGTGCTTGCTAAAATATTTCCAACCCTTGACTGCTAAAATTGCATATTGCATAATCTTCCAATCTCTACTTGATCTATACCCTTCCTTTACAACTTGTAGGAAGAAAAGCTCAAATCCACTCAATGGTAACTGTTCCAAGTATATCCTTCAATCCATTTCCTTTACAGGAACTGCCTTTCAAATTTGTCTAGGTTGATAAATTTTAAAAACTTGTCTTGATTGACGTCTTCAATATATGACAAACAGATAAAGTATTTCTTCTCCGCGAATTCGGATGTCATAGATTATTACTACCTTTTCACATAACTAGCAAAAGTTTTGGTAATAGCCAACCAGCACTATGTTACAACTAGATAGGTACAAAAGATCTATATAAAGGAACTGAGTTATGTAAATTTTTCGCATATATTTGTGCTCTGTATATAAAAATCTTAACCTTCTCAAGATATATTTTGAGGTTCTACCACATAGCAATTACATACAGACTCTTGTACTTCAAGCTATATACAGAACCCATTTAACCTTCAGGACACCTTTGATTATTTTCCCAAAAGACAGTCTAGAACTGTGATTCATATCTTCTTTATCTCCTGTTAGTCTTCCTTCCCACACAACACCAAAAGAATTATTGTGCTCTCAGAAGATAGAACTTCCAAACCTATTTCAAATTAATTCTCTTAACATATTCTTCTAGACATGACCTATTCATCCCATATATGCTTAGAGAGAGTCTTCTTAACTGAAAGACATAGGGGAAGTGGGAAAAAATGTTAGTATGCTCAAATTACTGCTGACCTTGATAACACCAATTGCATAGTTAAAACCCTCTTTTCCATAGATTATTCTGTGTCAAAGAAGCACTACCAGCACCTATCCTACTAAAGCGACCAACCTTACTAGCAACTTTGGTTTTCCAATCAACTTCCACGATTCTTTTCATTGATACTACTTGAGGCAGTTAGGGAATTACAGCATGATTTAACTATAAAATTGCATCACTTTTCTGAGTCCTCAATGTAGCATCTAATTATTCCATGGTTTTTTTACCTCATCTATTCCTTCAGCAGTGAGGACAAACATTCAATTTCCCAGTCATTACAGGCCCTCCTAGAACAGATATTCCAATCATTTTGGCTTTACACTGAGCTAGATGCTTAGGTGCTTCACCGGTTGTAACTGTACCAGAAGGCTCCTGAAACTACTAGTCTGGAGGGGTATTATCCAGCCAAGAGGCAGGCATCTCATTTATTGAAATATAACTGCAAATAAAGGAGGGTCAATTGACTCCATATGCTGGGAAAACTATCAGATATCTTTTATATAGCTGGACTATATCCCCAATTTTTTCTCATAAGAATCTATAGGCATTAAAGTCACCACCCAAGGTATAGTGATAGTCCTCTATTAGAAAGGGCTCAAAACAAGTCTGTTTATTCATTTCTTGCATTTTAATGCACCCAAGAAATTATTGAAAAATAATAAACAATATACGAGAGAACAGCACAGATTGAGTGAAAATCAAATACAATAGGCTTATACAACCACCATCATTACATCAATTATAATCGAATGTGGTCCCACAAGTGTAGTCTTGGGAAGGTGGGGTGTACTAAGATCTTACCCCTACCTTTGTGGGGCAAAGAGACTCTGATAGACCCTCGGCTATAAGAAAAGCGATTTGCAAAACAGGTTTGGAAAATAAAAGAGAAAAGAAAGATATGAAGAGACTATTAAGGAAAAGAAAAATATCAAATGCAAAAAAGAAAAGATAACCAAAGTAAAAGAAAAACTACTGAACTAAAAAATTGAAAGAATCAAGGTAATGTAGAACAGTAAAATTGAAAGAATAAGGTGCTCTATGCTCTGCCAAAGAAAAAGGAAAAATCATCTGATTACCTACAAATCTTCCACCCTAATCTTCAACATCCATGCACTCTATTTAGGATTACATCATCAATTAGCTGAAAGTGTGTCATGTCCTATCTAATCACCTCTCTTTAACTATTCCTCGATCTATCTCTACCTCTCTTAGGACTGTCACTGACACCTCTGCACCTCCTCACTAGGTATCTGCACTTCTCTTTGCATACTCAAACCATCTTGTCCTCACCAGGGGCGAACCTTGCCCAGTATATCCTCGTTCCTAATATTGTCTCTCCTAATATGCACACATTCATCTACACATCCTTTATTTCCGTCTCTTCCATTTTCTGGATGAGTGAGTTTCATGATCAATAATCTATCCCATACAACATAGTCGATGTAATAAACACTCTATAAAACTTACTCTTGAGTTTGGTGACACATTTTTATCACATAGAATATCAAATGCAAGTCTCTTTTTCATCCACCTCAATCCAACATGATATGTGACATCATCGTCAATCTTCTTATTCCCTAGGATTATCGACCCACCTAGGAATATTGACCCATGATACTTGAAACTCACTCTCTTGGGGATAACTTGTGTACCAGTCCTCACATACACACCCTTCTCATTGTTGCGTCACTGAACATACACTCCAAGTACTTGTTTTAGTACTACTAAACCTAACTATCTCCAAACCACCAAGCTATTGTCATTTGTCAACATTGTTGCGTGTCTCGTCTATTAATACTATGTCATTTGCAATAACATACACCATGGTACCTCTCTTAAAATTTGTTGTGGCAACTTATCCATCATCATGAAAAGTAAAAACACGCTAATAGTTGATCACCTCGATGGGAAGTGTTTCGGGTCTCCTCCCAGTGTTCTCACTCAGGTTTTGGCTCCGTCATATATGTTTTTGATCACTCTAATGTATGCCACAAGTACACCTCTAGACTTCATGCATCTCCGCAAAAAACCTCCCTTAAGACTTTGTTGTAGGTCTTTTTTAGGTCAATGAACACCATACATAAATCTTTTTCCCCATCCATGTATTGCTCCAACAATCTCCCTAAAAGATGAACGGTTTCCACTAATTTAATGTAAGCGATCTTCTCGGCTTCCACTTTCCCTTGGGCCTATCCATTCCACCACCAACCTCCTCCTGTGACCACCAAAATTACCCTTCGAGACCGCTAACGCCCCTCAAGTTGTTGCCCTAATACAATTAATTGTCGTAGTCGGTAGTCCACAAACTATTTGCATCCCCCGCAATTTCCCAAGCCCCCATAGTCATCAACTTCTCTCCTAACTCCTGAATTTTATCCTTAGTCAGGCCCCTCACCTAATCCTTGGTTGGTCATACAAAGTCTCCTTTCCTCTTTCTTCTAATCCCTAGATCTATTACCAAGAGAAATGACTTTATAGTCTTTACCTAAGTTGCTCGAACTCGGGTGCGGGTATCCGAGATGGATGCGAATCCGAGAGTCGGATTCGGCGAAATCCAAATTTTAAGATTCGTGGGTGCGAATCCGAGTATGGATACGGGTGCGAGGATACGGCTAAAAAATTTCAATATTATAAAAATATAGTTATGAAGATATTCTACTTCTTAATCTTATAGCTTATAACATCTAGTCTGCGTGGATTTAAAATTTATACATTACGTGTTAAAATTTGAAACTTTAACAAAATAATAAAAATATATTTAAAATTTTAACAAAATAATAAATATATTTAATATAATTTTACAATGAAATTTGTAGATGTAAAATGTATAAATATCTTATCTTTTATCTATATAAGGTAAAAAAGTTGTTTCCAATAGAATCTCTATTTAAAAAGGAAATTTTAATATAACTTGTAGTATAATTTAATGGTATGAATTTTATTACTTCATTCATCCCATTTTATGTAATACACTTGAGTATACGTTAGAGTACTAACACACTTTAATATATATATACTAAGTACTAAATAAAAATACACTTATTTTTTAAAAAAAAAATAAAAAATTCTCTGGCTCCCTGCAGACCATGTACTTATTTAAGAAAAGTCAATGTACCTTTTCAAGAAAAAGTAAAGAGCACGTACTTTTCAAGAAAGATTAAAAAAAGGCTATGTATATTTCTTTTTACTTGTTTCAACTTTCAAGAAAAATACATATTTCTTTTACTTGTTTCAACTTTCAAGAAAATAACTCTTCTTCTTCTCTTTTCAGTTCTTTGTAGTTCTCAACTTTCCGGCGTTGTCGCTGGCGTTATCGCCGAAAACTGATTTTCTCTTCTTCTCTTCTTCTCTTCTCTCTTCTCTGTACTTTTTCAAGCTTTGTACTCTTTACGTCGTCGGAAATTGATTTTTTCTTCCCCAATCTTTTCTCGCTTCGGTCAAAGTGTCCGGATTGGATTGACCGAATCCGACACACACCCCGCACCCGCACCCGCACCCGCACCAGAGTCGTGTCGAGACAGGTTCGCCTGCAATAATGAAGAGTCCGCGCAACTTAGGTCTTTACATAAACTTCTAGAGTTGAGGGCTTATCAAAACAACCTTTCTACCTTCGCAAAATAGGGGTAAAGCTACGTACAAACTGCCCTTCCCATATTCACTTGAGGGATTACACTAGGTATGTTATTTTTGTTGTTGTCCTTGCGTAAACCTCTATCAGTCTTCCTAAGAAGTAAGTAACTGATTTGAGTCTTTGCCATCATACTATCGAAGGTTTCTCAAAACTCAAGCTAGCTATCACCACACCAAATAGTTATCTCATAGAATTATGATTCCTCCAATTCTATTAGTGGTTGGTAGAAAAATATACTCCCATCTTCATGGTAAACTTAGCCCAATGAATCTCTCCATCCATTTCTCCTCCTAAAATCTTTGAACCTTTTGCCTTCTGGCTTATAACTTTATCTACATTTGTCAATAATTAGGCATGACCTTCCTCTACTTTACCAATGCATGAAGTTGTGTTTAACTCATCTTCTTCAATTATTTCCATTCAAAATCCAACACACTTTGTGCAGTATCAAGAAAAAATAATGTTCACATTCTTTTTTAAGAAACTTCTACCTCATATTATACAAAACCAAAGGAAACATATATTAGCAAACTTGAAGCCATATCTGGAATACATATAAACTGGAACAAGAGTCATTTGTATCCAATTAATGTGGTTCCGAATATGGAACACCTCTCACAAACCTTGGGAGGAGTGATAGGTACTCTGCCATCAGTATACTTGAGCATGCCTTTGGGGGCAAAGTTTGGAGCCATAGACATTTGGAACCCAATAGTGGAGAAATAAGAAAAGACACTAGCCAGACGGAGATCACAATACCTCTCCTTGGGAGGTAGCTTAACACTGATAAACTCTATTCCGGATGCTCTCCCTACATATATGCTATCTATCTTCTATATTCCCCAGTCAGTAGTTCAGGGGTTGGACAAAATTAGAAGAAACTTCTTGTGGCAAGGAAATAAGAAAAGAAAAGGCTTTCACTTAGTCAAGTGGAAGAACATCATCATAAGTAAGATGCAAGATGGATTGAGTATCAAGAATCTCAAAAACCATAGCAAAGCTCTTAAGGTGAAATGGTTATGGAGGTACCATCAGGAGGACCAAGTACTATGGTATAGGGTGATCAACAACAAGTATGAGGAGCTAAATAAATGGGTAACCAACGAGGTAAATACCCCTATGGGATTAGCCTTTGGAAATCCATCCGATATTTTGGCCCTTTCTTAGTAATCAGTCAACTGTGAAGGTACAAAATGGCAGAAAAACCAGTTTCTGGTTTGATAAATGGTTGTATGAGCCTCAAAGATCATTTCCCCGACATCTTTACACTGGCTCAACACCAACAGAAGAAGATTGTCGCTGAAATGTATACACAACAAGGCTGGGATCTGATTTTCAGAAGAAATCTGAATGACTAGGAAATTCCCAGAATACTTGAATTGTTTAAGGTTCTGGAGAGTTTTCAAGGTACACAAACAGGCGAGGATTATTTATGGTGGCAGGGGCACAACAAAGGTAGTTACAAGGTGAAAGAAGGATACAAACAGATAAGTATCGGTGGCATTCAAGACTTCAAATGGCCTTGGAAGCAAATCTGGAGGATCAAAGTGCCACACAAAGTGGCATGCTTTACATGGCTACTAGCTAAGGAAGCAGTTTTGACATTGGATAATGTGGCCATGAGAGGAATCTCTCTATGCAACAGATGTTCCTTGTGTGGGAAGGCTAATGAGACAATGAGACATCTCTTCTTACATTGTTGTGGCAGATTTTCCTTAATCTCAGAGGCATATCTTGGTGTATGCCTAGCAAGATTGATGAGACTCTATTCGGTTGGGAGATGTCTGGAGTTGGGGCTACAAACAGAGAAAGATGGCGGATGATCCCTGCTAGTATTTGGTGGACTATATGGAGGGAGAGAAACGAGAGATGTTTTGAGAATAGGAACAACAACCTGCAGGAAGTTTAGCTTAAGTGTATTTTGTTGTTCTGCTTTTGGTGTACAAATGTATACTCCAATGAAACTGAGTCAATCATAAATGTTTTAGGATCCATTTAGATTTGGTTCAGTTTTTAGGATAGATAATACTTCCTTTTTGCTTTTGTAAATATGGTTTTTCAGTACTACCCAAGTACTATGTGAAATACAAATGTTACCAGTTTCAAAACAAAATAAAATCAAAGGGAGTTATCCAATTTGAAGCAAAGGATAACACAAAAAGTTACATGGTCTCGCTGCTCCACTTTAAGAATTTGTTTATTCCTACTATTTCCAAATAGCAAAGAACAAATTTTGTCACCCCAACATGTTCTTGTTAACAGCAAAGAGTAAACATTGGCAACTATAGTCCAAGTAGCAAAGTCATGTTAGTTTGATTTGAGATGGACACAGAAAGAAGGAAGTAGTACAATATGAAAAGCTATAAGATCTCTTTTCTCTTAGCGACACAGCACTGCAGTACATACTGTCATACAAGTTACGTAATTGACACCAATCAAATAAACATTCTAACTCTCATCTCAATGTTGTGTCCAATTTGGGCTAGAGATAGGAGCAAGAACAACTAATAGCACCTTTGCTATCTCAATTCTCATTTATTTACCTCTCATTGCATTAGCCTATTCATAGTCTTTGGCTTTTTGAACCAGAGATCACCTAGTATAATTGTATTCTTACTTTTGATATCTCGCATCGTCATATGTTTACTGTGTTGCGATTATTGCACTATATTGTTGGTTCAACATGTTAATCGCTACATTTTCTACACTGTTTTCTTCTTTCATAGTACTTGGATTTGGTGCACTCGAACCAAGGGTCTTTCTGAAATAGCCTCCAAAAGGTAGTGGTAAGGTCTGCATACACTCTAGCCTCCTCATAGTGGATTTTCACTGGGTATGTTGTTGTACCTCTCTTTTTCCCTATCCCCTTCACTTAACCTTTTTCCTTCACTCTTTGGTTCTTTCTTCATCTACCACTGTTTTACATGCTCTCTCTCTTCTTCCAATTCATGGCGAATTTCTTCTTTATTAGTAAGTAATACACAATAATGCAAAATGTGTTGCTTATGAAATGGTCCTATACAATATATGTTCATAACAGATTCCATTTTGAGTGAATAGAGATAAAAAAAAAAAAACTAGAAAAAGGCAAAAGAATGAGAACTTACAAGGATATGAAAGATGATAATAATTGTGAAAGATAAGAAGGAAGTGAAGCCACCATCAAGGAGACGAGGAGCCCAGATAAGAACGACGACGGCATAATACGAAAGTACGACAATAGCAAAAACGATGAGGATCATGAAATAGCCAATAACTTTGAGTCCAGAACACAGCCTGAATGGATTGAGATCCATTGCAGGAGTGAGAGTATTTCGAGGCAGAAGTAGACCGGGCGTCCGTCGGGATCGAGCTGGGAAGAAGCGTCTCCAGATATGGGAAGCCAGCTCGATATTCCGTCGGAATTTTTTATTCTGGCAGAATGAGAACGCCGGCCGGTCACCGGAACACGGAGTTCTGCCGTCGAGAGACTTGCAAAATGTTCAATATATGTCGGTCTTTGCTTAACAACAGTGAAACAGAAAATTTTGACTCAAAAGTATGCGAGAAAGAGAAAAAAAAAAACCAAGGATAAAAGATAGAGTGAGTAACACGCGTAAGATTAGTATAAAATATCAAAAATGAATTGAAATTTTATTAAAGATAAGTGCCCCTCAGTAAAATATTATTCGATTTTTAAAATATCATTCGATTTTTAAGTATGAAATTGATCACTCAAATAACTATTTCAATTAATTTTCATATCATTAAGAATACCAACTTAACTAAATTTTTGAGGTGCAATATTTTGATTTTTTATCGAAAAAGACTTAAAAGTACCTTTAAATTATTCGAAATAGCTCATATATACCTTTAAATTATATTTCGGCTCAAAACTATCATTCCCAACATACTATTGGGTCAAAATACCCTTTTTGTTAACTGAAACTGTTAAATGTCATGTGGATGTCACATGACATGCCACGTAAACACCACAATTTCATTCATTTTCACGTAGACTAATATTTCTAATCCCTAATTTTCCCCCTCATTTCTCTATTTCCAACTGAAACCATTACACACTCATTTTCTCCATTTCCCTTTAGAAACAATTTCATCTATTTCCTTAATTTCCCACTCATTTCTCCATTTTCCTTAGATGAATTAAAACTTATCTGAAACCATTCATGTTAGAGAGTCCTAAGTAAATAATTCTGTAATAAAAAAAAAAAGTAAGTCAATTTTCAATGGTCTTATACGGTGATTGCGTAGATGATGACAGAATTTCAACTGAAAATGAAAGTAACACCTAGAAATTTAATGCCTAACTTGACTCGTAGGAAGCTTGATTATTACTTCTCACAAAAATTTAAAAAATATGAAGCTTGTTTGTAATAACAAAACTGTTAAGAATTACAAACTCACAGATGTCTTAGCATTTGGTTTAGGTTCTTGTATTCCATTTTTTTTAGCTAATTTTACTATATTTGAGAAATTTGCATGATTTACCCTCTACCTAGCTAGTTACAATTATTCTAGACATTTACATCAATGTAAATTAATGATGCAGTAACATTATTCACCATAGTTTGGAAGCTAAAGTTAAACAAACAGTGGCCACTACTAAATCCACTAAGCCATGAAATTGAACATGTGAACAAAAATAAGCTAAAACTAAGATAATGTTGCTGTAATGAGTGGAAAATTAGGAAAATGGATGAAATCATTTCTAAGGGAATTAGAGAAATGAGGGGGGGAAAATTAGGGACTAGGAATATTAGTCTATGTGAAAATAAATGAATTGTGGCGCTTAGGTGGCATGTTATGTGGCATTTACATGGCATTTAACAATATCAGTTAACAAGACTGGCATTTTTGATTCAATAGTATAACGGGAAGGATAGTTTTGAGCTGAAATATAGTTTAAGAGTATATATAAGCTATTTCAAATAGTTAAAGGATATTTATAAACCTTTTCCGATTTTTTATATTAAACTAACAAAGATAAATCAAATAACTTCCTTTCAATATTACGACGCTTAGGATAATAATAGGAACATTTATGTGAATATCCTAAATGCATCATGAGTCCAGCAATACGCCTACGATAATTGGTTTAGCTTATGCTTTAATGTCTCGTTGGGGCATGATGTCCAGCAATGCTCTCTATTTGTACTGATAGGCACGTTTACTTTGATAATGAAATTAACATAATTATCAAAAAATTTATAATTTCGTTGGACTATACTTTATCAATCGTGAATCTTTTCTTATCATAAATATCTCTTAATCAAGTATAGTAATTTTTTGTAGTTATTATCTCAAACTAGCTTTAGGTAACACTTTATTCTATTCACGAAATCACCAAAGTTTCAGTATCTCTAAATTCGCCTTTCAATTTAAGTTGTTAATTTCTTAGCAACTTTAAACTGTCATTGTTCAATTAAAATCTAATTTTACAATCTTTTTCTAGTAATACAAGGTATATATATAATTAAATCGGTTAATGAAGGACCCTTAAATTAACAATAATAAATATGTAGTTCTACAAATAGAGAAGAATAAGAATAACTTGATTATATTTAAACACAATCACATATTTAGGCCTCATTTGTTTTCTCTTAATGGAGGTCTAAATTTAGAATCCACGTTATTAAGTGCATTTGTTTACTTTAAGATTTAAGATGTAGTTTGTATCCACTCCATAGATAAATGGTTCAGACCCTGTAAGATATCAAGAGAATTTGTTTATAATAACATTTAGGGATAATACACAAGAAATTCAATCAAAGACTCAAATCACCAGAGGCGTTTGCAGGATGGGGTCAACGGATTCATGTAAATCTGTTCCCACCCGAAATCATATGGATTAGAAATCGATGTGTGAATCCACACTTGAAGTATCATATAATTATATAACGATGATTGGGTGCACCTCGCTAAGTGAAGTCAGAAATTTGAATCTTATATTTATTTTTCTTTCAAAAATTAGGTTACACATCTCTAAGTGATTATCGATAGCACTTTAGAATGTATAGCTTTAATCTTTCAAAATTTCCAAGTTTTTCACATCAAAAATTTCTGATTTCTGTAAGCACTGTAAAAAAAATTATATAATTAAACTAAATATGTACCCCAAAATTACTAGTACTGAATTATATAACATACAATTAATGGGTTCAAACTTCAATACTTTCGATACGGAATACTCCCTCCATTCCATATTAATTGAATTACTTAGGTATTTTTTATTTTTAAAATTTACTTAATTGTTCAATCTCAAGACTATTTTCAATTTATGTCTTAATCTATTTTTCTTAAAGGGTAAGAAACACCTCAAAAGTTCAATTAATATGAAATAGAAGGAGTATACACACACACACACATAAGAATTAATCTTGGACCTATAATTTTATAATTTTAACGATTTTAGTAATATGAATCTACATGTCAAACTGATGAAATTTATATCTCCACATTTTCCTAATTATACACTCATAATCTCCAAATCCTGAATATACCTCTGCAAATCATGCTCAAAAACCTTGAGACTCGTACCAACCATCCAACAAATCCAAAAATCACCTTTCAAATCTAACAGATCTGTCAAAATTTGAATTCAAATTTATTATCCTAGAATATTGACTTAGGTCGAATTTTCAAAATTGAAAATCTTGCCAATCCTCTCACAATCACCTCGAGAGTCATTTTAGTAAAATTGATGATCAAGAATGAGAGATTCATCTAATATGCTAAAGAACTACACAGCTCCACTGAAGGAGTATGACATAAAACGAAAGAGGAATTTCTTTGCTTGTATTGAATGAATTAAAAACTAACTATTGCAGCTGAGTACATTATATTTATATAGATCTAAATAACTTGCTGAATAAACAAACTAACTAATTAATATCAACCAACTCTAACTAACTGATGATGATGTGGGAGTATCAACTAATTAGTTGTCTAACTAACTCAAACTAGATGATGTGGACGTATCAACTAATTAGTTGACTAACTAACTCAATACCCCCCTCCCCCCGAAAGTTGGAGGTGAGACCAACACAACCAACTTGTCCAATACTACTGAATGTTTGACTCCTTTAAGAGACTTAGTAAGGATGTCAGTCAGTTGTTCGTGAGTTTCAATGTGATGTAGTGATATAAGACCTTCTTGTAGCTTAGTTCATACAAAATGACAATCGATCTCAATGTGTTTGGTTCTCTCGTGGAATACTGAATTTTCGGCAATCTGTAGAGCTGATTGACTATCACAAAAGATAGGAAAAGGTTTGATTCTAGGAATAGTAAGCTTTTCAAATAGTATGTCTAACCAAACCAACTCTCCAACCACCTTTCGAAGGGATCTATACTCGGCCTCAGCTGAGGAAAGAGATATAGTTTCCTATTTTTTAGGTTTTTCGCTTATAGGACTAGAACCAAGCAACACAATATACCCTGTGCTGAACTTTCTGGAATCAGGAGAAGAACCCCAATCTGAATTACAAAAGGCATGTATATTGTAATCATTAGTAGAGGTCATATGCAAATCCTAAGTTGAGATCCTTCTTGAGATACCTCAACATGTGGTATGCTGCTGTCATATGTGGTTATTTGAGGTCTCGCATGAACTGACTAAGGTGTTGAACTCCATAAGCAATATCTAGTCTCGTATTGGTTAAGAAACTTGGTTTGCCAAGTAATTTTCTATACGTACTAGGATCATAAATAGGTTTCCCCTCATTTGCCTCGAGCTTGACTGTTGGTGAGGTAAGACTGAAAGTTCAGAACAATGGTACTCTTTGAAAAGGTCAAGAAGAAATTTCCTTTGTGAAAAAAGCAATCCAGCTTCAGTGTAAAGGATCTCCAAACCCAAGAAATAGTGCAATTTCCCCAAATCTTTAATTTTGAATTGGTTATGGAGAAAACCTTTGAGACTCAATTTCTTCAAGATCAGCACCTGTCAACAAGATATCATTCACATACACATCAATATATACAGTAGATAAGCCATTTTTCCTATAGAATAAAGAGTAGTCATTCAAGGAATGAGTGTATCCGTGGAATTGAGGGCATCCGACTACTAAGCATACCATTGTCTGCTAGCCTGCTTCAGACCATATAATGACTTATTGAGCTTACAAACTAATCCTTTAGTTTGAATATCCAAGCCTGGTGGAATATCCATGTAAACCTCTTCACCTAAATTCCCATGGAAAAAGGCATTATTCACATCCAATTGATAAACATTCAAGTGTTTCTTCACGACAATGGCAATTATAGCTCTCACAGTAGTCATCTTAATAACAAGTGAAAAAGTCTTTATGTAGTCAACTCCATAATGTTGAGTGTAACCTTTAACAACCAACCTAGCCTTGTACCTTTCTTCTACCATCAGCTTTATGTTTGACTTTATATACCCATCCACACCCAATAGTCTTCTTTCCAAGGGGTAGAGGCATGAGATCCCAAGTATTATTATCATGTAGAACATATAGTTCTTGTGTCATAGTTTTCTGCTATGCAGGATCCATAGATGCTATATCATATGAAGAATGACTCACTTTCATGTGAGATACTCAATACAAGAGACTGCTATCAGGATACAGAAGTTTGGAGGCAATATGATGGTGGTTAGAAAATGATGCATGTAATGAATAAGGTGGAACTACATTTGTGGAATGAGGTATATTGCATAGGTAATTATTTATGTAGGCTGATGTTTTGTATATTCTGGTGGAATTTCTAAAGATGGAATGTGGTCTGGTGAAGGAGGACTAAATGGTGGTAGTAACTCAGTTGGAACTATAGTGTCGGCATGACCAGGATCACTTTGCATATTATGATTATTAGATCCAGGACTACACTGAGTGTTATTAGAAAGAACAATTGTAAGAGTGAGATAATCAAAACCATGAACATGACCATCTACCATAGAGGAAGATGATTGATTCATAGAGAAGGGAAAGATTGTCTCATGAAATGTAACATCCCTAGACACATAAATTTTGTTAGAAGCCAGACTTAGTACTCTATAAACTTTTGTTCCAAATAGATAACCTACAAACACATGTGGGGTTGTTCTTGGATCAAATTTGGTTCTATAGGATTTGGGAATGGTAGGATAGCATAGACACCCAAAGCTTCTCATTTGAGAATATTGAGGCTCTTTGTCATAAAGTAAAGAAAACATGCATTTATTTTGAAGAGCATCAGAGGGAAGTCTATTAATGATGAAGGTTGATGTGAATATACATTCCCCCAATACTTAATAGGTAGTTTGAATTGAAAAAAAGAGTGCCTTAGCAGTCTCTAGGAAATATTTGTATTTTCTTTCTACTAAACCGTTTTGTTGTGGTGTGTAGGGGCATGACTTTCAGTGAATAATTCCTTTTGATTGAAAGAAGAGGGTGGATTCTTGGTTTACGAACTCTAGGCCATTATTTGTCCTTATATTTTTATGTGGTATTGAACTGAGTTTTAACCATATTGACAAATGATTTGATAACGTCCAATGCATTACTCTTGCAGCTTAACAAGTGAGTCCAAGTGGATCTATTAAAGTCATCAACTAAGGTGATGAAATATCTAAAATTTCCATGGGTTGCCACATGATATTGTCCCCATAAGTCCACATGGAGTAGCTCAAAAATCTCGAAAGTCTTATCAGTCTTGGTGGGAAATGGTAATATATTTTGCCTTGCCATGGGACATATGGTACAGGTAAAGGGTTGCTTAGGTGAGAACTTCATAGGAATTGAGGGTACATTCTTCATTTTTGTAAAAGGAACATGTCCAAGTTTATGGTGCCACAAGAGGTATATATTTGTATTAACTTCATGAGACAGACTAGAAGAATGAGATAAACTAGGAATTGAAATAAAATTGTTTTCATTATGAGTAATATTCATTACAGATGGAACAATATGACATGAAGAAGAAGAAACAGTAGACAAAGGGCATTTGTGGCTTAGTACTATGCAAACTAGCACACTGACTTGAGTTTTTCAAAGAATGTTAAAGCAGCCTTTTTCAGACAGGTTGAGCAAAGCAGATAAAGTCCATCTTGTACTCTACCAATTTTCAGACACCTCTTCATTGAAGTACCCTGCAATGTAGAAGAAGAGTTAGAGAAAGAAACAAGACACTTAAGATAAAATGCTAAAGTATTGATGGAAATCAAGTTATATTTGAAGGTTGGAATGAAAAGGACTTTATGTAATGTGATCTTTGATGTAAGGTTTAAACTTACAACTTCAGTTACCTTCACCTTGTAACCATTAGGCAAGATACTAACAAAGGATATGGTAAGAAAATATATCTGAAAGATGGTTCTTATTGTAGGTATGTGATGTGTGGCCCCTGAATCTAGTATCCATAAGTCAGTCTTTGAGTTGAAACACCCACATAAAGGTTTGTAAAAATCAACAAATGAGTTACAAGCTAGCATACCTGTAAAAATTGCAGCATCACTCACAAGTTGATCTTCTGTAGCTTCTCCTGTAGACCCCAACTGGAAATGTTGTAGTAGATTGAAAAGTTGTCCATATAATCCTTGGTAAGAGTGGGTCCAGAATTGGAGGATTCAGTAGTGTTTCATGTGTTAGATTCAATATATATCCCAAAAGAATTTGTTGATATCCTTTTCCCTTAGCAGATCTGTGAAACTAATTATTGTAATTGTGGTCTCTGATTAATGTTGAACATGTCTTGTTTGTTGTATCCACTGTTACTTTGTCCATTCCCAGTAGTACTAGTCTGAGGATAACCATGCAGCTTGTAGCACTTCTCTTTAGTGTGACCTGATCTTTAACAATGATCACAGTAGTATCTTGATTTGCCATTGTAGTTATTAGTGGGAGAGAAATTAGTCCTACACTGTTGTTGTCTTCCACTTGAAGATTTTGATGAGTTAGTATGCATAGAAGAATTCATTGATGCCTCTGCAAACATTTGGTTATTTTGCTTGAATTTCCTTTGTTTTCTTGTTGAACTAACAAAGCAAAGGCCTGGGCCATAGATGGAAAAGGATTCATCATCAATATACTATCTCTTATCATAGTATACACCTCATTCAATCCCATAAGGAATTGAATGAGTCTCATATCCTGCTTTGCCTTATGTGTTGTCTTTCCCCCCACAGTTATACACACAACTACATTGATCTTTAGCACTCAGATTGTTCAATTCTTCCAACAACTTCTTCATCCTACTATAATAAACAGTCATATCAAGCACACCTTGACTCAAATCATTGATTTTCAGTTGTTTGATCACATATATCTTCTGACTTCTTCCACAATTCTAAGGCATCAGAAACATACTCTGCACTGTCAACAATTTTTTTTTCCAAGAGACTTGAGAATCCAAGATGTGATCATATTATCACATCTTTTCCACTGTCAATATTGATTAGAATTGAGAGTTGGCTTCTTACACTCACCATTAATGAACCCTAACTTTTTCTTCACAGATAGAGATCTCATTACACTTCTCCTCCAAGACATATAACCAATTCCATCAAATACAATCTAAACAAAGAGGCAGGCTGGGACCATTAGATGGATGAATCTAAAGAGGATTACTTACATCAACGACATTGCTTCCTGTAAAAGTAGTACTAGGATCTGTAACTTCCACCATAGCTGTAAGATCTGATAAACCTTTAAACAGCTGCAAATGAGAAAAAAATTGATGCTACCGGAAAATAGAGATGACAATCCAGTAAGAGCAACAAATATCAAAGTGAATCAAATATTGATATAGGTTTTATTGATTTTAACAAATATTCTGAAGATTTTATTGGTTATGCAAATACAACGCATTATCTGAAGTTCCTTCTTGAAATAATTTATTTGCATGTGAAGATTTTAGCATAACTGTTGCTCCCCAGTATACACGTAAGTGTACATGGTCGCACAAATAATATAGTTTCTTTGAGAAATGAGTTATCATTCCCAAAGGGACTTATGATCAACTTATATTCACATTTAATTCCACAATTAAAAAGAAAAGTAACTACTACGCAGGTTGATTGTTTTATGATGAACTACGACTACTATGCACTAATTTAAAGTAAACAATGGTGAACGACTTTGATATAATGTTTCAGGCAAGATTAAAAGCAATTCCAGGGCTGCATCATATAGTGAATGTCATCCATCATATTATCGGCTTTGAACTAACTTCAATTGTCAAATTACTGGTTTATAGGGTTAATAGTATGATCCGGGTTACACACCTCTCGCTGCCTAACCCAGTTAGCTATCTAACTACATCGTTGAGCGCGGATAAATAGACTAACTACCCAGCATTTATATATCATCCTATTTTGTAACCAAGCAAGGGGTTCGTCTTTCGAGCGTCCATCCTGAACATTAATCTCCTCAATTTAATGGGCGGTCGAGCTCTCTATATTCCCTAGTCTATGTAATCTCTCCTATGGTCAATTCAAGATTAAACACTATATTTATCTCTAGATGTCCAATCAAGAAATAGTAAAACAAGAATATAAACGTAATTTGAATTGACAATCGAAGATTAATTCATAAAACCTCAAATATTCAACAATCAATTCATAGTCACAGCCCCAGAACTACGGCGTTTAGCTACTTATGCTTTTAATAATTAAGAAAAGATAATTGTTCATAAACAAATTTGTAAATTAGAAGAGTTACGAGAATTACAAACTTGATTCTTGCCCTTGCACACTAAACAATTGTCGAACCCTAATAATGGAAGTCCTAGGATCTATTTGTAATAGTGCATAAAGTTAAGAACAAATCCTACTCAAATTAGAACTCTTAGTTAATGTTAAAAACTTGAAAAAGTCAGAATTGGGATGGGGAGGCACGATGATAGCAACATCTGGGAGTTAAACAATCCTGGCGTCGCCTCAGAAGAGGCTCTGAGCGATAGGCCTTGGTGCGGCGCGCCCCCTAGTGCGCCTCAGAAGAGGCTCTGTGTGACGTGCCTTGGCGTGGCTAGCTTGCCAGTGCGCCTCGCCTAGGTACTTCATCCTTAATCATTTTTTCACCTCCCTCTTCTTGTTCTTATTTCTTCGTTCCAGCTCCAATTCCTCAAAGAGTTACTGAAATCACTAATCATGTGTGTAAGTGTCAAATCAATACAATCAACCATAAAATCAAGCTAATAAACTAAAGATCGTCTTTTAACATACCAAACCATGGGCAAATATTGACTACTTAGGCATATAAATATGTCTAAGATCAATAATAATTTACAAGACAACTAATTATCAATATTTATTCAAGTTATGTCAGATGCTAACAACTTATTTAATGCATGTTGTATGATTTCCCTTGAAAAAAAAATCAATATTCAGATGCGAACCCAAGATTTGAAGATTGGGGTGGTGCACACTATCTTTTAGTTTTTTGGTTATCGAAATAGAGAAAAAAAATGATGTCATACTGGACTCAAACCCACAACATGGTGGGTAATAGATGCGGCTTTAACCATCTCACCTGGATGAATTTTAGGTTATTAAAGTGTGCAACCATATACATAATCGTCACTTAAGGTATCAATACACATATATAATTTGTTTTGAAGAATTATCGGATCCATATGCATCCTCACGGATCAATATAGGTCCGCTTTGGCCATGAATATTGTATGGAGATAGATGTTGCCTTCAATTAAATTAGAGTATATCAAAGGCAGCCAAATAAAGAATATTTTGCCAACATTCTTTTTAGACATGATCTTAT
>NC_028641.1:70868960-70917011 GCF_001406875.1 Solanum pennellii
TATATATATATATAAATGTACATATATAAGATTGAGGTGCATCATCTCAAAGAAAATAAAGTTATGCTTTCATATGGGAAATAAGCTATTTTTCCTTTAACCAAAGATTTTATCTCATTGGATTTATTTCCTGAATAGATTTTAAACAAGGCAACCAACAATATTTATTAAAAGATATATATATATCCTTCACCAGAATTTTTTCCCACATAATTTTTACTAATATTTTAAGATGTATTTTTCATCATATTGATATGCAAAAAAATTGCAATTTCTATTTTTAGAGTCAAACCATAAAATTTTTTACTAACATTTTAAGATGTATTTTTCATCATATTGATATGCAAAAAAATTGCAATTTATAGTATTTTTCATATAGTTTTTGAATATCATAAGTTTTTATTTAAAATATCGAATTAATATAATCTAATTTAGCTTTGAAAATTAGTCAAATTGACTTTGAAAACGCAACATGATAAATAAAAGTGAACGAAGGGAGTAGATTTTATGAGTCATATTACCTATCAAGGTATGGAAATCCGATGGAGAGTCTTATGAAACAATTAGCTAGCGTGGATGTTCACTACTACGTTAGAAATAAATTCCCTACTACTCGTTTTTACAATGTCAACTCCTAGATCGACCTCCATACTTTTCTTCATGATTAATTTTATGTTCGGAAAAGGGCCTAAAATACCCTTAAAGTATTAGATTTGGTACAAAATTACCCTCCATCCACCTATTGGCTCCAAAATACCCTTCCCACCCACCTATTAGGTCCAAAATACCCTTGTCATCCACCTTTTGGTTCAAAATTGATCACTTATTTAACGGTTTTATATTTAAACTATTTAAATATTTTTTTAAATACGTGGCGCTCAACTATTTGTTATAATTTAACTTATTAATATAATTTATAAACAATCCGCTACTCACCCATTACTAATTAAACCCCTCTAAATTAATAAATCCGTCATATTATTAATGCAACAACGTATTAGCTACTACCAATTGAGTGTTTTTAAAAATTTGAGGCGAAAGTATCTATAGAAGTAAATTATCATACATTCAAGTGTCCAAATAAAATTACCGATAAACTTAAAAGTCTGACTATATTTATCTTAATTACTCTTACATCTCAATTATGTGATGTTACTTCATAGGTAACTTTTTTTAAAAAAACAATATATTAAAGGTTTTAAAATAAATAATAAATATTTATAAAATTATATTTTTAAAAAGTGCATGAATTAATTCGTGATGTATTACTTCTTTACCTTCAATCATAAATTTCTCATTCAATCTTGAAAGAAAGTGTCCTCCCAAATAAGCGGCTCAACCTAAATTTAATTGGGCTTTAATTCGGACTCGAATAATTTTGAATGTTATTTTCAGGAATCTATATTTCATCGTGTTTTAGTAGTGTTTATGATGATTTTGATATTATAATTGGATTATTAATTGGGTGAGGTTTAGTTAGTAATTAGTGGGTAGTGAATTGTTTTATAAATTATATTAATAAATTAAACTATAACCAATAGTTGAACGTCAAGTATTTTAAAAAATATTTAAAGTGTTTAATTTTAAAACAATTAAAAAAGTGGTCAATTTTGAATCCAAAGGTAGATGACAAGGGTATTTTGGAGCCAATAATTGGATGAAAAGGGCATTTTGGAGCCAATAGGTGGATGAAAGGCAATTTTGTACCATTTTCAATACTTCAAGGGTATTTTAGACCCTTTTCCATTTTATGTTTATGACAACCTCATGTATATTTTACATAAACAATTAATAGAAGTATAAAAATGCATATTGTATACTAGACTTGAAAATTGAGAAACACTTCGAACAAATGAGAAAATTTCTAGACTCACTTCTTTTGTCTCTCTTTATTTGCTTTGTTTATATATTGGGTTTGCTCTCATTATGTAACAATTCCTTGTTTACAGGTGTAATTTATTTTTACCAGAAATAAGGGTTGACTATTGATTTTTTACTACTTATATTTCATAGCTAGTTTTTTCACTATAGGAAAACTGTTCTATTCAAGATAACCAACGATTGACAGACACTATAATAAAAATGACTTTTAGCGACAATAAATATTAATATTAATAAAGAATGCTAAAAATTTTACCGTCATTAGTTAAGTGTCATTAGAACCAATATCGCTAAAGACTTTAGGGACATACACAAAGAGAGTTAAATTGCCGCTAAAAATACATATTAGCGGCGATTAATTCATGATTATATTTGATGTAGTGAGATGGTATACGTTAATTGTGATGGACATACACAAAGAGTGTTAAATTTGATTTATTTCCTTTTTCAAGATTGTTAAACGAGAAGAATTGAACAACTAAAAGATAATTGCAAAAATACACATACAACGTGATGAACATCACAAAGATTAGGAGAATGCATTGTTGAACTATCTTCAACATGTAAGTATTTGTGATAACAGAGTCAATTCAACTAACATAAACATGTGTGACAGTTTGGCCGAGTGGTCTAAGGCGCCAGATTTAGGCTCTGGTCCGAAAGGGCGTGGGTTCAAATCCCACAGCTGTCATTTTTTTTCCCTTTTTATTTTTTCACAATTTCTTTGATTATATTTACTGCAGAAATAATTATTTCAAATATATATCAAACAAAACAAATATGTATATTTGAGATACACATATCAAATTAGGTTTTTTATTTTTTCACAATTTCGAAGAAAATATTATTTTGAATATATATCAAACAAAACAAATATGTGTATCTGAGATACACATATCAAATTAGGTGTAACTTTTTTTCAGATATACTATATTCATTTTTCCCCCTTTTTATTTTTTCACAATTTCGCAAAAAATATTATTTCGAATATATATCAAATAAACAAATATGTGTATCTGAGATACACATATCAAATTAGGTCTTTTTATTTTTTCACAATTTCGCGGAAAATATTATTTCGAATATATATCAAACAAAACAAATATGTGTATCTGAGATATACATATCAAATTAGATTTTTTTATTTTTTCACAATTTCGCAGAAAATATTATTTCAAATATATATCAAACAAAACAAATATGTGTATCTGAGATACACATATCAAATTAGGTGTAACTTTTTTTTCAGATATACTATATTCATTTTTTTCCCTTTTTATTTTTTCACAATTTCTTTGATTATATTTACTGCAGAAATAATTATTTCAAATATATATCAAACAAAACAAANTATATATATATATATATATATATATATATATCAAACAAAACAAATATGTGTACCTGAGATACACATATCAAATTAGGTGTAATATTTTCCAGATATACTATATTCAAGCGTGATTCACATATATCTGAGATACATTGACTCTTCCGCTCACTCTCTCCCCCCTCCCTCTCGCCTCTTCTATCTATATGTACTTCAAAATGTATATGAGTTTCGCAAATTTTAAGTTCTGTATTTTCGATATCAATTTTCATGTATTTATATATCCAAAATCAATTTCATCCAACGTATCTTATATCAATATCATCTAGTGTATCAATATCGATTTCATTAGTGTGTTTGATATCAAATATTTAGTATATTCATGCATATATACAACATATATCTAATATCAAAGATACATATATCTGGTGTCAAAATATGCACTGATATATTCATATCATATATTGTTACATTATATGATATATTAAAATATCCACTGATACACATCCTCATCGAGCAGAAAAAGGAACAATAACTTGTGGTATATTATGATGATACGAAAATATAAAATCCATTATAAAAAGTTTTATTCTAAACAATAAAAAAATTAAAAATCAACATAAAATACCTGTCAAGCATAAATTCATTAAAGGAACAATAACTTGTGGTATATTATGATGATACGAAAATATAAAACCCATGATAAAAAGTTTTATTCTGAACAATAAAAATTAAAAATCAACATACAATACCGACAAAAATTCAAATGACTCTTATAAGATTTGTAGAAACATGTGGACGTTGCATTTAACAATCAATCTCGAATCAAATCTTACATAGAGAATATAAAACCCCAAGCTCATTGATATCACTACTATGATTACATGTTTTTTTATTTTATCTTATTGAGAATCCTCTAAATTAAATGAATAAATAAATAATGGAGAAGTCAAATAATAGATGATGCCACTTACTATTGGATAAGAAGTCTTTGATCTCCAACAGGAAAAGAACAAAAAATCTTTTGCTTTAGAATTGTTTCAATTCTAAGCTAAAATTTTGAAAGAAACAATACAATGAACCAACTTAATTTATTTTAATGGAAAAAATATTTTATTTTAGTTGGAGAATATTTTTCTTTTCAAGTGGCTTCTCAATCTAAGCTAAAACGCCTAGCTACAATAGGGATGTAATGTAAATTGTGAACATTCTTTTTTTTATACAATAATAGTTAAATGTGGAAAATATAATGTAATGAAATCTAAGTTCTTAAAGAGGAAAGATTTTTGTTTAGAAATTCATCAATAAAGTAAGGGGATGGTGGGAGTAGGAACCTAGTGATGATGCTTTGTGACATATTCCAATTGAAGTATTTTAGTCAAAAATAATAATAATGCAAATAAAGTGTGTCCAATAAGAATTGTGCAAAGCTAGCTAAAGATTCAAATCTTGACAAAAAAGAAAACATATATTCTAGTCAAAATATTCTAACGTCATACACTTACATCCAAAATGGTCAAACAAAGGAATTCTTAGATGCAATCAAATCCAAAGATTATTTAATTTTGTAAAAAGAGGGGTATTGATAGATGAAATGGAAGTTCGCATCGGATATATCTAGTGTGATAAGAATATGATGCGAAGATTTAAAAGTAAGTTTTATAAAGTGATGGTTAGATCAGTTATGTTGTTTGTGATAAAGTGTTGGTTGATCAAGAACTCGTACATTCAGAAGATGCAAGTAGAGGAAATGAGGATGCTTAGCTATATGTGCAACAATACTAGGAGAGAAATGATTATAAACAAAAATATTCATGATAATTAAGGTGAGAGTACTAGCCTACGTGGTGGGCAAGTTGAGTAAATTGTGAGACTGATCAGATGGTCAGAGCCTATGAATAGAAAATGTCCTAGTAATAAGGTGCGAGAAGTTGGATATGTTTGGAGGGGGTCTTAGGAAAGGTAGGGGTATAGGGAAAGCTGATAAAATCGGACATGATACGACTTAGCTAGCTTACCGAGGAGATGATCATAGATACGAAGATATGAAGGTCGAAAATTAGGATAGAAAGATTAGTAGGCAGTCGATCATTGACTAGTTTGCTTTGATTATCATATTATTTGTTGTTGTCATTGTTTTACCCTCCTCGAACGTCACTATGTTGGACTAAACTGAGTATGTTGTCGTTGATGTGTTGTTCTTTTCTCTATTATTTTCAACAGACTTTTTGTCTTTTTCACTAATGTATTTTCTTTCAAACCTGCTTTGAATTATTTTGCTTGAGTCGAGTCTTACCAAATCAACCTCTTTATTTTCATAAAATAGAAGTAAGATCTATTGTACACATAATTAGTCCCTCTTCAGACATCACTAGTGTGATCTCACTACATATGTAGTTCTTGTTGTTGAGGGGTTGGGCGCAAATTTATAGTTTCGACATTGCTTTAATTAAGTCCATTATTTTTTTTCACATATCAAAGATGTATGTTAATATTTTTGAACTATTATGGATATCGAGTTGTGAATTCATAATTTGCTAAGTTACTCAAAAAAAAAATGGTAGAGTCAGAATTTTCATTAAAAAAATTAAAATATATTTCATGACAAAGTTAATGGATAAAGACAGAGATTTTCACTTTTGTTTATCACTTTTAATATTTATTTTTTTACATAGATATTATAATAAAATGCGATATCAATCGTTATTTCTTTAAAGAGCATCTAAAATCCAAAATAAACAAGTAAATCTGAACGGAGGAAGTAGTATCAAACACCCATACTTTGCAAGATTAAGGTAATCTTTGCCCATGTTTAAGGTCCCTTTTGACACCATATGAAATTATTCCAAAAAGCTTCTTTTTAGATGAACAATGATCAATTGGACATGGAGGTCCAACATGTATACACTTGCTCAGCTGCTATTGTTCCTCAAAGCAATTACAGAATAACACATCTACACTTTTGACCTTATACTATTTATTTCAACACACTAGACCTTATCATATCTAACTTTTTTGCAGTTGGTAATCTTTTGTGTGATATAATAATATCACAAAAAAATCATATGTGTTATCAGGGTGGAGCTAGAGTATCAGTTACGAGTTAAATCGAATTTAATAATTTTAGTTCAACTCTTGACGTGTGTACAACATTTATTGAAATATGTATGAGTTGTATTAACTTTTTAACTTAAAAATATCACGTACAGTTTAGAAGACATAAACGCTTAATTATTGTTCCACCTTTTCATGTCATGACTTTCTTTGACTTCAAACTTCGATTTTCACAATTTCACCTAGATTATAGCACTCTTCTTATAGAACATTGACTAAAACAATTTTTTTTATCCAATATGGCAATAATAAATTTTGTTGTTCGACTTTCTTAATTATTATTACAATACTTTTCACATTCATCTCGAATCCTTCTAAAAAATTCACTACTTTTAAAGAATTTAACACATTCCTCAATATTTAACAAAAAATTCAAACAACATAAATACGAATATGTAAAGACTAAAGAGATCACAATCATTCATTGTTCACAATTACATAAATTAGAGTGATATCTTGTTGACCACAAATAGACTTCTCCTCATATTCAAAGTGGTATTAGCACAAAAAGAAAGGAATTGTGTGTGTGGTGTGGGGGGGGGGGGGGAGTAACATAACTAAAACAAGAGGAATAAAAATGTATAGAAGAAAATGTTTAGGATCAAAATTATTACATTAATTTTTTTAAAAAAATCTTGGTTTCAAGCATGAAAATATTTATGTTAATTTGTTCCTTACAAAATAACTTGGTTTGTTTTCTAATTTAGTCGTATATATTTATGATAAACAAAAAAATAATACAAAGCTTAACCTATTTATCAAAAGTTGTCACATTTAATCTTGATTGATCATTAATTCTATTTAAAAAAAAAAAAATCATAGATAATATCCTTTGAACCATTTTCATAGGCCCATGATGGTCCGATACCAAAGTACTATAAATAACTTGTCGATCAATTACTATGAAGATCTCAAATCAACAAAATTATCACAACACATTCTTCAAGATAATATATCATCGGCAAGGGCCTAAAATATCCTTAAAGTATTGAAAATGGTATAAAATTATTCTTCATCCACCTGTTGGCTCAAAAATGCTCTTTTCATCCACCTATTGACTCCAAAATACCCTTGTCATCCACCTTTGGGTTCAAAATTGAAATTTTTTTAATTGTTTTAAAATTAAACTTTTTAAATGTTTTTTTAAATACTTGGCGTTCAACTATTAATTATAATTTTAATTTATTAATATAATTTATAACCCAATCCACTACCCACTCATTACTAACTAAACCTCACTCAATTAATAATTCAATTATAATATCAAAATCGTCATAAACACTACTAAAACACGATGAAATTATAGATTCCTGAAAATGACATTCAAAATTATTCGAGTCCGAATCGAAGCCCCAATTAAATTTAGGTTGAGCCGCTTATTTAGGAGGACACTTTCTTTCAAAATTGAATTAGAAATTTATGATTAAAGGTAAAGAAGTAATACATCCCGAATTAATTCATGCACTTTTTTTAAATATAATTTTATAAATATTTATAATTTATTTAAAACCTTTAATATATTATTTTGAAAAAAAGTTACCTATGAAGTAACATCACATAATTGAGACGTAAGAATAATTAAGATGAACATAGTCAGACTTTTAAGTTTATCGGTGATTTTTATGTAGCCACTTAAATGTATGATAATTTACTTTTATATTTTTTAAAAACACTCAATTGACAGTAGTTTGCATTAATAATGTGACATGTTCATTAATTGAGAGGGATTTAATTAGTAATGGGTGGGTAGTGGATTGATTTATAAATTACACTAATAATTTAAATTATAACAAATAGTTGAGCGCCACGTATTTTAAAAAATATTTAAATAGTTTAAATATAAAACCGTTAAATAAGTGGTCAATTTTGAACCAAAAGGTGGATGACAAGGGTATTTTGGATCCAATAGGTGGGTGGGAATGACATTTGGAGCCAATAGGTGGATGAAGGATAATTTTGTACCGTTTTCAATACTTTGAGGGTATTTTAGGCCCTTTTCCGATATATATGTGTGTGTGTGTTTATTTGTGTGTGTGTGATTTAATTAACGAAATCTACTAATATTTATCGCATAAAAATCATCATTTTACATATTAATCTAGGATCACTAACATCAATTTTAATTAATTGTAATATGATTTAAGAACAAAATTTGAATTAAATATAAGAGATGTGACTCTTATTATTATGATTTCTGTCGTGATTAACAAGTCCCAAAATTCAATCAATTAGGAGCTTATCATATAAATCAAACAATTGATAATAACTATAATAAAAGAATACCATATGACATATATATTTATATATATCAAATAATGTTAATTAACAAAAATATGTTCAAACTTATCATATGTCAAATTGAATCTAGAACACATCAACTATATCCTAAAACATAAAATATAGTTATCCATTGAAAGAGAGACAAATTTCATATTTGGACTAAGTAATTCATGAGAACTATGTTTTTAGATCAAATAAAATTTGGCAATTATTATTGTCGGTTTAAAAAAGAATGATATAGTTTATTTTATATAGAATCAAAGAAAATAAAATATTTTTTTTTAATTTTATGAGTATAAATTAAAATTTTGTTAAATATATCAAAATATCATTTAATTTTATAAATTTAAATATATCACGTGAAAAGTTGAAATTGAAGTATTAACAAAAAGTAGAAGTAATGGTCCTTCTTAAAAAAAAAAGGTATTGACAAAAAAAAGAAGTAACTCATTTTTTTTTTTTTAAAAAAAGGTGTAACTAAATTTGAATTAGTATCAACCCAAAATTGTAATTGCAAAAACAAAAAATGAATTGTGGGAAAACATTAACACAATTAAATTAAGTAAAATTGTAGTGAAAAAATGTCTAGGGTCAGAACGATAACATTAAAAAAATATTATTTTCAAGCATGAAACAAACGTTCATGCTTATTTGTTTTAATAACTAAAAGTATTTTTTTTTTATTCATTTTCTGAAAATTAACTCTAGTTTTCTTATATCTTAAATTATTTTTCTATGAAAAAACCCATTCACTTATGTTTTATAACAAAAAGAACATTTTGGAAACTTTTTGGAAAGAAAAAAGTACGTTAAAATCTTTTAAAACCATACATCACATTTGGTGGACAAATAAATTATCTCGAAATCAGTATTTCATGATCGTAATTCCACCCTCAATATGAAAATAAAAAAGACTAAATCCTGGGAGTTGAAATAAGTTATTTAGTGATTTTGTTCCAATTAAACACGAAATAAACTCTTCTTAAAATTAATTATCTCATATCAAATAAGTCGTTCCAACACGCTTGATTATTTTAACAAATAATTTGCTTAATGGACCCTGCTTTCATTTTCATTCCATAACAAATTATCTCAATATTTTTTTGGTTTGTTTGAAAATTTAGGTACAGAAGTTTGAGGTATTACTGAAGTATAATGTATGTAAACTATACTATATTTGTCTATTTCATTGAATTTTCCAACCAAGAAGATCCTGTCAAAATAAGTATAAAAAATTCATTTGGTGTTTGGTAGAACTACTTATTATCAGTCAATTTAACAAGTCAAAGGTAATTTTAATCAACCTTCTATCTATGTAACGTAATTTTTCTATAGAGTTACCATAAATTTTCATTGTCGATATATATTTTCAATTATTCTCAAACTAAATATTTTAATTTTAAAAAAAGTGATATTTAGAGTGCCACCTAGATATCCATCTACTACAATATTCTCATGAAAACAAAGATTTAGCGATAGATAAAATTTCATAGTTAAACAATAAAAATCTCATTCTAATCTCATATTTATAAGAAAATTTAATCAGCTAAGAGCTATAGATTTTTAGCGGCAATTAATTGACGTTAATTGCTTAATTGCTGTTAAATATATATTTTTAATGACAACTAGCATTATTTGTAAATGTTCCTAAAGCGTATAGCGACATTGGATCCCATAACAAATTAATTAATTGTGGTACAAAATTAAACACTCTTTATTAATGTGTATAAATATTTTTATCACAATATTAGTAAAAAATTATCAACGAATTTTCGCAATTAATTTCATATTTTCTAGAAGCTAGTGTTTGTGGTGGTAGATACTCTTACACAATTTCGAAGAACTTGTAATGTAATATTCATTTCAGAGAAGGTAATTAAGTATAATTCTTACTAGATTTAATTATTGGAAGAAAATTTCAATTTTATTTCCTAAAAGAAATATTCTAGCTGTTAACATTATATTCCTCCACGATGATTTCTAGTCATAATATATTAATGATAGTGTAGATAAACAGATTAACCGCATTAATTTCCACCTTAAATGATGATTAAAATTAAGAATATATGATAACACGTAATCAAATATGGGAAGGACCACTAATTATTATATTAATATATAAAGTAGCTGCCACTAATAAGTAATCACCATGAAATTTACATCCTCAAATATAATATTTAAAATATACATAGATGAAATTGACGTGGATTATATAAATGATGACTTGCTAGGTAGTAAACCATTTTTAATCAATAATAAAATAATTATATTATGTACTAACAAATTATTGGAGAATCATATCATATCTAACAGACTACGATAAAAGCTAGCTGTTTGCTTTGCCACATCATTATACATTATATATATGTAGTCTTATGAAATGTTGGTGATGACACTAATGTCATTATTTATGACTTTATGAGAATGAATTTCAGAGTCTGTTTGGATTAACTTTTAAAAATAAGGTAATTTTTGAAAGTTAAATTATTGTAATTTTTGAAAGTTAAATTATCGTAATTTTAAGTTAAAAAATGAAATAAGGGAATAACTATTTTTAACTTTTAATTTTATTATGAAGTTATTTTAATTTTTTTTAGATATTTTCAAAAGCTAAAAGTGACTTTAAAGTAGGATTGATCAACTTTTAATTCGATCTGAACATGCATTTAATAATTGTGGGATTATAAATTTTGAATTCTAAAAAAAATTGAGTTCAGAATAAGTTATTCATATAAAATAATATATATATATTTTTATATATTATTCTTAAATTTTATATTAAATTAAAAGGAGTGAAAGGTCAAAACCTGAACGATGGTGACATATTAGGTAAGGAAAAAGTGAACAACTGATACATAATTGAGGTGTATTTTGATACACATTTGATGATAATTCAGATATGAAACTCACACACAGTGGCGTAATCAGAAATTTTAGGAAGGGTGTCCAAAAATCTCATAGCTTGTAAAAATAATCTAAAGAATGTGTGTACTTAAATTTTGTAAATCAAACTACATAACATTAATGATTATTTTTTTAAATTAAAATGTACTAAAATATTTAAAATCAACTACATAATATTTAGCTTTAGTGTCACGTTTATCTGATAGGAAGTGAACAAATAAAGAAAAAGAGAGACATTTCAGTTTAGGGTGAAATCACTTTAATGATTCAATATTTCACAAACCTCTTATGACTAATAAAGAGAAATGAAAAATAAATAATAGAATCAAACGAGTTATATTAATTGAGAATTTATATAAAGTATTTTCACTTTTAAAAGCTTAATGGAATAAATAAATAAGATTTTCTTATTAACTTTAAATTAAATAATTCTTTTAAATTTTGTTTAGATTTTTAATGAAAAGAAAAAAATCAAGTCAAATAACGGGAATCGAACCCCCAAACTGCAAGTTGCAAAGAACTTAGTAAGAGTTGAACGACTAAAATCACTAAGCTAAATTTCTTTATTGTTTTTCAGGAGTGTCCAAAATGTATTATTTAACCATTTAAATTATTATTTTTCGTATAAATACGATGTAATTTTCTGACGAAGGGTGTCGAATTGAACACCCTAGCTAGCCAAAGGGTAGCTACGCCTCTGCTCACACACCTAATAATTCAGTTATGAAACTCAAAAACACAAAATACTACAGATAGGTTTTATCCCTTCCCTCTTAATCAAACTAAGACATATAAAGTGAATCGATCCAATGAAATATTATTGGTTCTCCTTTTACTTTTTAATATTCCATGCTTTCACTTGAATCGAATAAATCCAATTTGATGCTACTAATCACTCCCTTCTCCTTCTAACTAATAATAATAACATAGCAAATGCCTTGTGAGCTAAGCTCTAACAAAGCTTATAGTCGAAATTTTAGTCTCTCATTGGCTATAACATTTTAAAAAAAATAAATAAACCATAACATACGTTTATAATATTCCAACATCATAGGATAAAATCTTATGTCATGGCTTTGATGATGCCAATCAAGCACATTTTTCTAATGTAAGAAGGTTTGGCTTTGTTTTATTGTTTGGAATTTATTCCATAATTTTATTTATAGTGCAATGGTGGCTATGAATTTAATAAGTTCTAATAATGACTATGAACTAAAATGTCACATATTTTAATCCACAAAACCATGATGTAAATTTAGAGGTATAAGGAATTCTATGTCAATTGTATAATTTAGTCAATTAGAGCAGATTACTTACTATATATCTAAATTTATCCATCAACATCTGTTTGTTAAATAATATTATGTATATATGATTATATTTTAGTAATTTAAATGATGTAAAATCTCTTTAAAATATTTCGCATCTTACCTTACATAATCCAATAGTACTTGCCATACTGAATTGGACGTGTCAAAATGAGGTGCGTAGTTGGTGAGTTCAGGGGCGAAACTAGTAAAGATTCAGAGCTGTTGATTCAAATTCTCCTTTTGATAGAAAATAACATTGTTTATATATGATTAAAATTATATTTTTTATGCATATATAGTAGATATTAAACCCTTTTCGATTTATTCATGAGTTAATTTCTTCATATTTTAAAACTCCCTAAGATAAAACTCTGATCCTGTCACTGAGTAAGTTAATAACTATCGATCAGTCCAAACTTATTTTACCATCCCTACTCAACAATATTTTTAACTTTGAAATATATATATTCAGAATCCACCTCTTCCTAGTTGCCTCACCTTAATTCATCAATTCCCTCCTCAATATTACCTAGCTAATAGTTGACTCAATTGTGTTATTTCTACATCAACAATAAAATAATAATATTAATCCACTAGTTGTATACTTGTATTATCCATTAACAATATTCCCACATCACGTGACAATTATTCTACTCATGACTAATATATATTTTTTCACTTTTATTCCCATAAATATAATTCAAATTTTTGCCTATATAAACCCATTCATCACCTCATATCTTATACACCAAAACCAAATTAAATCCCCCCCAAAAAAAAAATGACAACAAACACAGAAAAGCTTTGGGTTTTTGCCTTAGCCACAAAATACAATTTTTTCAACCCCATCAATTCCATTTTATTTGCACTTATTTTATCTTTCGTCTGGTTTATCATCAACATAATTTACTGGACTCACCCTGGTGGTCCAGCTTGGGGTAAATATAACAAATTATCAAAATATTTACTCGTTAAAAATCCAATCCCAGGTCCAAATGGCTTACCTTTTATAGGTAGTATGTTCATGATGACTGGTTTAGCACATCAAAAAATCGCGATTATGGCTCAATTTTTCAAAGCTAAGCGTCTTATGTCATTCAGCTTAGGTGAAACCAGATTTATTGTAACATGTAATCATGTCGTAGCAAAAGAAGTATTGAACAGTAAATCTTTTGTTGCGCGTCCTGTTAATGAATCTGCGTATGGATTAATGTTTGATAGAGCTATTGGATTTGCTCCTTACGGGGTTTATTGGAGAACACTAAGGAAAATTGCATCTACACATATGTTTTGTTCAAAACAGATTAAAACGTCTGAAGCTCAAAGATTTGAAATCGCGAAACAGATGGTGGAGATTTTTAATGGGAGGAGGAGTGAAGGTTTACGAGTTCGAGATGTGGTGAAAAAAGCATCTTTGAATAATATGATGTGTTCTGTTTTTGGACGAAAGTATAGTCTCGTTGATTATTTTAACGATGAGATGAAAGAGGTGAGCGAGTTAGTCGATGAAGGTTATGATATTTTGGGAATACTTAATTGGTCTGATCACCTACCTTGGTTAGCTGAGTTTGATCCACAAAAAATTAAGTATAGGTGTGAACGTCTAGTGCCTAAAGTGAATCGAATCGTGGGTAGGATCATCGATGAACATCGAGCTCAACCTAGTAATGTTCATCGCGATTTTGTGGATGTTTTGCTCTCTCTTCAAGGGGTTGAAGCATTATCAGACTCTGATATGATCGCTGTACTCTGGGTAAGCAACTATATAGTGTATGATTTTAGAGTTAATATATACATTGATTTTGGTATTAATTTCATTTTTGTCACTATATGTATAGGAAATGATATTTAGGGGGAGTGACACGGTGGCAATTTTAATAGAGTGGATATTAGCACGGATGGTACTTCATCCTGACGTTCAGTCAAAGGTACAAGAGGAGGTAGACAGAATTACTGAAAAGTCACGACCAGTGATGGAGTCTGATGTAACCAACATGGTTTATTTACAATCAGTAGTGAACGAAGTACTTAGGTTGCACCCTCCGGGCCCACTATTGGCGTGGGCCCGTCTCGCGATTGAGGACACCATAGTGGATGGGTATCATGTTCCTGCGGGAACCACTGCTATGGTCAACATGTGGGCCATCACAAGGAGTGAAGAGGTTTGGAATGAACCACTTGAGTTTAAACCCGAAAGGTTCATGAATCAGACCGAACCTGTTGTTTTTTCGGTGTTGGGGTCTGATCTAAGGCTGGCACCATTTGGTTCTGGAAGGCGAAGTTGTCCCGGAAAGACACTTGGCTTGACCACAGTCACTTTTTGGGTAGCATCGCTCTTGCAAGAGTTCAAATTCGGGACTACTGATGGATCCAAAACGGTTGATTTGTCTGAAGTACTAAGGCTTACATGCGAAATGAAGACCCCACTGATGGTGAAGGTGCAAGCGAGAAATTTAACTAATTAAACGTCTATTATATTAGTTGTTTACGTTACTATATATGGGTCTTTACTGTGTTGTATTGTTACTTAAATAAGTATGTTCTAATTGTTAGTTCTTTATATTTACTGTAATGTTTTACTAAATACATTATTATGTAACAAAATTTATGTTAACAATTAATTATTTAGTGTCATGGATTGGATATGTCATTTTCTTTCAATGTTATATGCCTGTGTGTATGTACAGAGATGATTAAACAAATTCAAGTTATAGCTAAGACATATTCTCCCTATTTCAATTATTTCAATATATGTGAAGTCTTTGATTGGAAGTTTAATCAGGATTTATAGTTTAATTTTCTTGTGTTCATTTGATCATGAATATTTTATTCATTTTTTACTTTTCTGTGACTTAATTTCACGAAATCATGTTTGGTCATTAAAGTTTCAAAAAATTGAAAATCAACTTCAAGTTTTATTTTGAAATTTGAAAAACATCAAACTTTATTTCCACTTTTCACTCCAATTCACTCATAAAAATTTAAAGACAACTCAAATTTCTATCATAGTTAAACACAACTTCAATTTTTAAATATCATTTTTTATTTGAAAAGCCAAAATTTCTTTTGGTCAAATATGCCAATTTTAATAGGCAGGCAGGCCCTATAGATTTTAGAATTTTGGGATAGTTACCAATATATTACCATTCTGTCGTCTAAATTATCAAAAATGAATACAGTATACATTACATATACAATCAATTGTGTATGGTGTGTGTATATATAGTATATGCATATGGATGCTATATGTACAAGTATGTATAGATATGTAAATTATATGTATAGTATATATATTGTTACGCCCCTATACTATCCCTAGACGCGACACAATGCTTAGAACCACGAGTGTTTCCAAGCTCACCTCATAGCATGGCATGACAGTAAGGGGTCGTTTGGTACAAAGATTAATAACGCAGGGATTAGTAATAGAGGGATTAATAATGCAGAGATTAATAGTGCGGGGATTAGTAATGTAGAGTTTATTTTTATCAAGTGTTTGGTTCATGTTTTCCAGCCTCATCTTGTGTTTGGATTATAACTATATAAAAAGCTTCTTTCCAATTATACCCTTGAATTATTCTGTAATTGGGTCAAAGTAGATAATTGCCGGACAATATTATTTTTTTATAACCTTCTAACTAGCTATGAGAAGAACAATTTAGTTGTCTTGTTTGTTATTTTATCACTTGAATTATCTGAGGATAAATAATTATCATCTTAATAATTGATCACTCACAAAATGTTATTTTTCAATTAACAAAGATAAACCATCTACTTTTAAAATCGAAAAAATGGTCAACAATGGCAAAATTGAATAAACCATTTATTATATACATAAAATTACAAGTTGTAGTTTTAATATGTATGTAAATTTTTTAAATTGTTTAAAATACAAATAATTAGAAAACCAATCAAATATATATATATATACACACACACACACATTCAATTTAGATAACAAACTTCATATACAAATATACAACTCATGTTTCAAATTTGTATTGGATTTATTAGTAACAAACAACTCTCTCTACATAATTTGTAATCTAATTTACTTAAATAAACTTACTAGTACAAATATAAATCATAAAATCAAGATTATACACAAAATAATTAAAATGATTTGAGGGATATTTTTGTCTTTACATAGCTTATCACATGGTATTATATCCTATGTATTACTAATACCTCCAAATGGAAGGTATTAGTAATACATCCTATAATACCATCATGTTGGAGGTATAACTAATCCATGAATTAGTTATACATAGATTCAACTTCCTACCAAACATGGTACTAAATAATACCTTACATAATCCATGGATGGTACTAAATAATACCTTGCATAATCCATGGACTATTTCTTCTAATGCAGCCTACCAAAAGACCCCTTAAGAAGTAAAATATGTTCCACTGCGTTCAAGCTTAATACATCCAATCACTAGTATGATTGCTTCTCTCTTAAATAAGGTTTATTGCACTGGCAGGTTTGGGATATTAGCTCTCATATAAATGCTTTGGCAGAATCCGAGAGNTATATATATATATATATACACGCACATTGAATTTAGATCAGAAACTTCATATACAAATATACAACTCACATTTCAAATTTGTATTGGATTTATTAGTAACAAACAACTCTCTCTAAAATAATTTGTAAGCTACTTTATTTAAATAAATTTACTAGTACAAACATAAATCATAAAATCAAAAAATACACAAAATGATTTGAGAAATATTTTTGTCTTTACATAGGTTTATCCCAGGGTATTATATCCTATGTATTACTAATACCTTCAAATGGAAGGTATTAGTAATACATCCTATAATACCATGTAGGATGTATAACTAATCCATGGATTAGTTATACATAGGCCCAAATTCCTACGAAACATGATACTAAATAATACCTTACATAATTCATGGAATTATTAGTCTAATGCAGCCTACAAAACGACCCCTAAGATTAGCAAAACAACAGAACATTGAAATACCTGTGCGGAAGCTAAAACTGAAATATCTAGATAGAATTCATAATACTGAAATAGACAATGTCTGAAAGACAACATCATGACATGGTGAAATTTAACTGATTGTCTGAAAGCCTCTGCTAACATGAGTTGCTAAGATAAACCCCTAGCTAACTCTAACATGTCTGAAACTGAAAGTCCAATACTGAAAGAAAGATAAGTGTTGTCTTCGAGGAGATGAGGACTCACCATTACTGTTGGGTAGCTGATATGAGATAACACTAACCACAAGCCCGACGATAAGCGATATAACCATATTATCAAACAATATATGCATAAAGTATGTGGTCAATACTTGGAATGTATTGAGTATTATGAAATGCATGATAAACATGATATTTGAACATACTAAATATGTAAAACATGTTGATGCAATGATTAAGTAAAAAAACATGAAACTAAGAGATATTGATCTGAAATTACATATATAAAAAGTTATGTAATATCTGAAATCTGAGTGCAAGAGATATTAAAATCGACATAAACCAGGTGAGCCACTATATGGATTTTAGTGTACCACTGCCACACTGAAAAGAGAGTATCCATACTTGCTAAGGTAAGAACCCGATATCTAAGTTAACGTGAGTTCACTAACTAAAGTCCATAAAGACTAACCGTATGGTAATACGTAGTTCTGCGACTTAAGAATCATTACTAAGGATCTACAGACGTTAAACGAAAACTCTCATTCTAAAAGTCCACTCGGTGCTAAGTATATTCTCAAAGAAACATGCATAAATTTGGAAACAGTAATCATTTGTACTATTGAATCATACTGATAACTAACAAAATGCTTAATAGCTCATAAATTATGATAACCAAAAATATTCTAAAAGATGCCTTATCTGAAAACATTTAATCATGATATATCATAATTCAAAAAAATCTGATAATATAAGACATGCATATGAGAATAACACAATTTTGATCATGAAAATAATTGCTTGTTGTGAATTTATAAAAATATCATTGAAAATATTGAATTATATCAAAATCATGCAATTGAAGACAGATCATGAAGGAGGAATTGAATTTCAACAAGACCCCATGAAAATCATCTAAACCCTAGTTTTGAGGAAATCATAACTTGAAGAAATTGAGGTTTTTTTGAACTCAATGGTTGAAGGGAGATCCGTTGATGAAGTTCCAGCATACCTGAAGGGGAAACCCTAGTTTTATTTCTTCAATGGTGGTTTGAAGCAATTAGAATCCTAGCTTGCTTGAGGGAGAAAACCTGAGAAGGATTTATTTTTTTTTAAAAAAAATGGGTGAGTAATGAGAGAATGAGGGGTTTGGATTAATGAGAATCTGTTAATCTCATTAAAAACTGTCGGAAGGACTTTACGAGGGTATCTATAGACCATAGTTCTTTTTATGGACCGTAGGTCCTTGCTCGTAGAACTCAGAGGGAATTTCTGAGTTTTTGGACTTTTGAGCCACGAATCAAAACCACAACCCATAGTCCATTACACGATCTGTACTGTCCATCTGTACAAAACAATATATTAAAATACCTATTCTATGAGGTCTGATCTATGAGACCCTTTCTACGAACCGTAGATTATCCAACTACGTTCCGTGTTTCCCTGTATCCTATTCAAGTCAAAATTTCATGTTTCTAAAATTATCCTATGAGGTATGTCTACGACTCGTAGAATCAAACACAAGTTGTGAAACCTACTCGTAATCACTAAATCAATTTTCTTAAATTTGAGGTATCATCCACTAAAGGTTCCTACAAATCGTACTTATTTCTACGATTTGTAAAATCTATGTGTAAAATCCAAAACATACAGACTTCAAAAATTTCTATATCCTCCAAACCTTATATATACTGAGGGACTTTTGAGGTGTTACATTTTTTCCCGTTAGAAATAATTCTTTCTCGAATAGAGTCTAACTACGTCGAAAAAAAGTAAGAAAAGATCTCCAATCCAATACTGAAAGCTAAACACGTAAACATTATGAGAGGAACTGACTATGAACTAAAGCATGAAGTTTAAATTGATTTCATGAACATGCATGCATATTGAGATGTGAAAATACTGAACAACATGAATTTGAAAGAGTATTGAATAGTAACTACTACCTTGCGTTGAAACTGAATTGGAAGGAAAGAAATAAGGGTATTTGAACATCATATTATCTTCGGCTTCACAAGAAGAACCCTCAACTAACTACTTCCTCCAAAGGACTTTCACTGAATTAGTGACTTCTTATTCCTAAACTTACGAACCTAATGGTTAATAATTTCAACTAGGACCTCTTCGTAAGAGAAACTTTCCCTTACACTGACACTGTCTAAAGGCACAACTACAGTTAAATCATCAATGCATTTCTTCAACAAGGATATATGCAACACTGGATGTACTAATGCTAACTCTGAAGGCAAACTCAACTCATAAGCCACATTGTCAAAATGCCTCAAAATCTGATAAAAACCTACATAGTGGGGATTGAACTTCCCTTTCTTACCAAACTTCATCACGCCCTATATGTGTGAAATTTTCAAATAAATCC
This sequence comes from Solanum pennellii, assembly GCF_001406875.1. Classification (NCBI taxonomy): domain Eukaryota; kingdom Viridiplantae; phylum Streptophyta; class Magnoliopsida; order Solanales; family Solanaceae; genus Solanum; species Solanum pennellii. The sequence continues at coordinate 70,889,333 of NC_028641.1, forward strand.
AATCATCTACAATATATTCAAGCTCTCTCTCCTCTCACATCGACATAAAATTTCTATCTGCTCTAGACCGTTCTCAACTTATTCCTAGTAGGTCGATCATTCTCCATAACCTTAGGAATCGACTCGGGCCTTATCAAAGCCACTTCGCTAACCCTAAACCAATCAACAGGAGACCTACACTTCTTACGATAAAATGCCTCAAATGAAGAGGCTAAACCTTCCAACAGAAACAACGTTTTATTTTTAAGTACACAATGAAAAAAATACTAGAAAAAAACACCTATATAAGTTTTATAGGTCATGTGGTGCTAATTTTCTTTAATGAATAAAAGAGAGACTCGTTTCGTAGGTAGAAGAATAGAAGAAGGGACTTTTCTTTGACCCAAAAAATACAAAAATGGCCATTTTATTCTATGCCAAATTTTCAATTTTATTAAAGCCCAACAGGGTTCTAATAATATAAGGCCCAAGATAAAGATCCAAAGCTTGAAAACTTTGCTTAAACCTCTGTTGTATTAAAGCGTGACTGACCGTCGGAGACCGGAGTGAACAACAATGGCGGATGTTCAGAGAAGAGGAAGACCATTACCTCCTCCTCCACCCAGAGGTCCACATGGTCCACCTCCTCAAAGGATTGCTCCACGCCCCGTACCAGTTGATCGCGAAAAGGTCCTACTTTTTCCTTTCTTTCTTGCTTGAATCCTCTGTTTCTGACTTAGGTTACACTGGTTTGGTTACGGATTAGGTTGTTTTTGGAGTGAAGTAGCTTGTGCTTCTGCTTTTTGAGTTTTGAAGCAATTGTTATGTTGCAGACTCTCGCTAGGGTTTTGTATAGAAAAGATCTTATAGTGTATTGCTATTCAACAACAACTCCGAGACGGAGAATTATATGCATGTGTATATACATAGTTAGAATTATGTGTTATTTTTATGACCATGGTGTCCGAGTGAGCTTTTGTGCACTTCGACTAATTCCACATACCTGTTACCTCACACCAGCAACATGTTCCACCAAGGCTAGAACAGATGAGAGGAATCACCTAGTGTTTTTTAATCTCTGCCCAGATTTGAACAAGAGACTTCATAACTCTCAACCACTTCATTGGCCACACTTTTAAGTATTAAAATTATGCGTATGTACATAGAGTAGATGTTGAATTTCCTTTTGGCTAATTCGCGAGTTTAAGTTTATGAACCTCTAGTGAAAATCTCACCTCTGCAACTGTTGGGCTGACCATATCATTTTGCTCTATTTGGACTCTTTTTGTTTCAATACTAATTTGACGAGTCTTACTCTGGTTGGTGTATTATTATTCAAGGAATGAAATTTGATTTGGTAAATGGAAGTTTAACACTAGCTCCCAAAAACAAATGTAAGGTTGAGAATTTAGAAGTTAAAGGAGAATACACCACTATGTAAATTGAAGAAAAATAAAATGCAATGGTGATATACTACTTCTTCCACGTCTATTCTGATTTTATATAGGACTATATCAAGGATATGTACGTGCATTAGCTTTTAGCAAATGTACCCCCAAAAAAGACCTTTTTAGCCTGCCAGAAAAGAAGCTGTGAATTGTGAAGAGAAAATGTCCGTCATTTGGTACAGTAACGATCACCGAATGGGCTGTTATGGTTAATTCATGTCATACACCTTGATAAATAGAATTTTGTCTGGTTTGCTTTTACATTTATTTTCAAAAGAATGGACGCTTGGTTGCCCTTCCTCCTTCTCAGCTTGGGCAGACTAACAAGGTAAAAAGGCATGCAGGCACTTGTGTTGTTTGTTGTACAAGCTGCTTACCAAGTTGAAGAAAATGGGTTTCAACTGATACTAGAAATATATGATCTGAGACCTGGCATCACTTTGTATTATATTGAGACCATACATGCTGAGTAATCTAATGATTGTTTTATTTTTGTGTGTTTTCTCTTTATCAGCAAGTCGGCATGTATTTTTTATTAACATGTACAAATATTTTGCATTTTTTGTTCGTACTTGCTATGCTAATGTGTGTTCATAGCACATAAATCGAGTATTTTTTGCATACTAGAAATTACTTACAAAACCTTTTTTTTTTGTTTCTTTTGGGGATACCATCGAAAACCAGACTTGTCCTCTGTTGCTTCGTGTTTTCACTAAGGTATGTTCTCCAATCGAGCTTTATTTTTTGTTTTTCTGTTTTGATAGAAGGTGAATTTTTATAATGGAATAACCATGAGCAAGACAAAGACCTTCCGAAGGTGTTCTATTGGACATAACCCTTAGGGGTCGTTAGTAGCTGGTTAGACTTATGAATGTATTAGTAGTGTAGGGATTCGTTATGACTTATGAGTGAATCGATGTATTATTTTATGCATGTCTTAGTTATGCAAGGATAAGTTAATAAGTTATGAATGGATTAGTTATTCCACCTTCTATCTTGCATAAAATAATACATAGATTCCCTCATAACTTAAACATGTATTTGTTATGCAGGTTTTAAATTGTTAACCAAGCTTTGTATTAATTTTTACATGAATTAACATCTTTCCCATCTACATACCAAACGTCGTATAAGTTGTATGAAAATTAGTACATGGATAACTTTTTACTTATCCGGCTACCAAAAGACCCCGTAAGTTTTACCAGCTTTCGAAGTTCTGAAAGTAAATGAAGCTACTCTGTAAGATTTTGCTTTTCGTATCGTCGTCTTCGAAATGTATATGATTTGCATATGCCTCACTAGTTGATTTTCCCCGAGAAGTGGCCATGCACGCATATTTTTTGTTTCACCACGTTTAAGACAAGTATGAACCAAAAACCTGAATTGCTTTATGGTTAATTAATGATATACTCGGTGGGTGCTTCACTTTGGAACTTACAGGTTGGAGGCCATCACAATGTTAATGAATTTGCTGTGAGGGGCAAGGAACCCAAAGATGAGGTCCAAATCTATACATGGATGGATGCTACTCTGCGCGAACTAACTGATCTGGTATGAAGAAGTAACACATAGTATATCTTTTAACTGGTCTCTTCAATTTAGTTGTTATCTGTCTCCTCTTTGTATATTCTCATGCTCACTATCTGCCAGCATGCACATAGCAATTCAAGATGTTAGGATATTGTTGCAATTTTCTTAAAAATGTGCCTTCTATCCTTGGATTGTATGACTAATTGTCTGGGAGATGAGCTGTTTTTATCTTTTGGGTGCTGAGTCTTCTCCATATACATAACTTGTATTTGAGTTGTTCAGTTCATATATTATATATAGTACCTCATTGAAACTAGTGCAGCATAGTGCACTATGAGTTTCTGGCCTCTGTGAGCTGGTATATTGATAATGTTTGGCATGAAAGTAAGGGGTCGTTTGGTGTGAGGGATAAGAATATATAGTTCTGGGATAAAAGTTTGGTGTCTTGTTTGGTTGACATGTTTGGGATAATTTATTCCACCATTTATACCATAGTGATGGGATAAGTTATTCCATATACAGGGTGGGATAAGTTATCCCAGGATAACTAACCCCAGGATACTTGGGATAACTAGTTTCCAACCAAACGACCCCTAAGCGTGTAAGGTGTCCCGAACCAATTAATGTTATCAGCTATTGCTTAGACAGTTGAACAGTTCATGTCAAAATTGTCTCTCTTATGGTTCTATGTGAGCCAACTGCTTATCAGAAATGAAAACACCTTCTTTGGAAGGAAATTAACTTCAGATGATTTGAAGGAAGTCGTTCTATTCATAAAATCAATTTGAACTGAATTTTTTCTTTTATTTTTGGTGCTAAGAAAACTTCATAGAAGATTTGGATTCCCTGTTAGAAATTATTGAATCCTTGAAAGAAGAATAAGGTTTTATAGTTCATGTAAATATGGCTTTTTTTTTGTTTTTTGGAAAATGGTCATGTAAATATGGCTTCCAGCACAACCTCACAACCTTTCTACCGAAGATTTGTAATATTGTTATCTTTCTTTTAAGAAAAACCTTATTTGGTCTGCCTGGATGCCAAGCAAAAAGTGGCAATGTAAGTTTTCATCTTCAATTCTGTGGCACAATTTGTAGACCAGTGGTTCTGGGACCATGCCAGTAAAGCTGCACTGTAACTGTATATTTCCATGCCAAACATTTACATCTCATCTGATTTATCTTTTTCCTGTGACTGTATCAGGTTAAAGAGGTAGCTCCAGAAGCAAGACGAAGAGATGCAATTTTGTCCTTTGCTTTTGTCTATCCTGATAAAAGGGGGCGATTTGTCGTTAGAGAGGTCTATATCACTTCACTTCTCTATATGCTTATTTGTACATGAACTTGGTTTTGGCATTTGAAAGTTTTCTTGTATCTGTCAATGCCCTTTATCTTCTCATCTGTTTGCCTTCCAACCTCTTTTCTAGGATATTATGTTTATTGGCTAGATTAGTTTTTTGTGATTGCTGAACTATCATCGGACACAAAATTATTAATTTGTCGACTTTCATCTAATGTGCACACATCTGTATGGATGATATTCAAGGAAACAAAATTGTTTTTGGTGCATTGAAATTGCTACCCATGTGACTAGAGGATTGTATGAGGGTAAAGGATAATATAACACATCATCTAAACCGAACTTCTTGTAGATTAATAGTTCTATTTTGAAAGATGCCCAAAATATAGTTCCAGAAAGATGATGAAACTACAAAGCTGAAACTGAGCTCCGACTATGGTCTAACTGTTGACAATCAAACATGAGATAATTCACTTTTGTCTTCATTGTTCTGCCTTGGTGATGAGCCAAAATGCTCAAGTAGGGCTTGATCAAAAGTTATTCTTGAGCTCTGTAAGGGAATTCATGCTCCTACAGTCTATCAATGCATGTGTCGTAATTTTATGGTTAAATTTCAGTTCCCAATAGTAACAAAATAAAAGGAAATTAGGAAGTTCTGAGATTTTGGAAAAAGTGACGGTTAATTATAGTATTTACATCCTCAGATTTCTAGGCTGGCAATGTTTCATCAAATTTTACTGTTCAAATGTTAATTGTGTGAGAAATCCAGGATTGCATTTCCATTTATAATGCGATGATATATGTTCGTGATGTTTTCAAGCAAACAGTGATCTTATAGTGTTTATTCTCTGACATGAAGGTGGGGACTACATTTTCTTATCCCAATATGAGGCGACCAGATAATGGCAGCAAAACATTGAGTGAACTTAAATTTCAGGTAATACTCTCTTCATATGAGATCATTGACCTCATCATTTTTCTCAGAATTTGGTATTGACTTGTTTCTTGCCACTTCAGATAGGAGATTACTTGGATGTGGCTATCATGTTCCAGTGAGCGTTATGGCACCCTGTATTGGAATTAGAATTACGCAGACTTGTACTACTTTGTGTTTCTTCTTAATTCTACATATCTGTATTTTTCTTGATAAGCTGACCTATTGTTCATTTTTGCTGTAAATCTGAGATTATGTCCAGAGTTCTCTATGACTAGATCTGTTATATTACGATAGTATGTCATGGGATTTAACTGCATTCTTCTTATGAATTGTCAACACCTTTATGATACTTTATGATTTCCTTTAGTGAACTCTTATGTCCCAAAAGTTTGTGGAACTGTGATTTTGGGTCTTTCCTTGACAAATTCTTATGTTGATATTTGTAATACCCATGGACTAAGCCAGTTAGTTTCTGAACACTGGAATAGTGTTTCCTCATTATGATCGTTGTTTGGTAGAGTGTATAAGTGATGCTTGTATTAGTTATGTTGAGATTATTTCTTATGCGTTGTTTGGTTTAACGTATTAAAAAAAAACTTCGTTTACAAAAGTACCTTCCACACCTTAAATTTTTTATGAAAGAATTTAAGAAGTACAGTTAGAAGAGCAGTAAACCAGTTGTATGAACTACTAGGAATACTCTGTATTTCCTCTGCTTCTCTTATTTTGTGCAACATTAACCACATATCGACAGTAAGGATCACACAAAAACACAAACATATATGGCATCAAATCATAGGATCACACAAGCATTTGCATTCTCATCGCTTAACGCATTGTATTGGTGATGGTGGTGGTGCTTGATAATGATAACAATCGTATGGCAAAGGAGGGGCCGATGCAATAGTACTCTCACTTGACCACGATGGAGGTTGAGAGGTTGAGGGCACAAGTGGAGGTTGAGAGTCGGAGGGGTGTGCCTTACCCCAACAATTCTTTTTACTAGTATTACCACCATGGCAACCACAACATGATGAAGAAGCCGCGCAAAATCCTCCACCACCATCACCATCACAAATACAAAAAAAAGGAATATATATATATATAAACGAAAACCTTAGGTTCGCCTACGTGGTGCCACCATAAATCAACATTTTTTTTAATTTATTTATTTTCAAAACTAGTCTTCTCTTTTCATGCAAAATTGTGACATTTATGAAAAGTTGCTACTTTAATAAGAATTGCTACTTTTATGAAAAAATATTACTTTTAAGAAAAGTTGTGACTTTTATGAAAAGTTGTGACTTTAGTGAAAAATTGCGACTTTTAAGAAAAATTATGACATTTATGAAAAGTTGCGACTTTAATGAAGAGTTGTGATTTTTAAAAAATATTGTGACATTTATGTAGTGTTGCGACTTTTATAAAAAGTTGAAACTTTTACAAAAGGTTGTGACTTTCTCGAAGGGTTGTAACTTTTTCAAATAGCTGTAACATTTCTGATAAGGCACAACAAATATTTGTTCACACTACCTTTTGTTGTCATAAATAGAGATATTTTTTCTCATTTTAAAACAATGAAAATTCTGAACATCTTCTTCTTCTTCTTCACAATTAAATATTTGTGTAATTAGCTCCTGTTGAGTGGCTCACTGACAACATTGCTTATGTTACAAATTTGGTATGTATTTTATAGTCATTAATTTATACTTATATTATTAAGGATAAATGATAAAATGTAATAATTTTCATTTTTCTTTGCATTATTAGTGTTTGTTACTATGTAATCTTGTGTGTAAAATAATATACTATTTTAGTTTTAATGACAGATAGATTTTAAGTATTATTTTATAAATTCCGTGATATTAAATTTCTGTGTGAAGTGTGGATAATTTTATTAGTATTATTATAAATATTAAGTATTCAGATACATTAAGTGGTTAAAAAGTAAACATAAATATATTTAACAATTAAGAATTGCATGATTAAGAATCCCAAAAAAATAAGTTAATGATTAAAATTTAAATAATTATTTTAAATTATGTATTTAAGTGTAATAAATAAGATTTAAATTTTAATAGCTCAAAACAAGTTGATTACATTAATTTAAAACAAGTTGATTACATTAATTTTTACTTTATTAATGAAAATTTGAGTTTTTTAATTTCACTATCTTCAATTTCTTCAAATTCATCCAAAAAATTAAATTTGAAATTTTCTTAACACTACTTTAATTTTTCCTCAAATAAGTTAATAGTAGATAAATTATGGGCCCCACAATACAAATAGCAGTTAAAGAGACCCTCATACAAGTGACAATACTGGTACCTTTTACATAATAAAGTTTATTAGTGGACTCATCTTTAAGCCCTTTACAACTCTCAACTGGAAAAGGAAAGATTCTTATTACACCTTTAGTTTTCCTTCATTCTTAGTTTGATGTAAATTGTTTCTCTTCAGAAGTTGAAAGGAAGGATTTTTTTTTTAAAAACTACTTTGGCTTGATAAGTGAAAATGGAAAGAGGAAAAGAAAATGAAGGACAAACAAAAGGGGAAGATAACAAATCATTGGTATGCTTCATATAATATTTAATTATTTTTTTCGTTCACATAATTTATTGCTTAATGTAACTTAGACGGTGAATATAATCTTTGTAACTTATAAGAATCGATAGATTTAATCTTTATTTATTTAAGATGAACTGATCTATACACTAAATCATCTGCAATAGTTGAATTTATTAAATTCATTTTAGGACACGAATTAGATTAATCTTTTAAATGAAATGACATAAATCACAAAAATAGCAAGGTAAATGAATATAAGGGTGGTTGAAAACCCTAAGGTGTTAGGTTCAAAACACAGTGAGACAAAAAACACTAGATGATATGTCCTAGCCTTAGTGGCCAGAGTTTCTTGGTACCTGTTGGTTGTTTCTTGGTACCTGTTGGTTGTTGCTGGTGGGAGATGGCAAGTATTCCGTGGAATTAGTCGAGCTGCGTGAAATTTGGCCTGGACACCACGGTCATAAAAAAAATAAGATGAATATAAGGAAAAGAATATAATCAAACCTTGTATTAGATCCTGAGAATCGGGCCTTGTTGGCCTAAGTACAACATGTTCGGAATGACTTAAGAACTAGGAAAGTAAGAGCTTTTGTTTAGAGAGATAGCGCGTAAACAATGAGAGAGCTTAGTGCACCAGACTGTCATTTTTGTTTTAAGGATTGAGGTGTAACAGGACAAACATTTGGCTTCTCTATTAGGCTATTCTGGAGAAAGTCTTCTGCACTTGTGATAGTTGCCTGTTGTAATTTAAGACTGAAAATAAGAGTAATAATCAAAACATACATAAACTATCAAGTTGTCGCGAGTTTGATCACAACTTAACTATCAGTTGTTCCCTTTTTCTATTTGAACTATCACGTTTTCATGAGTTTCACACCTCAACTATCAGTTGTTCCCTTTTTGGATATGAACGATCACGTAACTATCAGGTGTTCCCTTTTTCTATCTGAATTATGACCATCTATGTATTAAAATAATTTGAAACAACATTGGTGTTTTGGCAGGTGTCATCCGTTGTACTTCACGAGGATATTGTCAATCTTATAGATTTCATAGAGAGGTTAAGTAATGGGTATGTTTTAACTTCGCTTGACATAGATCAAATTGAAGATTTGACATTGGAGCTGACGTTTGTATCCGCATTTTGTCATCTTTATTATTCTTTCTTTTCGGAAGGTTGTAGCGACGAAATGTCTTGCATATCAAATGAGATTCATGATCTTGTTCAGTCACTTTTGCATCGACATGGAGAAGACATGGTCGTTAATATGAATTATCATGACCTCTTTGAGAATATCAAAAGTTATATTAGCTATGCTGAACCAAGTCGTGTAACCACGACCGAGGAGGATCGTTTGGTTGAACTTTTGGATGCCATCCTCATGTATCTCCAATATCTACCCAAGTTGTATTCTGAGTTTATTTTTACATCAATGACTCAATATGAGCTTCTTCAGAATGTATTTGGCAATTTACGAGATTTCCATAGGTTGAAAGTAAATGGTTGCGTTGAGTATGAGACAATCGAATATGTCATACCCCATCTTTTGTATTGTCAACTTGACGGATTAGATGAATCAGATGTCTCTCGAGTTAACCCCAAGCTAGCTAATCTACTTGTGGAGGTTATTCCTGTTGAACTGGAGGTTATGCACATATGTTGTACAAATTTGAAAGGTTCAAAGTCGGAAGAAGTTGGACGTTTCATCAATCAGCTCGTAGAAGCCTCTCCGGACATTCTTAGAGAATCTCTGATTCATCTACAAGAGCACATGGTTAGTGCTGTTACTCCTAGTGCTTCTACGTGTAACATTCATGTCATGATAGAGTTCCTATTGATTATTGTTACTGACATGCCAACAGACGTTATTCGTCATGAAAAATTGTTTGTTCTCTTGGCACGTGTTAGAGAACTTACCAAGGAGGTATTCATTCTTGTTCGCAACTTAGAAGAGAATATGAACGCAACAAGCGGTACAGGTCTAAACTTGCTGGAAAATATTGAACTCCTCAAGGAAGATCTCAAGAATGTTTTCTTGAAAGCCTGTGCAGACTCATCTCAGCTCCGCTTCCCCATGAGTGATGGACCGCTCTTCATGACTCTTCTACTCACAAACTTAAATGACTTGGTCAATTCAAATGCTTGTTCAGTTGCTTTGATAAAAGAAGAAATTAAGCAGGTGAAAGAAGACCTGGAAACTATAAGATCGTTCTTCGGGTATGCTGAGCAAGAGTTGCATAGAGATCTTTGGACTCGTGTTCTAGATGTGGCATATGAGGCGAAACATGTCATTAACTCAATTCTTGCCCGATATCATGGTCTATTGCAGCTTATCTTCATACTTCCTGATACCGTAGAAAAGATCAAGCTTGTCAAAAAAGAGGTACAAGAGAAGATCCCCAAGAGCAGCAGTATTATTGCTGCAAACGCTCCCAACAAGCCGGTTGAAAGAAACTCATTGAGTACAGTTGGTAAAATAATTGTAGGTTTTGAGGAGGAGACAGAGTGGATAATTAGGAAGCTCACCAGCGGACCAGCTGAGATAGATGTCATTTCCATAGTCGGCATGCCAGGGCTTGGAAAAACTACTTTGGCATACAGAGTGTATAATGATAAGTCCATTGTTGATCATTTCGATGTTTGTGCTTGGTGCACAGTCGACCAGGAACATAATGAGAAAAAGTTGTTGCAGAAAATTTTCAATCAAGTTATTGGTTTGAAAGAAAGATTCAATGAGAAGGACATAGATGATGAAGTTGCTGATAAGCTGCGGAAACAACTATTTGGAAAACGGTACCTTATTGTCTTGGATGACATATGGGATACTGCAACATTCGATGAGCTAACAAGACCTTTTCCTGAATTACAGAAAGGAAGCAGAGTTATTTTAACAAGTCGGAAAAAGGAAGTTGCTTTGCATGGAAAATGCCACAGTGATCCTCTTTATCTTCGATTGCTAAGATCAGAAGAAAGTTGGGAGTTATTAGAGAAAAGTGTATTCGGAGAAGAACGTTGCCCTGATGAACTAAAGGATGTCGGAGAAAAGATAGCTCGTAAGTGTGATGGGCTTCCTTTAGTACTTGATCTAATCAGTGGAGTCATTTCAAGGAAGGAAAAGAAAGAAACTTTGTGGCTTGAAGTTCTCAATAATTTGAGTTCCTTTATTTTTAAGGATGAAGAGGAGGTTGTGAAGATTATACAATTAAGTTATGACCATTTGTCAGATCACGTAAAGCCGTGTTTGGTTTACCTTGCAAGTTATCCAAAGGATGAAGATATAAGGATCTCTGAGTTGAAAGCTCTGTGGATTTCTCAAGGACTCGTGCAGCAGATTGTGATGAAAAGTGCAGAAGAAGTAGTGGATGAGTTAATTTCCAGTAGCTTGGTAATACCTTTCGATAATTCTATTTGCAAAATTCATGATCTTGTGCATGACTTTTGTTATATAAAATCTAGAAAGGAAAAGTTGCTTCACTTCATAGGAGGTTCAAAAGCTCCGTCTTCCTCTTCTTCGGATCTTATGCCACGTGGAATGATCATTCGTTTTGATAAATATCTATTTCATTTCAATGAAATTTTTGTCGTGTTTGATCCAGAAATGAAGAATCCTTATGTTAAACACCTCCTCTCTCTGAAGATTGATGAGCATTGTCTTCCCTACAACAGTCACCTAAAACACTTGAGGCTTCTTCAAAGTTTGGATTTACACGACATAACATTGACTGATTCTTTGCTGAATGAAATTGGTATGCTCGTTCATTTGAAGTACTTATTCATTCAGACGAAGTCAAAAGCTCTCCCTCCGTCATTTTCAAACCTCTGCAATCTAGAAACTCTGTTGGTGGATAACTCAGAGGGATCATACATCCTATCGCCTTGTTTTTGGAGTCTTGCAAAGCTACGAGATGTGCGCATCAACGCTTGTTCTTTCTATGACCCATACATCAACGAACCAACTGTGTTAGCCGAGGACTCAAGGTTAGAAAATTTGAGAACATTACATGAGCTCTACCTTCAAGGTTCAGAAGACACGGAGAATATTTTCAAAAGGTTTCCTAATCTTAAAAACCTTAGAGTCTGTATCGAACAACTATCAGATTGTTCAGCAGAGAAGATTTGTTTTCCAAGATTGGATGTCCTTAACGAACTTGAAGAACTCCGTTTATATTCATTCAATGAATATACACACGGCTTCCCTTCGAGCTTGAAGAAAATGAGGTTGCAAGGGCTCGCTCTGACATTCGATTCAATGTCAAGAATCGCTAGACTACCCAACCTTCAAAAACTAAGTCTAGAAGACGCAATCATCGAGGAGGGGAAAGAATGGAACATGGAAGATGTCACCTTCCAGAATCTCAAATTTCTAAAATTGGGTAGGGTGGAATTTTCTGAATGGCAGGTTGATGCAGAGAAATCCTTCCCCGTGCTCGAGAAACTTGATATAAATTGCTGTGATAAGCTTATGGAGATCCCAGACAGTTTTGGAGATATTGCGTCATTAAAGTTGATCAATGTATGGTACAGCCCTCAGCTTAAAGAGTCGATCTTCAATATTAAGGAATATGTTGAAGAAATGACCGGAGAAGACAAGCTTGAGGTACACTTCCATGGTAGATGATCTAAAGAATGTGAGTATGAATACGAATTCACTAACTTTCATCTTTTTTACACTAAATTTCCTTATAGAAATGTTATGTTTTTCCAATATTGCTTATAACTTATACAATCATCTTTGCAGAGAGATCGAGCTAGCGCATATTAAGGTTGGCCAGATCATATCAACCTGTAAAGGCTTTAAATGATGAACCGATCCTAAAGACATGTATGCCTTCTTCCAACGCGGTTTTTCTATATCCATTTCGTTTATTGATAAAATTGTGGTTAATAACTGTTTATTAAGTCTAAACAATGCTAGCTATCAGTACTTGTGTTCCTTTATTATAACAGATGAGATATTCTATATATGTGTGCTTTACATTACCATGAGATCTTATGAATTATTAGATCTGAAGTTGTAATCTTCAGTTACCATAAAACATGAAACAAGCAAGTTCCAATACCTAACTTGAAATTGGCATGCATAACATGATAGACACCTTTCATAATATGTGTTATCTCAGCGTTGGACGGTGTCCACGAGCCACAGTGTATGATGAATTTGAGGTGTGTAGATGTGCATTCTCAAAGTTGGAATGATTAGATGTTTGTAGAAGTAAGTAGAAGGGGTATTTTGAGAATGACTTTTTGATTAGTCGTGACTATTTTGATAAGGCACAAAACACCTATTCATACTTGCACTATAAATAAAGGAGTTTTCTCTCATTTCTAAGCTACGAGTTTTCTACTCTTCCCCTTCTTAACAAACTCAAGTAAGATTTGCAGCCGTTGGGTTGCTCAAAGTTCACATATACTTTATATTTAATATACATATGATGTAAATGACAAGTATCAGAAAACTAGTATATATACTTGGGTTGGGTTATGTACAATTTGTGTACATTTTTTTTGGTAACAAATCCAGTCAAAAAGCTACAATTTACATGCAACTCATGTACAACTTCTATGCAACTATGTTAACTGAAAACAAATGAGTTTTGACTTATTTAACATTTTTGAATTCTAGCTAAACAAGAAATAAATGGGATTGTTCTTATAAAAATAAAAAAAAAATGGGGAAAAAATTTGAAATGAATAACTGTCAAATAGTGAAAACAGGTTTTGTAGTTTTTCCCAATTTTCTCACAATCATAGCCAAACAAATGACAAATCTCTCTCCACTTTTAATTGTCATAATTTTCATTTTTAGAATTAAACGCTTTTACTAACATTTTACATGTATTTTTCATCGTTCTGATATGCAAAAAATTGCAATTTATAGTACTTTTCATATATTTTTGAATATCTTATTTTTGTTTGTTTAAAATACCAAATTAATGTAATCTAATTTTACTTTAAAAATCAGTCAAATTGACTTTCGAAAAATGTAATATGACAAATAAAAATGAGAAAAGAAAATACAGCAAAGCTTTTGCATCATATTTATCTATACTTCGCCAAAAGGTTTATATTTATTCCCAGTTAGAAGTTTGACTCACTAATACCCCTAAGATTAACCTTTTAACACAAATTTACCCTGTAATTTATGAAATAATTTACTTACACCCCCTTTTTACTAACAGAGACATTAAATATATTTATAAGAAAATCCATACTTGCCCCAAAGGTTTCTAAAATGTTTACTTTTGCCTTTATTCACCAAAGGGGCCTATACTATTCAAGTAGCTCCCAAGGAACGAAGCTAGTCCATTGAATCAACCCCCACGAGTGGTTTCCTATCCGTATCAACTGGATAAAGGTTCTGGCTGAGCCACCGACGTGCCCATTTTCATAATTTTTTCCCATGATTCCAAGAGGACATCAATTCGAGAATAATCTTCTTCAAACACATCCCCGCTTGCTTGCAAGGGCCCGACAGAGAAAGTAATCCCTCAACGTTCTCAAATTCCAACCGACATTTCTGCCAATCGGTGGAAGACTCGCACATATTGGAAGGGTACGACTTCAAGGCATATACCCGATCGAATTGCTAATTAGGAAGTGAACTACATATGTATTAAAATCAGTATAACCAAATACAATGATGATTACAAACTTACAATCCAACCTAAGGAAACAATGTATTATTCATGCAGGATAAAAGATGAAATAAACAAACGGCATGGGCTTCATTTAGAAGCTCAAAGTCCATTAAACCTCCTCTTATTTTAGCAAAGTAGAGGGGTACGTGAGCGCAAAAGACATTATTAGCCCTGTAAAATGTGCATATTTGCATAGCTTTCACCTACTTATGAACACCTAAATTCCATTTCCCAAAACAGTAGAGTCTTTGCATCGATAAACGCCATGCTTAAATCTGATCTAAACCCTACAAGTTTACAAACACTAGATAGTTTCGACTTCACAAAACTAGACAACATCACAAAGTCATAGTCTAGAGTGGCTTTGCACCTCCATTTTCTTGAACAGAGTTTACTCGACTATGGGAACCACTCTTCTTCCTAGAATGGCTCGATTGCCCCGTGAGAGTCTTCCCCATAAACTTACCGGCTTTGCTTAGGCCACTTCCAACAGCTCCAAGGCCACTACCTACCATCCCTGCACCCGCACCTAGCCCTGTTCCGACAAGACCTACTCCTGCACCAAGCCCCGTGCCTACGAGTGATGCTGCTCCGTCAAGGGCATCCATAGTGCTCCCGATGACACCTTCTGCCTTCAGCCTCTTTCTTTCTTCTAGGATCTGCTTCTCTCTCTCCAGAGCAGCTAACTGCTCTTCTTTGTTGAACTCATGATACAATACCTGCCAATTTCCGGACAGCAATCAATACGTAAGAGCATAATACTACGGTGGAACTTCAATAACGCAATATGTAGACTTTGTCATGTACCTTCACTGTGATAGTTCCTCTATCTTTCTTATCTTTGACTCTAAGCATGTCAAGTTTTGGCAGTAACCTTAATTCAATTTCCTTCGCAGTCTCCGCTACCAGCTCATTCAGAGGCAACTTTGTAACCCCCATCCGCTGATCTTGACCAACGTCTTTATCAAATACCTGTTCAAAATGATCATGGATACGGTTATGGAAACCCGTACAGATAGAGGCTGAAATGCACAGAAATTAGACCTCTAGGATAAGAGATTGAGTCTCCTTGTCTTCTGCAATCAACTCAAACGTCTGGTCCCAAACCGGATTTAGGTTGTTATTGATGGTTTTCGTCTTAAGCTTAAATAGTGGACGAATATATACAACTGCATACGGATCAGATTTTCCAATCATTTCATGATTCTTTAAGCTATTAGCCCTGACTACGGTCACTATAAGCTTTCCCTGAGGCTTAAGCTCCAAATCACTGCATGAACACACAAATAACGTCACATGAAAATGAAAAATATAATAAAGACATGTTACAAGACAGAGTAATCGTTCCCATCGAAAAGACAACACTGACGGAACAGAGACAAATAATAGTATTGTATCAAATTGAAGTGACACATGACCAAAGGAAGGACGAATGACACCAAAGATTTCTATAATATTTATAAGTGTTTAAACTCGGTTTGAACACTTAACCGAGTGTTGAATGCTGACAATTCTAATAACAATATAATTTCGAATGTAATTACAGATTGTACCAAGAGAGGGTACGAAATGCAGCTGTCACATACTTTTAAAACTGAATATACCTAGTATCCACACCTACGCCAATTGGAACGACAATTCTATGGGGCCATTCTAGCATATCAGTAACAATCGAGTTTACTGTGTCCTTTCAATGAGAAACAGATCAGAGTCAGTCTACGGAGAAAATATTCGAGCAAAAAATGACCAGCAAGAGAATAAGTTTTTAACACTTACATCAATCATATCCGAAATTCCAGGAAGAGCTGTTAAACTACCACCAACAGTCTTCAAAGTATAATCAATTCTTGGCTTTGGCTAAAAAAACAAACAAGGAGTCATTTACATAGACATACATCAGAAAGTAATCACGAGAATATGAGAACTTAATTGGTAGCGCATTTTATGTTATGAAAGCAACAGAGCTCGATAATTCTCTTTATTGAGCCCAAAACGCCCTTATTTCACACAAAATGTAAAGGAGAGCATATTTGGACCTACACGCATAGTATAAGGGCGTAATTTGTCCAATTAATTAGTTCCTAACTACAATTATGAACTCACTTGTAAAGATGCATTTGTGAAGTTACTTAATTGAATTGTAACGAATTTTCCCACCAATTTAAGGCAGAGCACATTATGAGCAATTTTTAAGCAACTTAACATGTCATTTTATACAATTTAAATAACAATATCTAGGTAAAGATACAACCACCATGATGTCGTCAAATAAGAAAATTCATTATATTGCTTCAAACCACAAAGTATTTTTACATTCGATCAAATCACAAATACAGTGATATTGCATCAAACTACATAATGAAATCCACCAACTGCTTCAAACAAGAAATCATCTTTAGATTCCATCAATTCTGAATTACATGTGAATTCTCTTTTTTAATTAAGGATATATAATGATTACAGACGGAAACAATTTGTCTTGTCGACTTTTTAATAAACTTTTTGTTAGTGAGGGAGAATGTCATTTAAATTTAAGTTCTCGTGCTTTAATCTTATTTTTCAGAAAAGGTAGGGACAACCATAACATTGCTCATCGACCTGTCCTTCCGTGAATCTCTCTTATTTTTGTGGGTTGATGGAATCTATGACATTCAGTGGTTTAAGAGAATGTAAAGATATTTTGCGATTTGAATCAATGTAGTGAGTTTTCTGCTTTATGACATTATGGTTGTAGTAGTATTTTTACCTAGAATTTCTAATTTAAATTGTAAAAAATAGTAAGTTGCTGGAAAATGGCTTAAATATGCTATATGTCATGCCTTAAATTGGTGAAAAGAAAATCATTACAATTCAATCAAGTTGCTTTTTAAAATGCAACTTCACAAGTTGTTGCATAATTTCAGTCACGAGTGTTCTCGCTAAAGTTTTGTGTCAAATAGGGGCATTTTCTTACCCAATAAAGTAACAACAAGGGCACATAATTAGACCAGACTATTAACGGAGGACAAATATAGTGAATATCCACATAATTTAAGGGCATTCTTTTTTTTACCTTTTTCGGTTCATTTAAAGCGATCAGTTCTACCACTACACAAAAATTAGTTCCCTTAGAATTGCATAAGAAAAAGACGGAAACATTTTACAACATAATAAAATATTCAAGAAGTATATTATGATTATGGCCTATGAGAAATGTTTGACGAAGTGTTCACACAACATTTACTTTTACTATAGCCTGTCGACAAATGTTTCTACATGCTTAGCCAAGGAGGTACTCAAGTCTCTCAACCAAGATGCTTGTTTTATCAACACACAGTCTAACGGAACACCAAAAGCTGATACAACCAATATCAAGACGAACCACACCCTCTCCCGGTATCTCTCTCTTTCGTTTGGGGGAGAAAGGAGGTAGAGGGAAAGGGTGTAAAGTATTAAAAGGACCACAATTTAAAGGGACCTAAGACTAGAAGAAGCACATTCAGCAATAGAATTAGTCTATACCTCAGAGAGTAAAGCAACAACAACGGCAGAGATGCAAGGAATTTCTTCAGCTAGTTGGAAGATAACACGAACAATTGTGTAGACCTGAAGATCTTTTAACTGCAACCAATTTGCGATGGACGATAGTTAGAATAAATCTCTTTCTCCATATAACTCACTAGTCAGAGGAACATGGAGAGGTAAAATATTTGTATTTTTTCTTTTCTTTGGATCTGACGACAGGTGAAAGAGATTAGACACCTACCTGAATGGGTATAGAAGCAACCATTGCAGCTTGCACACCTAAAACGATATTGGGATCACCACCCCATCGAAGATCAATATCCATAGTAATTTGATCTTTTTTAAATTTTTGAACACGAATACCTGCATTTATCCCCCAAAAAAGAAGGCTAAAAAGGAATCTAACACATGCAACTGAAACCAAATCATTAAATGTCTTATCGGTGATGCAACACTACAATGACGAGAGATAAGCTCTCTGTGGATTACTTTGTTTCCACTGACATGAAGTATGTCATATCAAAATTATTTTCTATCTCTTGGTCAACTGTGTGTTACAAAGATAGGTATCATAGATATAGAAACTGGCTCACTCTTTCTTCGTCTCCCACTCTCAATTTTAGCCGAATCACAACCCCATGATCACTAATATTTGCCAAAACATTAACCCCAAATCAATAGTTTTAGCAAATCTGTGATTTGCTTCTTGAGTTTCCATGTTCATTCAGGTGACATGTCAAACCATTAACAAAAGAACTGAGAGGTGAGGGTTTTCTAAGACCATATAAAGTGACCAAATAATCCTCATCTTACCGATGTGGGACTCAACATTATCTATAAAAGTGAAGTCATTGAAAAACAATCATCTTGTATATCTTAGTGGTTTCCGGCATAAGATGATGGCTAACTACACTTTTTTTGGAATCAGATCATCAGTATAAATAAACTGAAGAAGATTCAGATGAATCTTAAAGCTCGAAAACTAGACAGTAGCAGCAGCGAACTCAAAAAGGCAAACTGACTTTCTTTTCCAAAATGTAAACAGAGAAACTCTATTGGGAATAATGCAACCAGGTCTACTGAGAATTGGACCAGAGTGAGTTATGCAGAAAACTAGCTAATTTAATTTACTTATGTATGGCGAATTGATCACAGAAACTAGGCTGCAAAAACTTATGAAACTTGGCACTTTTGTCTCCGATCAAGTCACCAAACTGTTCTACAAATATGAAACAACTCATATGTAGTACTAAAGTACAAGATGATTAGCAATGATAACATAGTTTTTTTAAAAGAACTAAGAATGTGCTAATAGGTAATCCAGTACAAAGTATAATGATAAAGCAAAAATCAGAATAATGAAACAATTCATTTTTTGGATGATCGGTTATAATGATTATTATGTTGCTACCTTCAATTTTAGGTGACACAGTTCCCAAGGACAATTTACTGAACTTCAATGAAGTAATCCCAGGAGGTCGATAGTCTTCTAAAAGAGGTTCAACAGATTCTTTTATTATAGCCTCGGCTGCCTGCATAGCCAACATTTAAGAGATAAGATTAATGACTTCCCCACATGGCATTTGGAAAGGAGAAACTTCGTTCAACCACATTAGTGGAACTACTAATGTTACTGCTCTAACTGAAAAATTGGCGTCGATACAAGTGTTTGCACATGAAGAATGTGAACTTCATTGTATAAATTATTCATGCTGAGTAACCGCCATATTTGATGCAATATAGGAAAGAAACTATGCAACTTAATTGCGTCGAGCAATACATTGAACGAAATCTGTAACCAAAACCACCTCCTTCTCTCATATCTATAAACAGAATCATCCATCTCCACTGTACACTTGACCAAATCTCCAGGCTTATTTTTAACCATGAGCCACTCGCAAGCATTGAAGCCTTATTGAGGATTAACACGCTTACTTAGAAGGTCATAGTACAAAATCCAGATGATGATAAAGTTACCAAAAATGACATGATTACACAAGGCAAGAGCCAAAAGCTTACCTCAGCAACAAATGGCCAAAGTTTGCTCAATTGTTTGTTCAACCATTTGACCTGCAGCACGAGACAGCATGAGACAAATATTCTTTTAAGAAAGTAATGTCTTATAGATGCCATGAGGAAAATACCCTGTTGACAAAGCAATACCAGAAAGTAGAGAGCCTACACAAAGATATGGTTCTCCACATAAGACACCTAATCATCTATGCCAGAGTCTAGCAAGAACAAACGACAAGCCTAGGCTGTACAGATTCATGTTCCTCCCCTTCCTAAAGCTCTCATGTTCCTTTCTCTTCAGAGTAGTGTTAGCGACAGACATGTAACATTAGCAATGTACACTATGCTAGTTTATTTCCCTGGATTTCATAAGGAAACATGTAAAACACCAGATAATTCGTAGCTTCAAAGACTCACATATATATCAGATACTTTTCTGTCCTCTCACTAAGTTCAGGCACTACAGTTGGGTTGCTTCCAATCGCAATATGCGACTACCCGTTTAAGTTTAACAACCCTCACCAACCCCGCGGCTAAACAAAAAACAAACGGAATATAGCTCCCTAACTAGTAAAACATCTCTCCTCGCATTGATCACCACTTAGCAATGTGTTTTTTGTTCTAACTCATCAAGTAACAGTCATAAATCCGATCCAAATATACATTAAGCCAGACGATTAATTCTGAGAGTTCTTCCCATGATACTGAAACTATTTATTCATGCTAACATAAACTTCCCATCATAAAAATATTCCGCTCCAAAGTAAGTACATTTTCTATAGAATGGTTTCAGTTAAAGTCCAGTTTATTGGATAAAGTATTCTGTTGAAAGACGGAACAAATGCGAGTTTTAAAGACTATATGACGGAAAAAACAAACAATTGAATCCCACAACCTGTTCATAAACTGGGAATGATATCCATTCAGGAAATTTATCGTCACACATTTTCTTTAGATCGTCCCTACTGAGGGAGCTCATTAGATTAACCTCCACTGCCTGTCAAAGGAGTAAATACAATGAAAAGATGAGACAAAAATCAGTCTTTCAGAAAGGAAAAGCAGCTGCATCACTTCTGAAATATAAATGATGCATCGTAATAACAAGCATGATAAAAAGAACCATGTAAAATCAATATACTGGTATGAAAACAACCAGTGAATAGTTCTTACTCTCGTAGCAAATGAGTAGAAACTTACATAAGGCAGAGAACAAAGCAGCAAAACTATCACACAGGCAGCAGAAGGAAAACAGTTTTATATCCACAATCCTTCCTAGCTGCTTCATCTTCAGAAATAGTAGATTTATTTTACCATTCAGAATAAATACTCCCTCCTTTTTTCAATTTATTTGTCCCTTTTTTGACTTGACACGAAGTTTAAGAGAATAATGAAGATTTTTGAATCTTGTGGATTTTAACTAAAGATATGCAAAAATGTACCAAAATATCTTTCAATCGTGCGGTCTTTAACCATATCATGTGAAAATTTAGAACTAAAGAGTTGCAAAATAAGAAGGCATTCTCTTGAAATGGACTAAACAGGAAAGTAAGACAAACAATTGAAACTGAGGGAGTAAACAAAAGTAAAGCTTCATGTGCAACACTCGGACAGCTATCTATTTCACATTGAGAAAATTTATAAAGGATTTCTCCTCCAACAACAAAGTTGGATTTTGAAAGAGTCGGCTATATGAAACCTTTCATAACAATTCCATTCAATGCAACCTAAATTAGCCACTGCAATTCTATAATTAAACAAATTATAAACAAGAGTCAACAATGTCTTCTGAAAAAAAAAAATAGACAAACGGGTATAGGGGAAGGGGATTACAAGCCAGGGTAGAGCCACCTTAGGTGGCGAAGCGTGGTCTGCTTCACACCCATTGTCGAAAAATTATCGGGTACATATGTTAAATGCTAGCCATTATGAGTGTATATTTAATTTTGAACACCCTTAACACAACTGACCAGAAAATTTGCACACCCTTTGCTAATTTATGGCTCCACCACTCATTACAAGGTGGAGATCAAATCTCACCAACAAGGGAATAGTTCTGACCCACTTTATTCTCCAAGAAAATGATCTTCACTTCGCGGGATCTCGATCTTTCCTTTCTTCGTTGAATCTTTTTGATCACCTTCAAAAACAAACTGGAATTCCGTCTTGACATGATAAATAGTGATGCCCACCAGCAGAGCGTAGTCCGTAGAAAGAAAGCAGACTACTAAATCAACTATTTCAACATATTGTTTGCACTAGTCTCATAGCCATCTCTATTAACATAACCTTTCGGCGTCTTCCTTTATGCTTCCGTTAAATCAGTACCCACTCGGTCGTCCCTTTATTCAATATCCGTCATGCTAAGAATACCAACTAAACCAACTGAACTATTAACATTCCCGAATCAACAATGCGTGATTAACTACTCCACCCCTAATGATGTTCATCCCAAAAACATTAAAATAGTAAACACACCAAAATCACCAAAGAAAAATGATAATGATCATTCAAACATATCATAATTCATGAAAATCATACCTTTGAACTTCGTCTAGTGCTTCGATAACTCGTCATGTATTTCCAAGCAGCCATTAAACCAACCCCAAAGATCATTCCCATAAGAATCCCAGTAATCAACCCCATTTTATTTCTTGTATCACTACAACCAAAGATACACAAAAAACCAATGTTCTCACAATCAACCAAACCAGCCAAAAACAAACAAAAAAACAAACTTCAAACACAAGAATTCAGATGAAAACATAACCCCACATGGAAACTTGCAGTAAAATTCAAGAACCAATAAAAAAAATTCCAACTTTTTCCTTCAAACACAAGAATTCAGAAGAAAACAAAAAACCAACATGAAAACTTACAAAGATTCCAACTTTTTTCTTTAAACCCTTTGTGAAGTTGTAAACTTTTTCACCTTTTCTCTGTTTTTGCCTTATTTTCAAGAAGAGGGTGTCAGCTAAAATGATGATTCTCAGAACAAAAGATTTGAGTTTTTATTACAGAAATGTTACAAAGAGGAATTTTATTTCTATTTCATTCTGCATTGAAGTCTCAGATATTCTCTGTCGGTTTCTATGTATGCAATTTATTTTTTTTAAAATTTTTTTGAAGTTTACCTTTTTTTTTGAGTTTTGTATGACTCTTTCTACACACGTCTTGTAGATATTTTCCCCTCAATTTAGGAGTTATCGAATTTTGAGTCATATACTCCCTCTCTATGACACTTTCAAATATGTTCAATATATATATACTACTAGTAAAGATAGTTTGGGCGTTAGCTGGAGTCAAATAGAGATAAAGTTATTATTATATATTATGTACGGTTAATAAATTAATAAGATTGTTATAATATGTTTTGCTCATAAGTGAGCTAATATAAAAACTTACTATTTGTTTTTTTAATTTCAATTTCAAATAGCAAATAAATGTAGCGATGAGATTAAGGATAGAAATGAGACATATCTTTTAATACTTAAATAAAAAATATATAGAATAGAAGGAACATTAAGGCTATCAATAGGATGGTTCGGTCGGTTATTCTTTTTTCAAAAAAATTATATCGTTTCAATTTTTTTTGGCTATTTTATAATGTATAACTAAATTTTTTTTTTAAAAAAAATCATCCCAACCCTAATTTATGTTACACAAGCAGTAGAAAAATTAGCCATTTTTTTTTGTCTTGTAGATATTTTATGTTATTAATTATTGTAATTTATAGTACTTTATATTTGATTTTTTTAATGACATATGTTACTTCTATGTTTGAGAATTAAACCAATTTTTTTTTTATGTCTTTTAAATATTTTAAGTTGATAATTATTGTGATTTTGAATAAACTTTAGGTCATTTTCAAATAATATATATTACTTTTTGCATAATTTTGAGAATTAACTAAATTTTTATTAGCAAATAAAGATTGACATTCACAAGAATGATATTTGAAAAATACACGTTTGGAGGTACTTATTGAAGTGTGCTCCAAATAATTGTACTAATTACTACTCCCTCCGTCTACTTTTAGCTGTCATGTTACACTTTTCAAAAGTCAATTCAACTATTTTTTTAAATTAAATTAGATAACATTAATTCAATATTTTAAACAAAAAATTTAGATATTCAAAATCTACACGAAAAGTACAATAAATTTTAGTTTTTTGCATATCAATATGATAAAAGAAAATATCGTAAAATATTAACCGAAGTTCTTATAATTTTAATCTAAAAAAGGAATGAATTGAAGTGCCTAAAAAGTTGAGAAAATTGTATATAATGACAAATTAATAAATCAAAATAAATGCTATAATCACACTTTAATTTAATTGTACCCTGTAGCAAACTGTTTGCCAGTCACCTCTCTCCCTCAAACTCTCACTCTCCACTCTCCATCTCTCGCTCTCCCCCTCTTACTTTTATACAAACACAGTGTATATGCGTTTCTGTTTGTATAAAGCGAGAAAAAAATTGTATATATACATATATTTTCGTTCCCCTCTCCCATATCTCGCTCGCCACTCTCCCAGATCTCGCTCGCCACCCTCCGAGATCTCGCTCGCCATCCTCGCCTCTATCGCTTATACAAACAAAAAAGAAATGTATAAATTGCGTTTCTCTTTGTATAAAGTGCGAGAAAATTGTATATACACTTGCAAATACATATATCTTCGTCATATACACTTATAATTATACAATACAAGTATTTCCCTACCAATTTTCTTGTCTTTCTCTCTTTTTCGTTTTATACATACACAATTATACAATTAATTTGTATACAATTGCTTTCTTTTGTAAATGTATAGCGAATTATACAGTTGATTTTTTTTGTATATGTATAGAGAATTATACATATTTATGTTTGCTATAGAGCGCAATTATGCAAACTTTGCTATAACATACAAATATAAATTTTGTGTTTATGATATGTGAAAGTTGCTAAAAATATAAATAAGTATTAAATAGATTATCAATATTCAATAAATGAAATAAATTATTTTATAAGATTGGCATTCAAAATGATAATGAAAAAAAGGATTTTGACCAGGTTTGAAACTGGGACCTTGTAGAAGGAACGTCAAATTAGTTTAGATAAACTCCATTAATTCTATCTTGCTTTGTTCCTGACTCCCTTTGTGTCAATTAAATAGCTTGTCTGGTCCAGCTTTCAAAAGATTAATAAATTTTTAAATTTTTTTGAAAGATTTGGTTAAGGTTTTAGAGAAATAAGTATTTTTACGAACTGACACAATTTGCTGATCAGATATTTTTTTTAAAAAAACACTTTTGAGATAAATAGACATTTTGTTTTTGGGCCAAATATTAATAATTATTATTTGCAACAGATTTTAAAGTGATAAAAAAATAATTATAACTAAATACGATGAAATAAGAATATTTTACTGATTAATAGTGAGACTATAATTTTGTTTCTCTTATGATTTTTTTCTCTAAATTTTCTTGATTTTAATTGATAACGTATTTCTCAAATGTAGAATGAGTTGAATCTTCTTAATATTTATATGATTTTCATGTAAGGAGGATTATGTCGATCTTCTTGAACTATTTGATAGCGAAGAAGAGTTAGGTAATATCTTGATCTCTTTATGAATATCCCAAGAGCTTACATGATATATGTCATGCCCCGAGCCTACAACCTGGACATGGCTGACACTCGAAAATTATTGGTGGCCCCATACGAACCCTTGATCTGACTTAACTCTTAGTGGAAGACTTACTCAGAAATAAAAGGATCTTTTAAAAAAGGGATAATGCACAAGTACCCCCTCAACCTATGCCCGAAATTTCAGAGACACACTTATACTATATTAAGGTCCTACTACCCCCTGAACTTATTTTATTAATAAATTTCTACCCCTTTTTGGCCTACGTGACATTATCTTGTGGACCCAACGCTGCTTGACTTTTTTTTCAAGCTAGTGCCATGTAGACCGAAAAGGGTTAGAGAATTACTTATAAAATTAGTTCAGTGGGGTAATAGGACCTTCGTATACTATAAATGTCTCTGGAATTTCGGATATGAATTGAGGGGGTACTTGTGCATTTTTCCTTTAAAAAATAACTTTACTCAACTGTCTAAAAAGTAAATCCAAAACAATTAAAAGTAAAACATATAAGCAAATTTTTGAAAAAAATAATTTGGTAGAATTCAATACTTGATATGATCCCTTAATAATAATAAAAAATAATATTAATTATTAAATGTAGCCTGCATTTTATTTTAATTAACTCTAAGAAATGACTATCAAATTCTTTCATTTTTTAATCTTTCTTCTTTTCTCTGAACTCTGTCTTGCAGGTAATGTCACGCCCTGAACCTACACCCTAAACATAACCGACAATCGAGAACTATTGCTGGCCCCAAGCAAACCCTTGACCTAGCTTTCTTACTCAGCGGAAGACTCTATGCATACATATAGATCAATTGAACTATACTCAACTTGAAAGATAAAAATAACTTAGAATATTTAAAAGTCAACATTCAAATTGGCCAAAATGACAACTCAAGTCTTAACACATGAAATGATAATGTAAAGGCAACTGAACTACCAACTGTCTGTTGAAGCCTCTAAAACAAAGAAGGATGTTGGGGCAAGACCCTTGATCAACCTAACAATGAAACAAAGTAAAAGGAGTCCTCTGGAATGCAAAAAGGTTCACAACTGACTCTGGATTGCTTAACTATATCAATGGTGCGTTGGATGCCGATCCTCGTTGCCTGCGTCTGCATTATGACACGATGCTGGCCAACTGGCATCGGTACATTGAACGTACGAGTATGCGAGCTGGAATGCTAAACAATACTAACATAGGCTTGAAAAGAAAATCTTAAGAATTTTGGATCAACTCAACTCTACAAGACTGAATTTATTTCAATATAAAACAATTTTAAACAAGTTCTATATAAAGAAAAACTATTTAAACATGATGTCAACTCTGTATGTATGTGACACATCCTGATCCCACACCTTTGACATGGCTAGCCCAACGAACACTGCTGGCCTTGAGCGGACCCTTGGTCTGGCTTACTTAACTCAGCAGAAGACTTAACTTAACTCATTTATAAAAGTAAGGAACATTCTCAAAGAAATACTTAAAATGAATAGTCTGGCCAAAATGACATTGTCGTCTCATTGTTTACAAATCAAATGAAAATACTCAGAACTAACTCTATCTGTCTATGAATCCTCAAAAAAAATACTAAGATGAATGTTGGGAACAACCCCACAACATTCTATAATGAAAAGACTAAAAGCGATAAAGGAGTCCTCCGAATACAAGGAGTCTCATCACTAATTCTGGATGCCCAAACTGGATCAACGAGGCGCTGGATGCTGATCCTGTTTACCTACGTCTGCATCATAAGACGATACAGACCAACTAACATCAGTGCACTAAATGTACGAGTATGAGAGTTGGGAAGCTAAACAACAACTTAAAGCTTGACAGCATTAAGAAGAACTTACCTTGGTTCTGCTCAACTCATGAAATACTAAACTCAATATAAAACAGTAAAGACACATGCAATATATATATACTAAACTCAATATATATATATATATATATATATATATAGCTTGTAAAATAGTGTAAACAACTTGGTTCGTTAAAGAAATGCAATAACAAACTCAGCTTTACTTATATATGAAATTAATATAATTTCTGTGGGAGATTCTCTAATCGACAACCATCACTATGAGCCTATGTGATGATACAACGTCTTACCTCACGGTTCAAG
>NC_028641.1:70917581-70946141 GCF_001406875.1 Solanum pennellii
ATATATATATAACAGTGTAAACAACTTAGTTCGTTGAAGAAATGCAATAAAAAATTCAACTTTACTTATATATGAAAGTAATATAGTTTATCTAGGAGATTCTCTAACCGACAACCATCATTATGAGCCTAAGCGATGGTACAACATCTTACCTCACGTTGCAAGAGGACCGTCCTATACCTTGCCATTAATATAGAACCTGAACTACTAAGTGGATCTACTAGTCTATGCTAAAAAGCACTAAGAAATCATATAAAAAGTATGACCCTTCATTTGTCCATGTCAGCTACATGGTTTATGGGGGCTTGAGTTAGTATGAACTCGCGTCCACATATCGGTGCTCAATACTACTCCCAAAATACTTAGCTCATATGTTTTTAAAACAACTTCTTCTTTGGTTTGTGGTAATTTGCTCAAACTTAGCTTTTAAAAGTTCTTTTGGAAATCATGGTTTCATCTTTACTAAAACTAGCCAAAGGCTCTGTTGGAAGTCTAGCTTCCTTTCTTGCTCAAAATGTGAAAACATTTATACTCTTAGGAAATACTTTGTTCCCTTATAACTTTTGAGAAATGAACTCAACTCTTTACTCTTTGCTCAACTTGTAACTTTAACTCTTAGGGAATACTTAGTTCCCTTATAACTTTTGAGAATTTTATTCAACTCATTACTCTTTGCTCAACTTGTAGCTTGAGCCTTCAAACAAAGTTAAAATATTTCTTTAAGACTCTTGAAAACTTTTATTTGACTTGCTTCTTAACTTTTAGACTTACTCTTAACTTCTTTGACTTTGATCTTAGCTTTCCTTGAATTAGATTATGGATTCAAGGTTCATGATCTCATGTTTATGGATGATTTCACGATGTTTAGATGTACCTTAGAATGTTGGAATCAACTAAAAAATGTGGGTACATCACTTAGGAACCAGTACGAAATGATGGGTAAAGAATGGGGTCTCTAGGCGTCCTTGGCGCTTTGAGAGGCGTGGAATGCCCGAGCCTGACGAACAGAGGCTGTCCTTAGAGGCTCTGGCTAGCGGCAGCCCAGGGCCTGTCAGACGGGAATTCTGACTTTCTTTTTCATTTTTCATCTCTAAACTTTTTTGATGTATTTTTCCCTAAACACTAGGATCACTAATAACCTCAATACCCAATAGATTAGACTCGAGAAACAACCCGGAAACACGAATCAGATCAACTAAAGGCATACTACAACTTAACCAAAAAGAATTCAACCATTGTTCTTCAAGAACTTCAATGTTTATCATTCAATCTACTCAAAATTTGCTGAATTAAACAAGTTGTTGTGTGGGTGAACTAACCCAACACAGAAATATCTAACATACCTTGATAGGGATCACCCCCGATGAATTCCACTCGAACATTTTGGCGTTCTTGATGAATTCTTGATCTTTTCTGCCTTCTCCTTTTCTTCTCTTTTCTCCCAATCCCTAAGCGTGAATAAATTTTCTAAAACTAACTTAAGGCTTAGTTTTACCCCTAATAAACCTTTAAACGAATTAGAAAATAGTTGGGTGGAAAGACTACCTTACCCTTACTAAAATTTGGATTGAACTTTCCTAAATTCAATAACCTAACTTCCGAAAGACATAACTCCCCATAAAATATCAAAATCGGGCAAAACTTGGCGCCATTGGAAAGATCGTTCCAAGGGTTTTTAACCATATAAAGAACTTACTATAACTCATCCTGAGATAGAAGTTATGACCGTTTGAAAATGACCAAACTCACTTTTTAGACTTAGGAAATTTTCCAGATTTTTTCTATTTTTTCCTAAAGTGATAAATTGTAGTTTCTTAGCTTATTCTTGGATATTATGAGTTACAAGATGTTATAGTATGCAAAGATACAATCTAACTCCAAGATGTATGTAAAAATACAAATAACTGTGTATATAAAATACATTTAACTTTCGTGGGAGTTTCTCTAATCGAGAACCATCACTTAAGAGTTATAGTATTGATACAACGTTTTGTCTCACGCTGCCAGGATCGTCCTATACCTTGCCATTGGTATAGAACCTGAACTACTAAGTGGATTTACTAGTCTATGCTAAAAAGAACTAAAAGAATCATCTAAAAAGTGTGACCCTTTTTTACCCATGGTGGCTACATGATTTATGGGGGTTGAGTTATCTAAACTCTCCCCCATATCAGTGCTCAATACTACTCCCAAAAATATTATTATATCAACTCTTATGTTTTTAAAACATACTTACTTCTGTGGTTTGAGATTAGTGCTCAAACATAGCTCAAAGTCTATCTTGGAAATCGTAGTTTCCTTGCTTGCTTCATTTAGAAAGCTATTACTCTTTTCTGAAAACTATCCCGATGTCTCTTTGGAAATCTTAGTTTCCATTCTTATTTAAATGTGAAAACATTTTATACTTCTTTGATAATACTTAGTCCCCATATACTTCTTTGAAGAAGAGACTTCACTTCACTCTGACCTGAACTCACACTTAAGTCTTAAGACGAAGTCGAAACGTTGGTAAAAGACTTATGAAACTTGAAATAAAATTCTTCTCCTTATATTTATTCTTTACTAAACTTGATCTTTGAGTCTTAAACCAAAGTTAAAATCATTTGCGAAAGACTTACTGAAAAAGAGTCTAAGAACTTTCTAGACATGACTCTTCACTTGCCTTGAATTGGAAGTTATTTATTCAAGGTCGTAATTCATTTTTTTATTCTATTTGTTTATAAGTCATTTAGAGTATTTAGAATAATTAAGAAGTGTTAAAACACTTTAGAAGGCTTAAACATACTGGATTACAAAAACTAGATGAAAAATGCCGATTCGAGCGCGTTCAGGGCACGCTGCACCAGCCTTACTTGAATGATGCTCCCTTTTGGTGCACTGCTGGTGAGCCGCCCCAGCCTTCCTGGCGCTATAGGGGTGCACCGCGCCAACCTTTCCTAGGTCAATTTTTGAAGAATTGTTTCTCTTGTTTTCTGACCTTGAATCATTCTAATTCGATCCCTCTTCTCAATTTCACTTTATATTTATGTAACCACATCATATACACAAGGTACTAACCCAATAAACTCAAGAAACAACACTTTCTACCTCAAGAAATTATCAATTTCAACTCATGTTCAAGAATGAATGCAATTCAAGAACAACCAACATGAACATTCAAAATCCAATCGTTTTAGAATTAGATTACACTGAATAAATAATGCTTGGCACGTGGGTGAAAAAATCCAATATTATAAGAGACCCACATACCTTTTTTGGGATCACCCCCGACGAAATCCACAAGTTACTTCGACGATCTTGGCGAATCTTGAACGCCTTTCTCCTTTCTTCTCTTTTCTCCTCTTCTCTCAAAACCCTAACTCTATTGGTAAAAGTTTAAACTAATATAGTTCAACTTAGACCCCTAATTAGTTACCAAAAAAATAAATAAATTAATAAGGTAAGAAAAAGACCAAACTACCCCGTAAATATTCGGATTTGGACTTTCCTTGTTCCAACAACCCAACATCCAAAGGGCATAACTCACTCATACGAAATCGGAATCACACAAACTTGGCGGAGTTTGAAATATGGTTCCAATATATTTTCAACCATATCTGGAAGTGCACCTAAATCATCTTGACCTCGGAGTTATGTCCGTTTAAAGTTGAGCAAAACTCACTTTTTTAACTTACTTAAAATTTCTAATTTTTCTTATACTTTGCAAAAATAAGTATTACATGCTCATTCAGGTCAAATGAACTTTCCTAATAGTTGTCTTTATTGTCAAATCGTGTGACTTGTCCTATTAATGATTCGCTACAGACAAAGTCAATGTAAGAGACTATGGATAGTTTAGATGATAACATGTGACTGATATGATCCACATATATTAAGTCAATTTTAAAATGATGCATGATATTGAGTGTTAATGTTTTCATTAAGTTGTTTTCAATCCTATAGTGTCTAATGCGTCAAGTTAGTATTTATAGTCGTTTTTTGTTGACATTTTCCATGAGTGGTGGCTATTTGTCTTCACCTTTTCATTTGTCGTACCCCAAAAGTCCTAATTGACCTTAAAATGAGTATGTATGAATTATCTGAGAAATACATAATGGAAAATCTTATGATACTACGTGTGTGCATGTTGACATCTTCCTGAGCGTGAGTGTTTGATTCTGAATCTTAAAATTCTCTAGTTTCATTTATACTATATATTTCGGGGATCTTCTCTTCCTAGGTTGACACATACAAATAGAAGAGACCATTTTCATATAGTTTTCATGAAACAATACATAGAATATCTGAAAAATAATTGAACTTAAATGTTTTTATGTGATAAACTGTCGCTTCTATGATTCAAGTTCGTGTCAAGTGAAATTCTTGCTAGGTAGAAGAGTGAATTGTGAGTCTGTATGACATTGAAGTTTTGTACTCCTTCAGAATAAGTAGTTTAAGTTTTTTATATTTTTATAAGTTTGTATTTTACCTACTTGTAAGTTTCTAAACTTAAACTACTATGTTTTCAGAGATAAAAATAAGGCATTTACGGTGTTTAAGCCTTGAAAAGTAGGTTTTCATAAGTTACAGGTGATCGAGTAGGAAAAAGTAAAACGGTACAAAGCTGAAAGTGATCAAATAGTTTGTTGCCATAAAGTGATTATGATGTCATCGCATGTTCACACGCGGCTCCGCATCAGTAACTTACTGAATTGCAACTAGAGGAAGAATGGCTGTAGAAAAACGTTGGTGTGTGGTAACCAGAAGCGCTACAATTCTTAATATACGAATACATCTCACCTACATTTCAAATTAAGTCAGAAGCGACAATTTCACCACACTACTTGATATGGGAAATCATTTGTGACTGAAACGGCAAATGCAGTGACACAATGCGTGTGTGAGACCTAATTGTAATTACCCAATCAGTTGTTTTTGGAAATTTTTGTAAATTTTTTATTTTACCTCTCTCGATGTTGGCCCTGAATTGAATTCTCGTTTGTGTTTCAATAATTCCATTTTATACATAACGTCAAGTATAGTCAGTTTTATAATATGATTTGTATATACAAGATTCCGAACAAATCCTGATGATCCTTTAGATGTTTTGAGAGTTGGCTATTTTTTCTGGTTCATGAGTTATGTAATCTTCGCGTTTGTGATAGGCCTTCTGATTAAGCGAACTTCACTTAAGCCAAAGCATGATCTGTAAAGCAAAAGGCGAACTTTAGCGTGATTAGCTTAAGTGAGCCAAGGGTTGCTTTAGAAGTGATCACTTAAATAGATGTTGGTTTACAAAAGTGAGATCCCCCACTTTAAGTGGGGTCGCTTAAGGGAATCCTTGAGACATCTAAGAGGGATTTTGGCCTGCCATTTCAGGATTCAACCCCAATTTTCTATTTTTTAGCTTTGTAAAATCCTTGTAGGCGAATTAAGAAAATATTTCTTGGGCTAAGACATTTGGGTAAGCCTTTGTGACACTAAAACTGCAATTTCTTTAATCATTTATGGATTTTAACATCAAATATTGGTGTAACACCTATAAAATTTATTAGTTAAAGCCTGAACCTTTCTTAATTTACATATAAGTTTGTATCAGATTATTTTTATGTTGATCATAGGTGTAAAGGTCAATTTTTAGTGCGGGAATGGTTTTGGATATGAATAAAAGTCACAAGAACCCCCTAGCACAGAGTTGATTTGAAAGCTTCCTTACCAATTAAGTTTTGACATGAGATTCTACTTAATTTAACTTCAAACAACAATATCTCTCAGAATGAAATGAATTAAGTGACCTATGACCTATTCAATTGAATTTCTATGAGTCCCCATTACAAAGCCACCTAGTTTGCCTCATTTTGAGTTCGAAGTAAAAAGTTATGACTATTTTATCAGAGAATGTCACATCACAGTTTCCTGAGACAATTTCTACTAATTGCTTCTACGGATTGTAGAAATTTCAAAGACCCGTGCTATCAACTCATAAAAAACTTTAGAGAATACAAATATCGGGGTCCAATTCCTATGGAACCATTTTACGATCCGTAGAACTTCTACCGGCCGTAGTTTGGATCAGTCTAATGAATTTTTTGAGCCTAAAGTATAACACCCAAGAATTGTTTTTGCACTAAGACTCGAACCGTTGTTCATAGTGAGTGAGATTTTTGCAAGGAATTTAATTTTTTTGAGTGTTTAGATCACTAGATGTATCACCTTAAGTTCCAATAAGAACCAAAGACAACTGAATTCAAGTCATTCTTAAGTTTTCCTATATTTTTGGTAAACTTCAAATGGCCATAACTTTTACTACAGAATGAGTTAGAAGAATCATAAGATTTCGAATCAAATCCTTTCGAGTCCTCTTTCCAACGCCACCAAGTTTGCTCAATTCCAAGCTCTGAGTAAAAAGTTATGACAGATTTACTAACGTCGCACAAACATGGCAACAGTTTCGCGATGCAGAGTCAACACGGACCTCACTGCCTGTTGGAAAATAATTCCAACTCCCAGCTCATTTATTTATATATTTTAGGGGTATTTTAGTCCTAAAAAACTTTAGAAGGTCATCTAAATTTCCCTAAACGTGTAGAAAATCAGTTTTCACAAATCAAACCCTTTCATTCACTTCAAAGATTCTATGCTAAAAAAATTCAATTAAAGCTAAGGCGATGGTTATTTTTCCAGATTTTCCCTTAAGTTCTTCAAGAAGATGATACTTTCATGTATATAAGTTTCAATAGTGTTAGGTTTGTTCACCCATACACCAATCATGTTAATTTCATCGTTAAATTCGTTCTAGAAAGTTGCAGCTTTGATGTTCTTGGTATGTATTCATGATATTCTTTCGTTCTTGAATTGGGTTGAGATTGAGGAGTTCTTAAGGTCATCGTGTTAGAGTTAGAGTTTTGTGTTCTGGTGCTGGGTATCTAAATCTAAAGAGAGATTGAGAAGAAGAATTGAAGTTAGGTGAGTCGGGGTTAGAAAACAAAGAAGAAATTCCGTTGGTCGAAATTTGGAACCCACTTCGTGTTGCGCAGTCACTTCCCAGATTGGGGAAATTCTGTTCTGCGATGCGGAGCTAACAAGAGGTGTTCTGCTTCAGAAGACGTTTTCAAAACAAAATTTTAAAAGCCTCCCCGCATCGCGGACCCACTCTTAAATATTGATTTTCAGTCTTTTCTTATGTTTAGCTATCTAAAATCATTCCTAAACATCCTGAGATCTTTCCTATAACAAATCACAACCTTTAATTCACAAATCACATTCAAGGTAGTTTTGAGAGTCAAGTATTGAGAGTTCTTTTGATCATTTTTCAAAAATTCCCTTTTAGTCTTTTTGTGGAGTCTCCTATAATTTCAAATAGCTTGTTTCAAGACTCGAGCAAGTGATTATGAGAGTGAGAAAAATGTAGTCATGAGTGTACCTTGTCA
The DNA here is from genome assembly GCF_001406875.1 of Solanum pennellii. Classification (NCBI taxonomy): domain Eukaryota; kingdom Viridiplantae; phylum Streptophyta; class Magnoliopsida; order Solanales; family Solanaceae; genus Solanum; species Solanum pennellii. Next base: position 70,924,991 of record NC_028641.1, read on the forward strand.
TCATGAGATCTTTCATATCATGAACCATAACTATTGAATTCATAGTTCACAATCAAGAGAGATTTAAGAGTAGAGTTATAGAAAGTCTTTGAGTTAAATTGTGAATTTTTTCGGATCAACTATTGATTCGACTAAATTTTAAGGAAGTAAGTAAGAGAATGAGAAGAGTTATATTCAAGAATTCTTTATTGATATTTTGACCCTTGAGTCGAGTCGTTCATTCCCAGAACTTCCGCATGAACTCCATTAGTCGAGTACCTTTGAGAGGAGTAGTATCTTCAAGTTCTAAGCTTGGAGTATTGAGTTTGATCAGTGGTCATTGAAAACATTGCATTGAGTCGTTTATGTCCATATGGCATGAACCATATTTTAAGAAGTCTTTTACAAATGTTTAAACTTTGTTTTAAGACTTAAGTTTTGAGTTAGTAAAAAGTAAAGTTGAAGTTCTTTTCTTCAAAGTAGTAAATGGGTACTACGTATTTCCAAAGAGATTTAGAATGTTTGCATAATTAAATAAGAATGGAAATTGAGATTTCCAAAGAGAATGCGGGCTAGTTTTTCAGAAAAGAGTAACCGCTTTCTAAATGAAGCATGAGAGAAAACTGAGATTTCTAAGATAGCCTTGGAGCTAAGTATTTGGGCACTTATCTCAAATCACAGAAGAAGTTGTTTTTAAAACATATGAGCTAATTAAGTATATTTTTTTGGAGTAGTATTGAGCACCATATGGGATGCGAGTTCATATTAACTCAAGTCTCCATAAACCATGTAGCCATCGTGGATAGAAATGGGTCATAATTTTTAGATGAACTCTTTTCACAACAGACTAGTGTATCCACTTAGTAGTTCAGGTCCTATACTCTGGCAAGGTGTAGGATGACCGGGCAGCATGTGCCTAATAACTTTGTACCATCACTATAGTTATTAAATCATGGCTGTCCGTTAGAGAAACTCCTAAAATAGTAGTTGAATGGTTCCTCAAGGGGTTTTTCTTAGTGTGAATGGGGGTATGTGACTTCATTCATGCATTGCAACGGTAAACTTTGAGAGGGATCATGGTATATTTATTTTATGATATTATAATATGCATTGCCATCATATTTCAAATAGTTTTCCTTTATTTTTTATGTTGCACTTGTTTTAAACTACTTTATATTAAAATAAATTCAATTAAGTATCAGGAGTTGAGTACCTTAAATTTAGTATCTTGAGTTGATATGTGCTTCATTGAGTCAAATATCATATCTTTGAAGTTGAGTATCTTATCCTTGAGTACTTTTTAGTTGAGTAAATTGAGTAGTTTTGAGTATCCTTGATTGAGTAAGTTTGAAAAGACGTAAGTATATTTTTATTTTTATCAAGATCAAGCTTATGTTATGCTTTAGAATTCCCCTTACATTCTTGTACATTCCATGTATCGAGTCATTAGACTTGCATCTTCTCATGATGCAGATATATGTATTCACGATCTTCAATAGGAACTTTGTTGATACATCCAGGAGTTCGAGTTAGCTATGATGAGTTTCCTTGCTTCTAGAGGATTTCAGTTACTTTTGAATTTAGTTAGGATGTCGTGGGTCTTGTCTTGACTTCCATCTATATCAGTTAGATGCTTCATAGATAGTCAGTATAATTGAGAAGTCTGTATAATTTATTTTATTGAATGTTTTAAAGAGTAAAGTTGTCTTATTGTGACGAGTTGTATATATTTTATTATATAGATTTTTCTTTGGACCTAAAATTTGTATTTAGTTTATGAACTTTTATTTTAGTTTTTTCTGCTTTTTCATGCTGAAGTTAGTCTTCCGCTTGTAGTCAGCCAGGATGAAGGTTTTCTTGGGGACCAACAATGGTTCTTGAGTGCCTGCCAGCCACGTCCAGGGTGTAGGCTTGAGTCGTGACATAAAAGTTTTGTATAAATTCTACAGATTGCCTCTACGGTTCGTAGAAGCTTCTACAGGTTCTAGATTGGAACCGTAGAATGAAATTTGCACCTTAAAATTTAGTTGAATTCCAAAAATTGGATCTGTGATCCGTACATCACACCACAAACCATAGATGGCCCCATGAATGGTTTTTGTCACCTTTTTAAGAAGAGTATCCATTCGAAGTCTAAAATCTCGCCTTTTACTCTAAGTTAAGGTTTAAACTACTGTTACATGATCTTTTACGTTCACTAACGCTCCAAGTTATTAGAGGAAGGTTCCAAGAGGATAAAAGCTAGGGTTCGAGCGTTCTTCGAGTTTTTACCGATATCACCAAGTAATGTGTTCTTATAGTTATGTGAGGGTATCATAGTGTTGGATTGAGTTCATCTTCACGCCCCACATCTACTTTCTATTTGTAAAGATAAATCTAGGGTTGCATATGTAGTTTTTATAATTCTTGATATGAGTTTCATTGTTGAGTTCTGAATTCTGTTCCTTTTTTTTGAGTTGCTAAATCTTGCATTGAGATTTTTGAGTTGATTGTTCATTTCTATTTTTTAGCATGAACCCTATTACTGAGTTATTATTGATTTATTATCGAGTTAGTATTGATAATACTTTAACATGACTTTTTTTCCGTATGAAATTGATTTTTAAGAAAGTAAAAACGAGTTTTAAGTAGTGTTTAAAGAATGATTATAGTAAGAGTATAGGGGAACTAAGCATTTACAAGTGTATTTATTTTTACATCAGGAAAAGCGAACTTTTGATCTGTTAACGAGTTAATGGATTTAGAGATATTCCATAGCAATACTGTCTTTCAAAAGAATCTTTTGAGCAATTATCACAAATTGAGAAAGACTATATATTACATATATGAGAATGAACATATATTTATTGGGAATACTATTGTACACTTATATGAGGATTATTTTAGAAAATTTACATTCTCATAAATGATGAATCCGGTATGGGCAATGAATTATACTTTTTAGACGACTCCTAATATTATTTCAAATAGAGCTTTAGTGGATCCACTTAGTTGAGAAGTTTTATATCCCGATAATATAGAGGACAAAATTTTGTAGGTTGGGAAAGACGTTGTATCCTCGCATTTCTCATATACTGATAGTTGTTGGTTAGAAAATTTCCGAAAGAGAGTTAAAACTGTATTTTATCATATAACTTAATATGTTGAGTTCAATGATGAGTAAGTATTTGTAAAGTTCAAATGATTTCACTCATTTATTTCTTTACATTTAAATTAGTATATATTTTTATATCTATTACAGTCCTTTCATTTACTCATTTAGCTTCGGCAATATTACGTACTTGTACAATCAATGTGTTGATTCCATTCAACCTGCATCTATTTATGATTCAAATATTGGTTTTCAAATCATCAACATACACTTTGTTGAGATCAGTTTGCACTCCTTGTTAGCTTTTGGTGAGCCTCTTTGCATTCTAGAGGACTCAATTTCTATCTTTTAGTTAGTTGCTTGACTTATTATGGGTCTTGTCCTGACATCCATATTAAACAATATAGTGTCAATTTAATTGCTGAACGTCTTTGTAAGCGTGAGAGTCTTTCCATTATATAGAGAAAACAAAGATTGCACATCACTAATGATCCGCCATTCCCATCCCTGAAGATCATCTATTCTATCTCTACAAATCTGTTATTCAATCCCTCTAAATCGGCCTTGCTATCCTTTTAACTCTGCAATTCTATCACAATATTTAATTCTTTTGATTCGACAACAAATGTATATGATCATGCTAATTTATATCACTATATAATTACATTAATATATACAATTATTCAGTTGTCCATCATGCTAACATAGAGACTTCATAGATAGTTAGTTTTGAGTATGTTTAGTATTCCTTTGTAAAACTGTTTTCTTAGGTATTATTGTTATCAGAATATTTTGAGACAGTTAGCTTAATTTCTTTTGAATTAGGCATTAGTTAAGTAGCCAGTTAGGCCAAGGGTTCACTTGTGGATCATCATGGTTCTCGAGTGCCGACCACGTTCAGGGTGTAGGCTTGGGTGACAATTGTGATTTTTATTGGAAAATGACAAGGTTTTCCGAGAACTTGACTTCTAAGCTAAAATGATGATTGTGCACTGATTTACACTCCTTTTTCAAAATGATTTTCACCAATGAGTTCTAAATGTTTTGGAAAACATATTCAAGTAAATATTTTTGGATTCAAACCTCATTTCGGAATCGGGTTGTTCAGTTGATTTGATCCATTTCTCAAAGTGAATGATTTGGGTGGTATTATTACTTCTGGAATCTTATTTTGATTACTTGATTGAATAAGATTGTGTGTCTTTGCACATTACTCAGAAAGGGAAAGATCAAGTCTTACATTAACTTTTGATTGAACTCAGCCAACTGATTTCTAAACCGCTTAAAACTAGTGGAATCCTTTATTTCCCTTCACTGTGTGTGTTAGGGAGTAATGGAAATGACGTGATGTGTTCAATTATTTCACTTGATATCTTAATGAATAAAAGTGGTGAAAGAGACAATGTGTTGATCCTAATATTTTGTGAATTGCCTTGGTGTAGACGCTAAATATGTTGATTAATGAAGTGCTTTGATAGGATTATTATGGACTTGAATTGTTTGAGTTGTTGTCTCTTTCTTATGGTATGAAATTTCCTATTTGCATTGATTTGTTTATACTGTGATAAGATACGTGGTGATCATGCCGATGAGTAATGGTTCCGTCAAGAGATACGATATAAAGCCGTTGGCAAATGGTTCCAACTAGTGATATGATATAAAGCCCTAGGGAACAAGTTTCAGCTACTGATATTTTACTTAAAAGAGATGGTTCGGACAAATTATATGATAAAAACGAAGTGAAATGGTTCCATCTAGTGATATAATATAAATGCGAAGGAAAAAATGGTTCCGGCTATTGAAAATTTGCCCAAAAGAAAAGGTTTCAGCAAGGGTTTGATCTAATGGATACTTGTAATAGATCTACCTGATACTTGAGAATTACTTACTTGGTACGTGTGATTGGAATACTTGAAACTTAATGGTTGCTGAACTACGATTGTTGGACATGATTGTTAAGCCTTGGGAATTATGTATTATAAAATTGCTAGGTTGGACTGATTTATGCCGTTTGTAGTTTGAGGAGTTTTGGTTTGGATGAAAGGAGTATCAGTATTCTAGAATAAATTTGCTTTATTTAGTAGTTGTTTGCCGAGTACAGTGTTGTTTAGTAATCACTCCTTGCTTCTAAATTTATGTACGTTCCAAGCCTAGTTTGTGTGATTGCTCTTTCACCATCCTCCGTGTCTCAACAAGGATTTTTAGAGATAGCTGCTTGTCATCCCGGCGGACCCTCTTCTTCCTTTATGTTTATGTTTTGTTCTATATGTAAAATAAAGACTTTTGAAACATGTAATTATCTTTCAGTTTTGTTTTAATACATTAGCGAATTGGAAACGTTACAACAAGGTTTTGGGTTATATTAGAATGACTAGGTTTTTTGCTCCTTTACTTGTCATGTCGTTCTTTTCGCATTTCCTAGCATTTTTTGGGTTTGAGGCTGACTTGTTATAGTGAGATTATTTTACTTAAAATATATTCAGACTTAACTAATTTAGAGTCGCACGTACTTTTTAAATAAAAATCAAGAAAACTAATTTTCAAAAGATAAAAACAGTAAATCATTTGAATATATTTAAGGGGTTAAAGGTTCTTATTAATATTCTAGGAAGGTTATAAAAGCACCCATCATATCCACTAATGTGATTATCCGACAATTAACTTATTTTGGTAAAAGTGAATTAACTTAACTTTAATTGAAAAATAAAACTATTTTTTATAGTTTCGTTTTAAAAGGGGGGAAAAGAGAAATATTGATCTACTAAGTAAGATACTTCTCAAAGTTGTTCTTTAAGTCCTTTTGAAAGATATCGATTTAGTTAAATTGTTAAATGAAATGAGCGTATTCGGGGATTTGAATTTTTCAACCCTAAGATTAATGACAAATACTAACAAGCACAACAAAGTGAAGAGGGAAAGAGAGTTGGGCCCAGATATGATTTCTGTCCGCATGGACCAGTATTTGGGCCTTAGGCCCAATCGAGTTAAAATGATTAATTTCTTTGGGCATTAGGCCTGATTTTTCACCTGTCCTAAAATTCTAACAAAATAATAATAATAAAAAAAGACAAGGGCTTCGACCTAAAATGATAAAATACAAATTTTAAAAAATAAGAGTGGGCTTTTGGCCCAATCTTTTCAACTCCGACTCGCAGCATTTTATTGCGTATACTTAATGTATACAATTTCCGCGACTTGTACACCTTTTCCAGAATTTACTCTTTAATTTTTAAGGGTAGGCAGACTCGAATAAAAGAATTGGAGCTCCGTGGAACATTTCAAAGATGCAAGGGAGAATATATGGAGTCCAATGGATTCAATAGAGGGAGTTCATACAAGGAAATATGATAAGGATTAAGATAAAGAATAATATATATACCTACTTTGTAATTGACGAACTCTAACATAAGAAGAAAAACTACTATTTCAGAGTTTGCACATCCAAAATCTAAGCATATTAAGAAGATTCTTTTAACATAGGAACATAATTAAAAAAATGGAAAAGGGCCTAAAATACCCTTGAACTATTAAAAATGGTACAAAATTACCCTCCATCCACCTNGGCTAATTATATTTTCTTTATTTAAAAAGAAAATATTAATCAGATATATTGAACGGAAAAGGGCCTAAAATACCTTTGAACTATTAAAAATGGTACAAAATTACCCTCCATCCACCTATTAGTCCTAAAATACCCTTGCTGTCTACCTTTAGGTCCTATATTACCCTTTATTTTTAACGGCCACTTTTTAAATCCAATTAATAACTTAATTAATGACGTGGCAATTTTCTATTGGCCAGATTTTAAATAACCTAAATTAATTTAAAAACCCACCCATTCCCAAATTAGACCCGCCCCAAATTCAATTGACCCATCTTGCCCATCTACCATCATCCCGATCTTCCTTGAAAGATTACACAATTTGTTAACTGAGGCCAGAGAGAAGTTCAATAACATAGAAGCACAAAACCTTACTAATGGTAACAGGATGTGTGAAGTTAAGATCAGAAAATCTACTGCCAAAGAGCAGTTTGGGAAAGAAGATGTCAAAATGTAGTAAATTCAGCTGCATACCAGCCATGCAGAAACCCCTGGCAGCTCAGTTGCTGGAAGAGATTGGCTTCCACCACTTCCAAACGCAACATTTATCCTAACGTCCGGGGAAGCCATAAATGAGTATAGAAATGCTCTTCCATCTAAAACTGGCACTAAGCGGAGCTGTAAAAGTTAAATAAAGGAACTGTCATTTCACAGCAGTAATTCAAGCAGCCAAGGAAACAACAAAACAGAAATTTGACCCTAAGCATATGGCTACGCAGTTGCAGCCAAAAATCATGAGAGTCAACTACCAGCTAGTTATCATCTCAAGGACTTAAGTTAACTATCTTAAGTAAATTCTTCAAGGAAGATCGAAACGGGATGATGGTAGATGGACAAGATGGGTTAATTGAATTTGGGGCGGGTCTAATTTGGGAATGGGTGGGNCATCCGGGGAAGCCACAAATGAGTATAAAAATGCTCTTCCATCTAAAACTGGCACTAAGCGGAGCTGTAAAAATTAAATAAAGGAACTGTCATTTCACAGCAGTAATTCTAGCAGCCAAGGAAACAACAAAACAGAAATTTGACCCTAAGCAGATGGCTACGCAGTTGCAGCCAAAAATCATGAGAGTCAACTACCAGATAGTTATCATCTCAAGGACTTAAGTTAACTATCTTAAGTAAATTCTTCTGCAGCCGAGCTGTTTGAACAAAGCTGCTCACTTCAATTTAAATTGAGAATTGCTTAGTTGCAGGCTTATGTGAAACATAAATACTAGCAAAAATAACTAATGAAATGTTTGTACAATGAATCATTCTTCTAGCTACTTTTATGTTTTCCCAAGAGGCTGATAAGGTAAAATTGTACATACATCACCCTTGATGTGGATACTGTTAACGACAATCCGAGCAGTCCCCATTAATGGCTTTCCCAACTTGGCAAGCAACATGATACTTATATCAGTAGTATCCCAGTCAAAACCAAGATGTGCAATTCGCTGTCCACGAAAGTAATAGTTAAAATACAGACATGTATTAATTGAAAGGGAGAAAAAGGAAAGAAAGAAAAGTTTATTAATGAAAGCAAAGGTTTATAAACTAAAAGCTCAAAACAAGAACTTGGACAAGCACCCAGGATATCATCTAGCCAGTTAATGAAACTGAAATAAGAATCATGCAGACAACATTATGAATTCAGCAGAGTTCAAAAAACTATTTGATTAATTTTAGAACTGTCTAAACTTTGGTGGGCAGAGTTACTGAACCATGCATCATACCAAGCAAGTGAGGTCCTTGCTTTTGGCCCCTCAAAATTTGACACCTCAAAAGATGATATGTAAATATTTTTGTTTTTGTTTCATAGTAAAAGATTGAGAATACTGGAAACTGGACCATGAGAATTTAAAAACTACAATAGTCACTCTCATAATGACAGTTTTGATTTTTTTATAGGAATTAAAAGTGCAAAAAGAATTGATCAAATAGAATATAATACTCCAATTAATTGATTAATCAGATAATGATATATTGTTATACTTCAAATACCTATATTACTAATAGAACAATTGTAAAAAAACTCTTATAACAATTGTCTCATCTGAAAGAAGTTCTCAATTTGAAACTGATAAATCAATAATACCTTAGATCAAACTATCTAGCTACTAAATTAATACCTTATAGCTGGTAAAGATACGTGATGTGACAGGGGTTATGATTACATACAACCTTTACATGTATCCCTTGTCTGTTTAGCCGTGAAGCTAAGTAAAAACTTTTTTTAAAAAAAAAAAACATCAGTTACTAAATCAAAGTAACTCAAGGTACGTAAAAAGAACCAAACCTGATCATTGGAAGTTGACCACCGTACTCCACGAAGCCCTAAAACTGGAGGCTTAGAACCAAGTGAAAATTCTTGTAATTCAATCTTTTCCTACAACCATGATCAAGTCTACAATCAGTTTTTGTAATTTAGGCAACATTTAGTACTTCTAGCACCAATTATCATATGAAGGGGTGAACAAGAAAACTCACAATCAACTTTGATCTTCGTTGTTTCATGCGTCTCTGTGTCATAACAATTAAAAGAAGGAAAAAAAAAGAAAATACTTAGATAATAAAACAGCTGAATCTGTGTCAAAAGAAAAGCATTGTCATTATAAAGCATCACATATACATTATTTTCCAATCCATCGAAACATAAACATAAGATTAATACACCAAAAGCATTTTTCGGTTATCAAAAGAATAAGATTAAAGCAAAGAATGCATCAGTATAAGCTATACATGAAGCATACACACATCAATCATGTTGAATCAATCAACTATACACATCATGCAGATGCCTCAATCACGAGCTAGTTGGTGGATCAATCTTGTTACTTCAGGAAAGAAAAAAGTTAAAGCTTCTATGTGCCCTAAGGGACAGTAAGTCAGAAACTCAGCTTCTTCTAATGTCCAGTAACAAGCATCTGAAATGATGGAAATCTCTTGATTCCTCGCGACAGGCCGGCTCTGATCAAACATGACTTAAAAGAGCTTTGTAACTATTTTCAGAGGTTTAAGGTGGCCTTTGCTTCACAAAGTGGGGTGGAGTGCCTTTAAATTTGGACAAGGTTTAAGGGTCTAGGATTAGACTGTGCATATAATAGATGCTTGGACAGTTGAACTCTAAACTAAAACTTTTATTAGGCTAGTCAGAACCTCCATAGCCGATTGATACATTCTCAGATATCAGGATTCGGCGTTTAAACCTAGGATCACAATGTAACTTTCTCTTAATGCTAAATTCTTATACATTAGGCAAAAAACTTGTATGTGGATCAAGAGTGTAAAATATGATCAATCTGACTCAGATTATCTCAGTAAAATATTTAACAGGATAGAGTAAAATAGCAAAGAAACAAAACAAAAGAGAGAGGAGAAGTTTGTGGTTATCAGGTATTTGTAAGAATGAAAGACTGACACTTAAGTTTTTGGTATCAATGATACATCAAGATCCATTGACAAACAGGAGCTGGGTGAAGATCAACCTAAATTCTTATGTTGATAAATGACCAGATTGAAACTTCTAGAGGGCCGGGAATTTAACATGTATCCTACTCACTAAACACCTACTATTTATCCTATCCGCTTGTTCCATCAACATCGACTGTCAAGTAAGATTCTTCTGCTTGTTGAGGACAAAGTAATTTACCTCGACAATAGAAGAGAACCTCAAAGAAAGCCTCGGGCTAATATAATTAGGCCAAACTTCAATTAATAGCTTATTCAGCCACTCACACTGCTCCAAAGGTGTTGTTGGCTGTACATCATCGTTGAAGGCCAAAAAAAAGAGCAAAATGAGAGTAAATTATTACCTAACTCGTGCAGGAAACAGTGGACAAAGAAAAGAAGTCGCAAGGAGAAAGGCAAAGAAATTACGGATGTCTCCAGCAACACTTGCTTCCATTTATTATTCAAGTCTTCTGCAAGAATTTTGCGTTGGTAACTTCCATACTGCAAATAGAAAGATTGGTGTTTTATTAGACACTTATTGTATACCTTTTGTCTCTATTCAAAATATAATAGGACAAAAATTCTGGGAAAGAAAGGGAAACTAGACTATACCTGGCTTGATAAACATTAACTAATAAAAGCCATCAAATACCAACACTAAAGATCACTTTTTTCACATTGAAGACTGTTAAAAGACAACAACGTAACCAGTGTAATCTCACAAGTATAGTCTGGTGAGGATAGATTGTATGCAGACTTTGTCATTGCCTCGTAAAAATAGAGAGGTTGTTTCCGAAAGATCCTTGGCTTAAATAAAATATGTCAGGATGTTAAAGACATTTTGATAAATTTCACAGCAAATAGTGATCATCTAACTCATTGATTTTTATAAATAAACAAGAGAAAAACTAGCTTCTCTATGAAGACATGAAAAGTACAAAACCACAGATCAAATCAGAAGAAAAATTAACACAAAAGATCAAGCAACATGTCAGCAGGAACAAACAAAAATATACTATTTCATTCCCTATAGATCCAAGAACCTGTTAAAGATCAAGATATAGTTGAAGAAATTCTCATCCAAAACCAATAAAGAATAAATGTTACCTGAAAAACAGCCCAAACAGCCACAACTAGAGGAACCCAATTGGTCAGAGAGAAAATCCACTTTTCTATGCCCCAAACAACTAAAAACACAGGAATTACAACTGGAAGAAATGGCTTATCAGCAATCAACTGATTCAAGAAATCCATAACTTCCCTCACATCCCAAGAACTTGCTCTCTTTTTCTTCACCATCTTAAAAAAAATGCAACTAACTACAGTTAACCAAATTCTCAACAACAGTACTTCACTTGGTCAACTTTAGACATTCCCAAAAAAACCCAAAGATTCAAAGACTGTCTTTTTCACTTCTCCTTATTTTTTCAAGAATGATGAAAAAAAAAAAAGGAAAGACCCCAGAAACAGAAAAATGAATAAAGATTTAAAGACTCTGTCTTTTCACTTCTTCTTTTTTTTTCAAGAATTCAAGAATAGATGTAAAAAAGGAAAGACCCCCAGAAACAGAAAGATGAAAAATTTTCTTTATTTATTTGGAAATATATGAAAGGGGAAACATACCCCTTTGAATCCGTTAATGGAATTCATACAGACGGCTATTAGACTTGGTAAATGTTGTGGCTTTTTGTTTTCTCTGTTCCAAAATGGAGAGCTGGAAGGTTGGTAGCCAAGAAGAAAAGTCTCAAGTCAACAGAGCCTCTTTGGACAATGCTGCAATACTCCAACATGTTGAGAATTACTATATTTTATTACTATTCCATATAGGAGCAGACAGTGTCAGCTTTTAGTTTTAATTTATCAGCTAGTTTTGAGTGAGAATCGGAACTCCTATTCCCTATATTTTTGCATATTTTTCCTGTCATTATACGGTTCCCTTTGGCCCTCGCTTTTGAAATTGAAACTTTAAAAAATGAGTTGTTAAAATTATATTTGATTTGTTTCTAATTAAGTTATTTTGAAATAATTTATTTTTGTTATTTTATTTTTATATCAAAAATTTTAATAAATAATATTTATCTATTAATTTCAATAAGGACGGATTTAGAAAGATCCAAAGATGTCATGGGACACAATTTCGTCTAAAAAAAATTGATATATATATATAATGTTAACTTTTCTTATAAAGGGGTGTGGAGTTTAGTAGGTTAAGTATTTCAATTATTGCATGAGAGTCGTGAGTTCGAATTTGATTGTATAAAATTATGTATACGTCATGGAGTCTAACCAAATTATTTTATTTTTAAATTATTATATACTAATTTTTGAAGATAAAATTCTGATTAAATTTTCAAAAATTGATCAAATTTTATGGTCAGGCATAAAAAGAAATATCAAAATTTACAATTAAATGCTGTATAAATTTTCAAATATTTGGATTAAAAATTATTTTCCTTTATTAAAATCTATAAGTACAGCATCTTTATATTTTACTTGGTTCTTATATTACAAATAAATCAATATTTTTGTTTGTTCATTTAACAAATCAAAAAAGTTTTATTTTATTAAATAACAACATAAATTAATAGTAGCAATCAAATTTAAAGTATCATAATATTTTTTATCAAATTAATTTAATAAAATACATTCCTAGTAAAAATAAATAAATAAAAACTGTACCAAAAGTTAACTAGGTAACTATAATATTAAATGGAAGGATTAATGACTAAACATGAGTATTTAAATAATGAGAATTAAGTCTAACTAATTTATTCTTTACAAGTCTTTTTTTAATCATTGTAATAATTAATTCGTACATCTTTTAACCTCTGCCTTTTTTTTCTGCTACTATGAATTAAAAAGAATTGTGATGTGACGATAAAGACAAAATATATAGAATTTAATTCCATAACTTTGTAGTTAGGTGCGCATCTAGAGAGAAAGATTCTTTATTTTAGCCTAATTTTATTATTATTCAATAATTCACCTTTGATGTTTATGTCCTAAAAAAACGCTTTAATCTTTTAACATGTGGGGTACTTAGCGTTTAATATTATTTAGTCTAAAGTGTCAAAGAATTTTTATATAGTATTATTTTGTTAATCCGATGTGGATATCAATTTAAACTTAATTTACTGTATAATTAAGCATGTCATTATCTTTTGAGAATTTTTTTTTTCAGTTCCCTTTAAATGGAAACTTGGGACTGGGCGTATATGGTAATAAGTCGGATGACGATTTTTTTTTTATTTCTATTCAATTCAAACTCAAAACTTCTGATTAAGGATAAAAGATTATTTATCACTCCACGACAATCTCTGTTGGTGGATTCAAGAGAAAGTTCAAATACAAAAAAAAAAAATTCAAAAAGAATAAAATTAGTTGACCTGAATAATAAGATAACTTTTTTTTCTTTTATGATTTTATTTAATTACATGCCTAATAGAATAATATATTGATAAACACACCAAGAAGATAATTTTGTTATTACATTTTCATTACTCCTAAATCTTTATTATTGACTCGTTGACTGTAATAATCTCATTTATTTATTTGTTTATTTCCCTTAGCATTTTTGTCTTTTTATTTTCATAAGTACGATTTGATAGCATTATCATTTTGTGCTCCTTTTTATGTATTCTTAAATTACATCAAGTCCAATTGTGGTTTTCTTTATGATTATACAATAGATAATAGATTAATTAATCTTTCGGTTAAGATAATCTAGGTAAAATAACAAATAGTAGTTGTAATTTGATACGTTTAAGCTTAAGAAGGTTTATCCTTAAATTTATCGCACATGGATTCATGAGTAAGCTGATAAATATTTCATCATTTTTAATCAAAAATTTTATGTTATCAGTGCATAGAATAATTATATTTAATAAAGAATATTTTACCAATTAATGTAAAACTTTTCAATATAAATGTAAATAACATTAAATTATCGACCAATAAAATTAACCTTTTATCATAAATAGTTTCTAAAAAAAAAAGGTAAACACATGATATCATTGCATCTAGAAAACTTGGTTGAGAAAAATTTGCAATTGGAGTGGACATTCTGGTCAATTTAATAATGTTTTCCCTACAAGAGCTACTTAATTAATTGTTGTTACTGTTCTAACTATCCTTTAATAATGCATAATGTCACATCATATTATATATTAGTGGTGGATTATTAAACTACTAGTAAAAGTTCTCTTTCTATACTAGAACTAGAAAATGGGGAAAAATAAACTAGCTACTAGAATATCTTTGATATTCTTTAGTAGAAATCAAAATTGATTTTTTTTAATTATGTAAGAATATTTTTGGATTGATTGTCGTATTGCTTTTTAACTAGCTATGAATAATAATTATTATCTTAATAATTCATTTTTTTAACAAAATAAGAATTTTTTTTTAATATAATAATTATTAATTAGATGATCATATAAAAAAATAAACTTAAATATTTCTGTAAACTGCAGCAGAATATCGCAATTATATTTCTTCAAAAAATTAAAATAAAGTAAAAATTAGTAGATGTGCTAGTTTCAGGACCACCTCAATCAATTATCATCATGGAAAATATTTGATCGATCACCAAGAAGCTTATAGTACATTTCTCTTGCCATTATTCGAGATTTTTGTCTGTTTATACAACTACAACTAATTATATTATGTTGAATTCATACAAAGTATTTTTATAATTATATAATTAGAGACTAATATAGAATTTAGGGTCTGATATACTCCTCAACTTTGTCATTTAGAGCTGATATACCCCTCGTTATAAAAGTGACTCATATATACCTCTACTTGTAAACAAATGGCTCACATATACCCTTTTCCTCTAACGGAAATGTCTGGAAGAGATTGGCTTCCACCACTTCCAAACGCAACATTTATCCTAACGTCCGGGGAAGCCACAAATGAGTATAAAAATGCTCTTCCATCTAAAACTGGCACTAAGCGGAGCTGTAAAAGTTAAATAAAGGAACTGTCATTTCACAGCAGTAATTCAAGCAGCCAAGGAAACAACAAAACAGAAATTTGACCCTAAGCAGATGGCTACGCAGTTGCAGCCAAAAATAATGAGAGTCAACTACCAGATAGTTATCATCTCAAGGACTTAAGTTAACTATCTTAAGTAAATTCTTCAAGGAAGATCGAAACGGGATGATGGTAGATGGGCAAGATGGGTTAATTGAATTTGGGGCGGGTCTAATTTGGGAATGGGTGGGTTTTTAAATTAATTTAGGTTATTTAAAATCTGGCCAATAGAAAATTGCCACGTCATTAATTAATTTATTATTGAATTTAAAAAGTGACCGTTAAAAATAAAGGGTAATATAGGACCTAAAGGTAGACAGCAAGGGTATTTTAGGACTAATAGGTGGATGGAGGGTAATTTTGTACCATTTTTAATAGTTCAAGGGTATTTTAGACCCTTTTCCGTTAAAAGAATGAAATTGACAAGCATTGAAACCGTGAGTATATTTATACAAATCGATGATAACCCTAAGGACTAACATTCACAAATTGGTCAGTTAAATATGATTGACAGAAAACAAATACATGACAAAGAAAACTCTACATAAACAGATCACAATTCAAATATAGTAGTTTAAAATGAACAAAACCTACTAATCCCCCCAAATTTGCCACAGTGACAAAATACTTGGTAAACTCAAGATACCCATAGAACTTGGCAAAATATTTCAATACTAATTAGAAAAAATAGATAAACAAGATAAATGGCAAGATAATAACTTCATTATGTTTGAATGATGGCTTAACATTTCTCCAAAAAAGAAACAAAAATCACTCCAATGACAAGTTCAAACATAACTAGACATATTCAAAACAAAGCTTACCGACTCAACAATATCTTAAATTCCTATCATAAGATAGAATGATACAATAGCAACAAAGAACTTCAAGTCAAGCAGGTAAATCAAAGATTTAAGCATTTTGATTTTACTCGGTGCACACTTAAACAAACTACTACATTCTGAATTTAACACTAAACTTTAAGCATTTTGGTGGGCTGGTTTTTTCAAGGAAAAACATGGGCTGCTAATAAGAGTGAGCTTGGGTTAGGAATTGAGTTGTTGAATTGGGTCTTTTGAGTATTGGTGTGAATTTGGATGTATTGAAAATAGGGCAACTTTCACATATAACAAACAAAAAATTCATATTTGTATGCTATAGCAAATTTTGCATAATTGCGCTCCATAGCAAACATAAAAATGTATAATTTGCTATACATATACAATTGTATAATTCGCTGGCCTAAATTGTATAATTCGCTGGCCTATTTCGCTGCAATTGTATAATTTATTTTGCATACAGTTGAATCGAATTAAAATGTATGTATATTGCATAATTATAAGTGTATAGCAAGAAGATATATGTTTTTCTCGCTTTATACAAAAGCAGAAACACAATATATACACTTATGTTGTATAAAACTAGAGAAAATTGTATTTCACTGCAATTGTATAATTCGCAATTGTATAATTCGTTGGCCTTTTTTTCTGCAATATTTGAAGTAAAATATTTGTAAATTGTATAATTAAGTGTATAACACGAAGATATACATTTTTGCATGTGTATATACAATTTTCTCTCGCTTTATACAAAACAGAAACAGAATTATACACTTCTGTGTATAAAGCGAGAGAGGCGAGCGAGTGGAGAGTGGCGAGCGAGATTTTTGGGAGAGAGACGCTGGCAAATTTTAGCTAATGTTTGCTATGGAGCACAATTAAATCAAACCCTAGCTATTCCATTTAATTTAGGTTATTAGTTTGCTATTATATACAATTTTCCCTTGAAAATACAACAAAGAATATGGTCAATTTGAATTAAGAAAAGGAAAAATCACCCCATGTACATATTTAATTGACAATATTACGGGTTTTAAATCTACTCTTAAAAAATTTCTTGCTTTTAACAATTTAATTATGGGTTATAACATATCATTATGTATTTACAAATAAATTAAATTTTACTTTATTAAATATTTAGTCTTTTTTATAATTTTATATTATTAAATTATTTAAATAAAGAATACACCATAATTATCTCTTACACAATTATAGGAATTTACATTGATTATTGTTCGTTTCTGGAATTAATAAAATATGTAATCCTTTTATAAATATATATTATTAGTAAATTATTTAAATAAAAATACACCATAATTATCTCTTACACAATATAAGGATTTACATTGATTATTATTCCTTTTTTCTAAAGTTACCCATGTTACCAATTCATCTTTCCTCTCTTTCAACCATATTTCGTTGAAACCGTTTTCAACATCTAAGTACGGATTAGGAGAAAATTTTCTCATACAAAGAATGGGAGGATTCACAATTCCAAGAATCAAAATTTAAAAATTTTCTACAAAACATGTGAAAAAAATCTTAGCATACTCTTCAAAAGATCCCTAGATTAGTAGAAACGACTTCTACTGTTGAAATACATGTTCCAATTAAAGTCAAGCATATGATGAATGTGCCTCAACAAGAGTCATATATTTTTATCTTTTAGTGATTTTATCAGAAAAATTAACTCAGTTGATTTCTTAAAATTATTTTTCTTTCAATTTTATTAGTGATTTTTGTTCATACACATGTTTATTTGTTGAATACATCAACAATGAAGTTTTTAATATGAGTTTCATTGATAGAAAAGTAGTTTTTTTTGGTTAAAAATCTTATATTATGCATTTTGTTGGTATGAAACTTGTATTGGTGTGAAACTTGTAAGAAATGTGAATAATATTGATATGAAACTGACTCAAATTTTGCATGCGAAAAAAAATCTAAAAAATCAACAAATGTAGATGTGGGTCGGTCATCAAAATACTCCAAAAGAAGAGCAACAATGGACAATAATTCGAAAATTCCAAAGTGAAAAATGGGGAAAAAAGTTGTGAGGGTAAAATTTTTATGCAAATTATTTTGTCAATTATTCTATTTTCTGTCATTTATTTATTACTTTCCTAATGAAGTGCAACAATGTGTATAAAATCTATATGAAATTTGTATTATATAATTCATCTTATGTTTTAAATTGATATCCAATCATCTGAATGAGTATATGTTTGACATGTAATTGACACGATTTCTTGCATTAATATTTATATGCATTGGCATAAAGTTGATATATAAGTTTGGTATGTATTTTAAAATATTTGTTTAAATTTTGGAGTCTTAATGAAATTGATGAAATGTTACACTGATTAGTAGGAATTAATTTTTTTTGTAACAACCTGAATTACATCTTGTTTTATAGTTATTCAAGTTGGACACCTTATGGATACCAACTTAATACTAATTGTAAATTATATTGTCTTAACAAGCGTGAACTAAGTATTTTGAAGATGTATGAAGTTGATATACAATCAATATAAATACTATAAGAAACGAATTTGGTAATTTAAACAACGATCATTAAATTTCACACCAACATCAACTACATCTTGTTTTATTTTGGTTTAGAGTTAGACACAAATACCAAATTAATACTCATGCTAACTTACATTAAATAATATCAATCGCTATTACGTTGCATACAAAATGGATACCATAATTGCTTTATATAATGTTCACTAATATGAACAATACCTTATATCTTAAATTGCATGAATTTTATTTCATTAGTATGCAATGGTATGATTACTGAATGAATCTTGTATAAAACATGAACAATGTATTAAACATTAAGTTGAAATGCATTTGATATCAGTTATGTATATATTTGATATGCATTTCAACAAATATTATTGAAAAATAATGAATACATTGTACGAATCAAAACAAAACATGAGTCTAAAATAAAAAATTTGTATCGTTTTAAAAAATAAACTATCATTTTTTTTGGAGCTTAAGATCCTTTTTTTTGTTAGCTCTAATATAGTTTTGCATCCTCCTTGTTGTGCTTATGAATCCATGTTTGAACTGTTATCCTCATAAATTCAAGACGTGAAATCACTGACAACCTCCTTGCTAACCCGTTAACAGTATACAAAGGAATAATAAGTATGTTGTATTTATATTTACTTTTCATATCAAGATACTAAAATTTTCATCCATAACTTTATTTTTCTCATACAAATTTATATACATTAATCATTACTTAATCATACCAATATCATTCCAAACAGTTTACCAAAATTCATACCATAAAACACATTTCATGAAAAAAAAACAATTTGTTGTACATAATACAAATGAATAATAAATATGTTGTATTTATATTCAAATGCCATACCAAACCTAATACAAATTTCATCCACAAGTTCATTCTTATCACTCAAGTTTATTGACACTCGTCACTACTTATGCATACCAATATCATTCTAAACAGTCTACCAAAATTTATACCGTAGAACACATTTCATACATTTATTTTTTTACACATTTCATAAATTTATAACAATTACATCATCACTATTTCATACTGTACACTAAAAAGTATAATCAAATTATTCAAATACAAATACAGAATCACCACATTCATTGTGTTTACATTATACAAGTTACAAAAATCAGTTTACAAAAAACTCATAACATCAATTATACAATTTTCACAGAAATTATTTTATAATATAAAACAAACAAAGGTTCATATAAAAAAAAATCACAATTTAAATCTATTATACGCAATCAAAATCAGAAAATTATTTTTCAGTTTTATTGTTCTTAAACTTTTTTTTTTTACTGAAGTTGGAATAAGAATACAAATAATAAATCACAATAAATACTTACCAGAAGGATCCCATTTATCAACATATTTTATTAATATCGCTAAGAATCCATCCATTACCATAAAATAAAGATTTTTGAACAAAAAGTATTTTGGAATTAGTCATGAATGACGACAATCACAAAAAAAATTGAGGGAGTGAGAATCGTTTGAATAAGAAAAAATAGAAAATCTGATTTTCAAATTACTATTAACTGACTGAGTATAAAAATGAAAACAAATTGACCAAAAATGTGCGTATTGAGAGCCTTGTCTCTCTATTATCAAGGGTTTTCTCTTTAATACTCTCTCTGTCCCTAATTACTTGTTCATTTTTGAATTGACAAACCTATTAAGATGACAATAATTGATATGGTTAGTTTATCATTTTTTTGTACTTTCTTAATTTGTGAAAATGGACAAGTAATTAGGGAAAATAGAAAAAGAAAAAGTGCACAAGTAATTAGGGACAGAGGGAGTATAACTGTAGGACATTTTTAGGAAGAAGCAACTTTTTTTTAACCATGACTAAGAAGAAATGGAGTAAAAATTATTGGGTGCTATGATGACCAAGGGACCACTAGAGCTATAGCAGCCAAGGGACTTGAATAGTGATCCTAGATAGTCCTTTCCTGGGTAATCCTATGTAAGTGAAATATTTTTTTCTGCCAAGGCAGGTCGATCTCAGCTTTACTCGACTAGATAGACGCAATTTTAAACTCAATAAAGTTGAAGTTCTTTCTTACCCTCTCACATAAAGAGATAGACATTATATATATGGATCCCAATATGATTAATATTAATCATACTTGTAGCGCCCCTTTCCGAGAGATACTACAACTGTACAAGAAACCTAATTTAATACTTGCGATTTTTACGAGAAATTAAAGAAGGTATACTGATTTCTAATCTAGTTGAGGGATAATTTTCATAACATATAATTTAGTTAAGGATGTGCATCTGGCCCATTTTTTAAGATTTAATTTAGGTCAAAATTTATATCGAACAATTTTTAACTAATGACGAAAAAGCCTCTCAAAATATGTTAAACAAAACCGACAAACTTTTTGTCTATATATTATTTTCACACTTAAGGACAAAATAACAATATTATTACAAATTCCGAGTACCGCAATCAGCCGGTTCATGCTTCACACAAACTTAGAAAACATAAAGCAAATTAGTATTTTACAGGCATGGGTTCACACACCCCAAAAGATAAAACGTATAGCAGTACTTATATTACAACCCATAATGACATGACCAAATAAGCCCTCAAAATCTCATGTAAATATACAATA
>NC_028641.1:70946699-70948355 GCF_001406875.1 Solanum pennellii
ATATATATATATATATATATATATATATTCCTATATGCAAGTGTGATCTTCCTTTAAGGCTTTCAAAATCCTCCATCTTCAATGACCAACTTCAACCATCCTCTCAAACTTTTCCTACGTTAGAAACAACTATCGCTAAGCATAAATCTTAGTGGTGTAAGAACTATAGATCCGTTTGTCAGGACCGGAATCTAGACCCCAGATGAGACCGACGACGTTGACCTCTCAGAGGTCGCAGACAAGCCTACATATGTCATCATTACTTTATCTAAGTTAATTTTAGCGGAAAATTTGAAATTTTTATTTTATTATTTCATGTGAAACATATTATACCTAACATCATAGGCGTCCACAAATAAACCATCTAATATAGAAATAATCAAATGAAAGAAGCAGTTCATAATTGCATTAAACTTATCCTTGCCAAAATGGCAACAATACAAAGTGTGAAATGAAACGGGAAGTGAAACACTAGTGGAACATTCTCCACTAACTCAAACCTATATATAAGCTAGAATATAATGTGCAAGCGTCCTCGAAAGCATGAGGGCCTACCAAGTCCGGATGAATGCTCAACATGTGAATAGCTGCAGCGTTGTATCGTACGCTCTAGCGTCCGCCTGTGCCTGCACCTAAAAGTATAGAGTTGTATGAGATTAGTACACACTTGTACTAAGTATGGGTATATGCAAGCACACACCAAGGAAATGCATGATTAAGAAGAGCTCTCTCCCAACGATATGAATTATGGAATGTCAAGTAAGTGGACTTGCCAAATTTGGATTAGGGAAGTCAGTGGACTTGGCAAATTTGGATTAGCAAAGTAATGCCATGAGATAAACATGCATCATCATACTTATCATTTTACAAGCAGCACATAACATATTGCACATATCATATCACGTAGTTCATATCATTCTTTCATATGCGATGAGACCTTGTAATCATGGAATTGACATTAGGACTTCCCAAAATGAGGGCTCAACGTATGGACCTCAACTAGGGAGCCTTCTTCAGCAAACACAGAGTCTGCTTCGTGCGTTCATACGTACTTCATTTTCATTCATTCATATACTAGTGCAATCAGCAGTCATACCTAGGATGAAGTTTAAGACTCTCATCGAATTTTCGTGCAATGACCAAGAATAACCGAGTGTCATTACTTAAGTCTAGCTCACCTCTCGATTATCCTATCCTAACACCGTATTGTTCATTTCATTATGTGCATCATTTGAGGCTGACCTCATTCTTTATTTGGGAACTTTAACCTTAACCGACATAGATCATGTGAGCATCATGAAATCCAGTATCTGCCCCACGCCGAAAAGAGGTGGAATCACCGCCCAAAGTAACCCGAACATGCTAGCATATATAGTGAGTCGAACCCTGCTAGATCCCTATATTGACAGTATAGGTTCAAAGACTAGGAGATATAAGGAGACCCATTGTAACGACCTGTTTAGTCGTTTTGAGCAGCAGATTTATTTCTGGAAAAACTGGCTAAGATTACGGACATCACGACGGACCGTCATAGGCACGACGGCCCGTCACAGATGTCTCGTTTCAGCATACTTAGAATTCTGAAATTGGGTACTGAAAATCGACTCTCTGTAATCTGTGACGGACCTGCAGGACGTGCCGTCACATCCACGACGA
>NC_028641.1:70957305-71072056 GCF_001406875.1 Solanum pennellii
TTTATTTAATGAGTTTAAGTCTTCCGCATTATTTTCTGTTGATATATGTTAAAATGATAAGGGTTAGATTGGTTGGTTCGCTCACATAGGAGGGAAATTGTGGGTGCCAGTCGCGGCCCCGGTTTTGGGTCGTGACACCCATACCCGGCGTGGCGGACAATCTCATCTCATGAGAGTTACGTGAACCTACGCCCTTCCCGAAGCAAGGTATCATCGCTCATAGCTAGCCTATCGGTGCTCAGTATAAAGTTCCATTACATTCAACTCATACATCATGGAAGCTGACTTTTAGCATGAGGACACCATAGCTCATTAGATGATTTCTCATCTCATGTATTAAGTATGCATTAACTTCAATACTTTCATTAGAGTGTTCATGAGTCTGGTCTCTTTATTAACTTTACACTCTCATAGGTGAGTACGTTTTGGTAACATTTACTTAGGCATCATTTGAGATTGCTCTCATCTTTCATATAGCCTCTTATGATATTTTCACCTCATTCATTAACTTTAACACATTTGATTTTCATAATGACTCACCCCTTCACGTGAATGTTCATTTCATCATATGCCAATGCACTTGGCCATTTAGTTTGTTTCACACTCTTACTTAACCCTTCTGGGGTTACATTATTTTATCACATACATCTTAGGCTCACTTACTTTTAAAAATATGCTAGACTTATGAGTCCACACATACAAGCCATGATGCTTCATTCATAGTTTGTCTAAGTGATTCATGTTTACCCAAGATTATGTGGTACAAGACTTATGCATCTTGTAGATATGCCAAGATATTGATTTCGATCTTTAGAGGCATCATTCGTTAAATATTTACTTACGTATGACTTATGTGTCAATACGGAATTGGGCAAGGAAACCCGATTTCGAATCCCTTAGACAACACTTAATCTTATTTTTAAACTTGATAATTGCATTTTTCAGATTTGGGGGACCCTAGTTCGATCCCCATCAACCCCATAATATTTCCTTTGTGTTTCTCCTCTCCTTTTTCGATTAAGTCAAGGAGGTTGTGGGTTCAATCCCCACAAGCTCATTATTTTTATTTTAATTTATCTCTTAACTTTCTCACCTATCCAAGAGGTTGTGGGTTCAATCCCCACTCTCCTCATTTATTTTCTCCTTTATTTTTCTCCTAACTCTCTCATCCATTCAAGAGGTCATGAGTTCAATTTCCACCCACCACATCTATTTTTCCTTGCATTTTTCTCACGAAATTTTTATGAAATTTTCATTTGGTAAATTTTTTTTAAACGAAGTTTATTTTTTTTAAAAAGTTGGCCGAGACTACAAGGTAATTTAGTCTCCTCCAATCCATTTTTGTCTTAATCTTTTGTTGATTTTTTTGTAGCTTTCATGTAATGATGTCTTGGGTTCAATCCTTAGCGATTTCACTTGTTTTACATTCATTTTTATTGCATTTTATACCACTTTGATTGGCCGAACCCAACTTACCAAATGCCGGAAATTTGTTCACTCTTTTCAGATCCTTGTTAACATCATTTGTTCATTAGATATTAGGACGTTTCATAAATAATTTGGTGCATCTTTAAGTATATTTTTTTCGTGGTTATATTCAGCCAAGAATTTCCATTAAAATCAGCAACATTACACCACTTTTGCACATCATGATTTACACAAATATTTGCACAAACATCACTTTCCACATACTTTCGGTTGACATAAATTAACATACTTACAATTCCAACACATAGTCATGAACACATTATCACGAAAATCACACTTCATACTTAAACTACCAGCAAACATACCAACAACATGATCTCTAACCCATTTCAGATTGAAATCAGAAGGATACTAGGGACAAGGAGTTTGACAAGAACGGGAACAACCCCAGTTTCAAAATTCGTTGAATTCATGGAAAGAAAATTCTCTTGGAGAAAGGAGTCCACGAGAGAAACCCATACCTTAATGTCATTCCACACTTGTTTAAATGCTGCCAATTTCCCACGAAACCAAGCCTCACCACTGAAACTTCAAGCACAATTCCGTCAAGAACTTTGTTTAGACTAACTTTTCTTTTGAGTTTTTAGCATTCAAGTTCTTGATGAACTTTATTATTTCTGTTCTTTTTTTTTTACATAATACATAAGCGTGAAAGTGAGAGAGGAGTAGAGAAAAACGTGAGAATGAGTGGATTAGAATTTGGAGAGTTAGGTGGAGACTTAGACAAACTAGGACTCCTCATTATTTATTATTATTATTATTATTATTATTATTATTATTATTATTCAAAATCTGATTTTTCCTTTAATTAAATGAGTAATTAAATATTAATTAATTAAATTAATTCACCAAATAAAATAAATCAAATTAAATCATTGCTCCCACCTAGGTTCGAACTCGGGTGGATCAAGATTTCACTCAAAGGGCCAATTCGGTCCTTTCTACCCAAATTGCCCCCCCACCATATTAATTAATTACTTAATTATATATTTAGGGTAATTACAATACTACCCTTAGCCTGGAAAAAATCATTTTACCCCTAGACCCTCCAAACTTAAGATTACCCCTTCTTATGTCAGGTTAAGACTCATCTGGGTAAATCTTCATATTCGGGTGCCCTACTTGGCTGGACCCAACCTTTCCTAGATCAACTAACTCACCAAGTTAGTTGGCTTGGCTAGTTCAGAGATCTTGTTCTACACACATCAATCCGTGTGAACCCGATCTAATCGTAGACATTCTAGATACATTAAGTATTACTTAGCATAGTCATTTTAGGGTTGTTACACCGGTGCCCTCATATTGATCAAGTCATCATTCTCAAGTCAAGGTAGCATAATTGAAAAATAATCAGTAAAATAATCAAACAGTATACAAAGAGTATCAAGTTGGATAATTAAAGTTCCAAATGTCAATAATGTTCATAGCATAATTTTTCAAGAGGTTCAATAACAAGACTCGCCCAATATATACATTATGTCGTCACACCAAGCACGAGCAGGTATCAAGAAGGGCCAACAACATGTATCAAGAAGGGTCAAATCCCAATAAACAAGAGAACCAAGAACAATATTAAAAGTGGTTTTCTAGTTCGTACTTAAAATTGACAACTCCCATACTTAAGCCGAACTAAAAATCCAGAGTCAAGATGGCAAATGATCCGAATCAAGAGGTATGCCAATAGTGACAAGGTCACAGCCACAAGAAGAACAGAGTCCCAACAAGAATGCCAAGTGATCAAACAATCCGAACAAGTGGGCGAGTTACACAAGAGTCTTAAACGACAACAACACAACAATGCAAAGTGACAATAGGTAATCAACGTACCAATATAAACTTTCAGATATAGCAGCAGGTAAAAATAGTACAAGTACAAGTTTCTACACAAACCTCAACGCTTTAGCAATGAAACAGTCCAACACGACTTTAAGAGTTCAAACCGCAGACCAACCAACGTATGAAGATGCTCAACTTGTTCACGAAGTAAGATGGGATAATCATCACAAGTAAGCCTAGCCTGCACATTTACGACTAAGCTCCCAAAAACGTGATTCTATCCAACAAAAGTACTTCATGTCGCAACTTAGTTTTAAAACAGGAAACAGCAAAACCGGAATTTATATCCTTCATAAAAGATGTATCCACATATCTTAAGCTTGCAAATAATCAAGAATAAACTCAAAATACGCTTTGTACAAAAAGATATAATAAAAACACTAACAGTTGTACAGACAGGATTTCTAATTCCAATAGCTGGACATAATTCTTCCTATTTTGCGTCCCATATTTCGAATCCGTAACAGAAAAAATAGAGTTTTTAATAAACATAATAGTTGTAGAACTACGAAATATCTTTCCAAATCATATTTATTCATTGTAAACTAAGATCTATAAGACAATATATGCTTAAAATACAAAAGACTACCCAGCTAAGAATCAGATTTTTTTTTTCAATCACTTACCAAAAGAAGTTGTGTGTTGAATTAACCCAAAAGGAACTTGTTTTTCTCTTGGTTTTGAAGAACAACTGTTAGATAATGTTTTAATGTTCTTATACTTTAGGAAAACGAAATCAACTAAAGGAGGTGTAAAATATATAGATACAAAATGATCCTCATCACCTCTACACATGTCAATAAAAGGGGCTGCCCCTAAAAATAGTTGGCTGCCCAGAAATCATACATATATATATACCATTTTTATATAACTTATACCCACACCTCCAATATATGTGTAAATATAATTAGAAAATTACGCAAATACCCCCATACAATACATTAATTTATGATAACAATTTATGTTAAGCACGTTATCAAGTATCACAAATTTCAAGTTCCCAAAATGAGAATAAAACATATTATAGTAATGTATGGATATGTAAATAATGGTCTAGTATGTTAGGGGTGTAACAACTCTCTCCCCCTTAAATAAATTTCGTCTTGAAATTTCCTTAGGCTAGTCTCGAAACAAATGCGGATATTGAGTCCTAATGTCTTCTTCTCTCTCCCAGGTAGCTTCTTTTCCAGAATTGTTCATACAAAGTACCTTTACTAAGGGGATTCAATTGTTCCTGAGTTGCTTTACTTCTCGAGCTTGAACTAGGATAGGTTCTTCATTATACGTAAAGTCAGGATTAACCTCAATAGATTCAACTGGAAGAACATGAGATGGATCATAACGGTATCTTCGGAGCATAGAAACATGGAAGACGTTGTGGATCTTGTCTAACTCCGGGGTTAAAGCCAATTTATATGAAACGGGGCCAACCCTTTCAAGTATCTCATAAGGTCCAATAAATCGGGGACTAAGTTTTCCTTTTTGGCCAAATCTCATAATATTTTTCCATGGATACACCTTTTAAAATACTTTATCTCCAACTTGATATTCAATTTCACCCCTTTTTAGATCAGCCTACGACTTTTGTCTATCCAAAGAAATCTTTAAACGATCCTTGATAATTTTCACCTTGTCCTCGGTTTGTTGCACCATTTCAGGACCAATAAGCTTTCTTTCACCAATTTCACTCCAACAAAGAGGAGTCCGACATTATCTTCCATATAAGACTTGATTGGGAGGGATTCCAATACTTGATTGGTACCTATTATTGTAAGCAAATTCTATCAAAGCCAAGTGTTTTTCCCAACTACCCTCAAAACTCCGTAATGCAAGCTCGAAGCATATCCTCCAAAATTTGTATCAGTCTTTTCGACTGGACGTTTGTCTGAGGATGGAACGAAGTGCTAAATTTCAACTTAGTACCTAAGACTTTCTGCAAGCTGCCTCAAAATCTAGATGTAAACCTTGGGTCTCGGTCAGATACTATTGACAGAGGGATCCCATGTAGTCTTACAATCTCATTAGTGTACAACTCGGCTAGACGCTCAAGTGAGTAATCCATTCTAATTGCTAAGAAGTGAGAACTCTTTGTTCGCCGATCAATGATCACCCATATGGCATCATAATTTCTCTGAGTGCGAGGAAGTCCTAAAACAAAGTCCATAGTTATTCTCTTCCATTTCCATTCTGGCATCGACAAGGGCTATAGTAAACCAACCGAGACTTGGTGTTCTGCCTTTACTTGTTGACAAACCAGACATTTTGAAATGAACATTGCAATGTCTCTCTTCATACTATTCCACCAATAATTTTTTTTGATAGTTTGGTACATCTTTGTACCTCTAGGATGCATCGCATATGGTGAAGTATGTGCTTCTTCCAATATTTATCTCCTCAAGTTGTCATCATTAGGGACACATAACGTGTTTTGAAAAAGTAAAACACCATCCCTTGTTAATGTAAAATCAAGATTCTCCCCATTTTGGTTCTCTCTAGTCAATTTTACAAGTTTCTCATCTAACTTTTATGCTTCCTTCACTTATTCAAGTAATATTGGATTTACTTGCAAATTAGCAATAATTGAACCATTTGAATCAGGTGTAAAACAAACATTCATGGATCTTAACTCAAGGAGCAATGTCAAAGGACTCAAAGAAACGCATGCGAAAGATTTCCGACTGAAGGCATCGGCAACCACATTAGCTTTACATGGATGATAATCTATCGTGCAGTCATAATCCTTGATGAGTTCAAGACATCTACGGTGTCTTAGGTTCAGTTCCTTTTGAGTACCCAAGTATTTTAATCTCTTGTGATCAGTGAATATATGACATTTCTCTCCATACAAATAATGTCGCCAAAATTTTAAAGTAAACACTATAGCAGCAATGTCAAGATTATAAGTAGGATAGTTCAATTTGTGTGGTTTTAATTTCCGAGAGGCATAAGATATTACCTTCCCTCTTGCATCAAAATGCATCCTAGATCATTGTGAGAAGCATCACTATACACTACATATTTTTTCCCTTCAATTGGTAGAATAAATATAGGCGCTTGAGTCAACAAGGATTTGAGTGTTTCTAAGCTCTTTTCACATTTTTCATCCAAAATAAACTTTACTTCCTTCTGCAAGAGTTTAGTCAAAGGGGAGGCAATAATGGAGAAGCCTTTCACAAATCTTCTATAGTATCCTGCTAAGCCCAATAAACTTCTTACTTTACTCGGACTTTTGGGAGGTCTCCATTCAACAACTGTCTGTATCTTACTAGGATCCACCTTCACGCCTTCACTTGATACAACATGTCCTAGAAAAGACACCTCATCAATCCAAAACTCACACTTAGAAAGTCTAGCATAAAGTTCTTTCTCCTTCAAAATCTGCAAAATAATCTGGAGGTGTTTATCACAGTCTTCACTACTTTTAGAATATTTTAAGATAACATCTATAAAAACAACCACAAACTGATCAAGATAGGGCTTGAATACTCGATTCATTAGATTCATAAATAATGCAGGAGCATTTGTTAATCCAAATGGCATCACCGAAAATTCATAATGACCATACCGAGTTCTAAAAGCTCTTTTAGGAATATCATTCTCTCTAACACGAAATTGGTGATATCAAGACCTTAAATCAATCTTTGAGAATACTTTAGCACCCTTCAATTGGTCAAACAAATCATCAATCCTTGGCTGTGGATATCTATTCTTTATTGTTATTTTGTTCAATTGTCTATAGTCAATATAAAGCCTAAGAGTGCCATCTTTCTTATTTATAAATAAAACGGGGGCTCCCCAAGGAGAAACACTAGGTCTAATAAAACCTTTCTGAAGAAGTTCTTGCAATTGAGATTTCAATTCTCTTAATTCTGCTGGAGCTATTCTATAAGGAGTGATGGAAATAGGGTTAGATCCAGGAATAAGCTCAAATAGAAATTCAACCTCTCTTTCCGGGGGCAATCCAAGAAGGTTTTCTAGAAAGACTTCTAGAAAATCACATACAATAGCTATGTCCTTGATACAAGGACTCTCCAACTGTGTATCAACTATGTGATCAAGGTATACCCCACAACATTGACGCATCAACTTTCTTGCCAAGGCCGGAGAAATAATACTAGATGTCAAGGATCTTTCACTTTGTATGATGATATGTGAACATGTAGGATCTTTAAAAGTCACAAGATTTGACCTACTATCTATGACTGCATGATATTTATAAAGCCAGTCCATCCCGATATTAATATCAAAATCTTTGAAGGGCATTTCAATCAAATCAGCAGGGAAGAATAGATTTTGAATCACAAAGGTATAATCATGATAAATTTGATTACACAAAAATTGATAACCTAATGGACTTTCAACCAGCACATCATAATTAAGTCTCATCGATTTCACATTTTCAGGAAGGAAAAGTGATGAACAAATATAGGAATGTGTAAAACCAGGATCAAACAATATAAACACGCACAAGCCAAATAAATGAAATTTACCGACAAACACGTCTTGTCCATCTTGATCATCCCTCTTCTCATATCATAAGCGTGTGTGGTACCCTTTTGTCCACTAGCTTGATTAGCTCCACTTGCACTGCTGCTTCAGTGTTTCTAGGCCTTGCACTTTTATTAATTTGATGAGTATTAACAGAAGGCTTATGAATGGAACCTTCAGTTTTGGAGGAAGGAGCATTATTAGGATTAGGACAGTCCTTCACTTTATGATCAAAGCTCTCACAATTAAAACATACACCAGAGGCCCTCCTGCAAGTACCAAAATGATTCTTTCCACATTGCAGACAAGTGGGAACACGAGGCTGGCCTTGGCCATAATTTGGAGTGCTAGCTGTAGAAAAATCTGATATGTTTTGCTTCTGTTGAGCTGGCCTATTATCACTACTAGCCTTAGAATTATTAAACCTTCCTTTTTTTGATGGACCTCCAAAATCTGGTCTAGGCTTTCAGAATCTATTTTCATTTCTTCTAGATTCTTATTTAGCAAGTTGTTCCCAAGTAAAAGCAGCAGACACTAACTTACAAAAGTTCTCATGTTGCAGGATCGCCACATTATGCTAAATAGAATCATTTAAACCATCTTCAAATTTCCTGCACTTGTCTTTTTCATCTTTAATAATACCTCCAGCATAACGAGAGAGCCTTAGAAACCTTTGTTCATATTCAGCAATAGAAATGTGTCGCTGCCTTAGATTCAAAAACTCCTTTTTATTTGCATCACAATAAGCAAGTCGTACATACTTCATACAAAATTCCTTAAAAAAATCATCCCAAGTAAGACCATGAGGTTTTACCTTGGCATTCAGAACATTTACCCACCAATCATAAGCATCCTTTTGTAATAGTGAAATAGCATACTTAAGTTTCGCAACATCTGAACACTCCAGTAACTCAAACACCCTCCCCATGTGATCTAGCCATTGTTCAGCATCAGTAGGATCAACGGTGCCTTCAAACTCCACTCCACCCATTTTCCTCATTTTCTCAAAGTTAATCCTATTGGGATCGTGCATCGATTCAGCCATGTGGTGGAAGAATTCAACCGTTTGTTGAAGAGGAGGATTCATGGATTGAGTACTATGACTAATATGAGGATGTGAACCAGCTCTTACACATTGATGGTTTCCCACTTCAGACCTGCTAGTGTGGGGAACATGCTCATTCGACAAATTGTTCCCAACTGCTTCCAGTGCATGAGGTTGAGAAACAGAGGCACCCAAACCTTCACGAGCAGCTTCCATACGTCGATTAGAAGAAGTTACCATAACTTTATTCCTTCAAAAAGGAGTATCACACTGCATTAGGGACATGTTCATGATGTATGTGCACTCGGCATGCAATAAGGATATGCAAACCATGTAAGTGAACATGAACTCTAAATTGAACATTTTCGAAAACAAATAACTATACAAGTAATTTACAACAAAAATCCTAGAACCACAAATTTAGGCTCTGATACAAACACTTGTAGCGCCCCTTTCCGAGAGATACTACAACTTGACAAGAAACCTAGTGTAATACTTGCGATACTTAAGAGGGATTAACGAAGGTATACTGATTTCTAATCTAGTTGAAGGATAAGTTTCATAACACATAATTTAGTTAAGGATGTGCATCTGGCCCATTTTTAAAGATTTAATTAAGTCAAAATTTATATGGCACGAAATTTTAACTAGTGACGAAAAAGCCTCTCAAAATCTGTTAAGCAAAAATCGACAAGCTTTTTGTGCATATATTACCTTCACACTTAAGGACAAACTAACAATAATATTACCAACTTTCGAGTACCGCAATCAGCCGGTTCATGCTTCACACAAACTTAGAAAACATAAAGCAAGTTAGTATTTTACAGGCATGGGTTCACACACCCCAAAAGATAAAAAGGTATAGCAGTACTTATATTACAACCCATAATGACATGACCAAATAAGCCCTCAAAATCTCATTTAAATATACTATACATAGATCATGTACAAGTCCCAAGGTTTATACAAAATATATATATATGACTATATGCAAGTGTGATCTTCCTTTAAGGCTTTCAAGACCTCCATCTTCAATGACAAACTTCAACCGTCCTCTCGAACATTCCCTACAATAGAAACAACTATCGCTAAGCATAAAGCTTAGTGGTGTAAAAACTATAGATCCGGTGCCCTTAGATTCACCAAGTCATCATTCTCAAGTCAAGGGTAGCATAATTGAAATATAATCAGTAAAATAAGCAAACAGTATACAAAGAGTATCAAGTCGGATAATTAAAGCTCCAAATGTCCATAACGTTCATAGCACAATTTTTCAAGAGGTTCAATAACAAGACTCGCCAAATATATACATCATGTTGTCACACCAAGCACGAGCAGGTATCAAGAAGGGCCAATGCCTTGTATCAAGAAGGGTTAAAGCCCTATAAATAAGAGAACCAAGAACAATATTAAAAGTGGTTTTCTAGTTCGTACTTAAAATGGACAACTCCCATACTTAAGCCGAACTAAAAATCCAGAGTCAAGATGGAAAATGATCCGAATCAAGAGGCATGCCAATAGTGAAAAGGTCATAACCACAAGAAGGACAGAGTCCCAACAAGAATGCCAAGTGATCAACCAATCCGTACAAGTGGGCAAGTAACAAAGAGTCTTAAACGACAACAACACAACAATGCAAAGTGACAAGAGGTAATCAACATACAATATAAACTTTCAGATATAGCAGCAGGTAAAGATAGTACAAGTACAAGTATATACACAAACCTCAACGCTTTAGCAAAGAAACAGTCCAACACGACTTCAAGAGTTCAAACCATAGACCAACCAACGTATGAAGATCCTCAACTTGTTCACGAGTTTATACAAACTTAAAAATAGAATTAAATAACTGATTTAATTTCTAGTATATCAATAATGTTGAATTAAGACGAGATAATTATCACAAGTAAGCCTAGCCTGCACATTTACGACTAAGCTCCCAAAACAGTGATTCTGTCCAACAAAAGTACTTCATGTCGCAACTTAGTTTTAAAACAGGAAACAACAAAACCGGACTTTATATCCTTTATAAAAGATGTATGTGAATATCTTAAGCTTGCAAATAATAAGGAATCACCTCAAAATACGCTTTGTACAAAAAGATATAATAAAAACACTAACAGTTGTACAGACAGAAATTTCTAATTCCAGTAGCTGGACAGAATTCTTCTTATGTTGCATCCCATATTTCGAATCCATAACAGCAAAATTAGAGTTTTCAATAAGCATAAAAGTTGTATTACTACGAAATGTATTTCCAAATCATATTTAGTCATTGTAAACGAAGTTCTATAAGACAATATATGCTTAAAATACAACAAACTACCTAGCTAAGAATAAGATTTTTTTTTTCAATCACTTACCAAAAGAAGTTGTGTGTTGAATTCAACCAAAAGGAGCTTGTTTTTCTCTTGGTTTTGAAGAACAACTGTTTAGATAATATTTTAATGTTCTTATACTTTAGGAAAATGAAATCAACCAAAGGAGGTGTAAAATATACAGATACAAAATGATCCTCATCACCTCTACACATGTCAAAAAAAGGGGCTGCCCCTAAAAATATTTGGCTTCCTAGAAATCATACACATATGTACCCATTTTTATATACCTTGTACCCACACCTCCAATATATGTGTAAATATAATTAGAAAATAATGCAAAAACCCCCATAGGTTGTATATATTTTATTATATAGATTTTTCTTTGGACCTAAAGTTTGTATGTAAGTTTTATGAACTTTTATTTTAGTTTTAAGTTTTTGCATGCTTAAGTTAGTCTTCCGCTTGTAGTCATCCATGATAAGGGTTCTGTTGGGGACCAAAAATGGTTCTTTAGTGCCTGCCTGCCACGTCAAGAGTGTACACTCAAGTCGTGACATAAAGTTTTGTATAAATTCCACAGATTGCCTCACGGTTTGTAGTTACTTCTTCGGGTTATAGATTGGAACTGTAAAATGAAATTTGAGCCTTAAAATTTAGAGATAGTTGCTTGTCATCCTGGCGGACCCTCTTCTTCCTTTATGTTTATTTTTTGTTCTATTTGTGAAATAAGCACTTTTGAAACATGTAATTATCTTTCAATTCTATTTTAGTACGTTAGTGGATTGGACACATGGTAACAAGGTTTTAAGTTATATTAGAATGACTATGCTTTTGCTCCTTTATTTCTCTTGTCTATCTTTACCATTTGTTAGCATTTTTGGATTTGAGGGTGACTTGTTGTAAAGGGATAGACCATTGCGATCTCTTCCATTTTTGAGTCATGACAATAATTTATTTTAATTTTTTTTATGCATTCTAGAAACTATCAGTACCTATGTTTAGGATCTTATTAAGGTGGTTCACAATTAAGTTTTATCTGGTTTGTGAGTTCTTAAGATGCTATTGTGGAGAGAAGAATTTGTTTCTACCTTGTAAATGAATCTTTGGTTATTGAATATAATCATGTCTCTTAACCCTTCTTGGAGATTACGGATTGGAAATGTGCGTATTGAGAGCCTTGTCTCTCTATTATCAAGGGTTTTCTCTTTAATACTCCCTCTGTTCTTAATTACTTGTCCACTTTTGAATTGACTAACCTATTAACCCTATTAATTATGAAGTGAATGAACTAATTTTTTTTTATGATTTTCAAGAAATTCTACACTTTTAAAATTAATAAATTGAGGGTATAATAGAGAATTTTTTTTTGTACTTTCTTAATTTGGGAAAATGGACAAGTAATTAGGGACAACTAAAAACGAAAAAATGGACAAGTAATTACGGACAGAGGGAGTATAACTCTACGAAATTTTTAGGAAGAAGCAACTCTTTTCAACCATGGACTAAGAAGAAATGAAGTAAAAATTATTGGGGCCATTGTAGGGTGCTGCTACGATGACCAAGGGACTACTAGATCTATAGCAGCCAAGGGACTTGGATAGTGATCCTAGATAGTCCTTTCCTGGATACTCCTATGTAAGTGAAATATTTTTTCTGCCAAGGCATGTCGATCTCAATTCTACTCGACTAGATACACCCAATTTTAGACTCAAGACTTTTACCGCGGGTATTTTTCAAAATGAAAGGATGAATCATAATATTTAAACAAATTTAATCATACATGATATAAACTCAAGAAAATTGAAGTTCTTTCTTCCCCTCTCTTATGAAGAGATAGACATTATATATATGGATCCCGATATGATTAATATTTATCATAATGACTATAAAAGGAGATTTTTTCATCATTGTAATAAATGTACATATTCATTTATAAAAATTTAGTAAAATCTTCAAATAATTTCTGTTCATCTAGAATATTTTTCCTAAAACGAATTAAATATATCTTTTTAATTTTAACACTATTGTGAACACATCATTTTTTATGTGTTTTGTACTATTATTTCATATTGACTTGTCCCAAGACTAATATAGAATTATATATAATGTGAATCGAGTGACATGTTGGTGAGTATCATATATTTAACAAAAACATCGTTAAGCAAGATTTAGTTTCAAATATGTTTGAAAGCAACATAATTTTTAAACTAAATATGGTTTATTCAAAATGAAAGAAAATAATAATGTGCTTCGACCAGCGAGTTAACTTGTTCAATCATACATACACCACCATTTAAGATTTAAAATATATTTTTATTTTTTAAATTAACCATAAAAATTGAATACTTTTAAGCATATTCAAATACAGTCAAAATTTAATTTCAATATTCTGAACCAATATATAAATGTTACGTTGTTTAAATATTTAATTATGTTCATGCTTGAATCAAAAATATATTTATATTTAAAAAAAAATCGATGAAGGAATGAATAAACAAATAAGTCTGCGATAACTTTTTGACCATTTTCTGTGTACAGTACTCAAATTTAAACCACATTAATATTTTTCTTAGTAAGTTGGTTAACATAATACTAGAGCCATAAGTAAATATATTTTAAAATGATCCTATCTAACTTTTATCTAATATCCCCTCATTTAGTGTTTTTCCAAAATAGTACTTGAAAGAAATAAATAAAACCTCTATTTCAAACTTTTTAAAAAATATAGAGAATTAATTTTTTTTATATAAATAGGAGTCAATCCCGGGCAAGAAACTCACAACTACTGCTACTACAACAAATTCATTTTAACCCTCATATCCAGACAAACACATTTCTCCTCCCCTTTAGCCATGACAAGAAATAAAGTGAACTATGCTTTGATTGAAGATGATACTAAAAGAAAAATCTCATATAATAAAAGACTGAAAGGGATCTTGAAAAAATCTGATGAATTGAAAATACTGTTGGATTATAGGCCTTTTCCCATTCCTATGTGGATAACTAAAAGTCCAATTTGGACCAACCCATTTTTTCCCATAGGCCCATTCTTATGAGACAAATATAAGCCTATTTAGGTCTTATTTTCATATACACAGAGTTTTTTTAGCAGCCAAAAAGAGAGAAAGAGAGCAGTTTTCGCAGTCAAAATTCAGCCCTAACAGCCAACTTCAAATTGCGATTCCCGCTTCGTTTCTTGTCCGATTGAGCTGATTTTTGGACAGCATATTATCTTCATCTCAATCTTTGATTAGGAACTGACAGAGTTGGATTTAGTGGCCTGCAGCTTCAGTTTTGCTGTCGTGAACAGTAGCTGCGAAATTGGTGATTTTGCTCCTTTAATTCTCTAGATTTGGTGCAATCTTATTTTGTTGTTGCTCGTTGTTTGCCACTTGTTTTGTGGCCAATTTTAGAGAAAAATATTGTAACTCTTGGTGATTATAGTGGAGCTTTTGGTCCCGTGGTTTTTTACTCTTCACATCGAAGGGTTTTCCACGTAAATCTTGGTGTCTTGTGTGATTGGTTTATTTATTGCCTTGTTATATTTGTTTGGTTGAATTACTTGCTGCCTTACTATCATATTGCTTGTGGTTGTTTGTCTTCTCTTGGTTCAAATCGAGAAGGGAAAGTATAGACTTGGGTATTCTTCCGCTGTTATCCTGTCAGGCATTCTTTGTTAGTGCCTTGTCTTTCCCAACAAAGTGGTATCAGAGCATTGGTTATTGTTGATTGTCGTTTTGAATGATGGAGGCAAATATGAGCAAAATGGTGTGTTTAAATGGTAGTGACTATCATATTTGGAAAGGAAAGATGAAAGATCTTCTATTTGTCAAGAAGATGCATTTACCTGTGTTTGCTTCTAATAAGCCTCAGTCTTTGAATGATGAAGAATGGGAATTTGAGCATCTGCAGGTTTGTGGCTATATTAGACAATGGGTTGAAGATAATGTTAGAAATCATATTGTGAATGAGACACATGCCAAAAGTTTGTGGGACAAGCTCGAGACACTTTATGCTTCGAAGACTGGCAACAACAAGTTGTTCCTATTGAAACAATTAATGAATATCAGGTATAAAGAGGGCACTCCTATTTCTGATCATATTAATGATTTTCAGGGTGTTCTTGACCAGCTGTCCGGAATGGGTGTAAAGTTTGATGATGAGATACAGGGACTTTGGCTTCTTAATACTCTGCCAGACTCTTGGGAAACTCTTTGAGTTTCTTTGACTAATTCTGCTCCCAGTGGTGTTGTAACCATGGAATATACTAAGAGTGGTGTCTTGAATGAAGAAATGAGAAGAAGATCTCAAGCCTCATCTTCTTCAGCTTCACACTCCGATGTTTTGGTTACTGAAGATAGGGGGAGAAACAAGTCCAGAGGTCAGAATGATAGAGGTAAAAGTAGAAGCAAGTCAAAGTCTAAATACAAGAATATTACATGTGACTATTGCCACAAGAATGGGCATATCATGAAATATTGTTACAAGCACAAGAGAGATATGAGACAACAAAAGAGAGAAGGCGATAATGAAAATCGTGTTGCTGTTGTTGCTAATGATGATCTTCTTGTTTCTTGTGATGCAAATGCCATTAATCTTGTTCGTGATGAGTCTAGCTGGTTTGTGGATTCTGGTGCTACTTCTCATGTCACGCCAAAGAAGGAATTATTTTCTTCTTATACTCCAGGTAATTTTGGAACGTTGAAAATGGGCAATAATCATGAAGTTGAAGTTATTGGCATTGGGACAGTTTGTTTGGAAAGTAACAATGGTTCCAAACTAGTTCTCAATAATGTCAAGCATGCTCCAGATGTTCGCTTGAATTTGATTTCTGTGGGATATCTTGATGATGAGGGTTATGTTAATACACTTGGTGTTGGCCAATGGAAGCTTACTAGAGGTTTGATGGTTGTGTCCCGTGGTGACAAGTTGTCTAACTTGTATGTATTTCAGGGCTCCATGTCCAGAGACTCAGTAAATTTGGTGGAGAATGATACTTCATCAGAGTTATGGCATAGAAGGCTGAGTCATATGAGCGAGAAGGGGATTGATAGTTTGGCTAAGAAAAATTTGCTTTCTAGAGTGAAACAAGCAAAGTTGAAGAAATGTGTTCATTAGCCGGTAAACAACAAATAGTTTCTTTTCAGAGTCATCCGCTTTCAAGAAAGCTTGATTTGCTGGAGTTGGTACATTCTGATTTGTGTGGTCCTTTTAAGGTAAGATCTCATGGTGGTGCACTTTACTTTGTGACTTTTATTGATGATCATTCTCGCAAACTCTGGGTATTTCCTTTGAAGTCCAAGGATCAAGTACTTGATGTGTTCAAGAGTTTTCAGGCCTTGGTTGAAAGACAAACAGGGAAGACATTGAAATGCATCCGCTCAGATAATGGTGGTGAGTATATTGGTCCTTTTGATAGATATTGCAGAGAGCAGTGTATTAGGCATCAGAAAACTCCTCCAAAGACTCCTCAGTTAAATGGTTTAGCAGAGAGGATGAACAGAACTCTAGTTGAGAGGGTTAGATGTATGCTTTCAGATGCTAAGCTGTCAGATTCCTTTTGGGCAGAAGCACTTAATACTGCTGCTTATGTTATCAATTTATCTCCTGCTGTTGCTTTAGATGGTGATGTCCCTGACAGAGTTTGGACTGGTAAGGATGTTTCTTATGATCATCTTAGAGTCTTTGGGTGTAAAGCCTTTGTACATGTTCCTAAGGATGAAAGGTCAAAGTTGGATGTTAAAACTAGGCAGTGTATCTTCATTGGTTATGGTCAAGATGAATTTGGCTATCGTTTCTATGATCCTGTTGAGAAGAAACTTGTTAGAAGCCGTGATGTTGTGTTCTTTGAAGACCAAACAATTGAAGATTTTGACAAAGCTGACAAGGCTGATTTTCAGAGTAGTGAGAGCTTAGTTGATGTTGATCCAGTTCCTTTGACTATTGCACCGGAAGAAAATCTTCATAATGATGAAAATCAAGTTGATAATGAAGATGGTGATCATGTTCAGAATGACCGGCATGATGTTGTTGATGCTCCAGTGCAAGATGATGTGGTTGTCCAACAACCAATTATAGATGCTCCAGAGAGTTCTCTCAGACGATCTAGTAGAGAGAGAATTCCTTCATCTCGTTATTCTCCCAATGAGTATGTACTCTTGACTGACGGGGGAGAACCTGAGAGTCTTGATGAGGCCATGGAAAGTGAAGAAAAAGAAAGGTGGTTTGATGCTATGGAAGATGAGATTAAATCCTTGCATGATAATCATACCTTTGATTTGGTTAAGTTACCTAAAGACAGAAAAGCTTTGAAAAACAGGTGGGTTTTTCGGGTGAAACATGAAGATGGTAATCCAGTTCCACGGTACAAAGCTAGATTAGTTGTCAAGGGATTTAATCAGAAAAGGGGAGTTGATTTTGATGAGATATTCTCTCCAGTTGTGAAGATGTCATCCATTCGTGTGGTTCTAGGCTTGGCTGCAAGTCTAGATTTAGAGGTTGAGCAAATGGATGTTAAAACTGCTTTCCTCCATGGTGACTTAGATGAAGAAATTTATATGGAGCAACCGGAAGGTTTTGAAGTCAAGGGTAAAGAGAATTATGTTTGCAAATTGAAGAAGAGCTTGTATGGTTTGAAACAAGCTCCCAGGCAGTGGTACAGGAAGTTTGGTTCTTTTATGAGTCAGCAGGGCTTCAAGAAGACTTCTTCAGACCATTGTGTTTTTGTGCAAAAGTTCTCTGATGGTGACTTTATTATTGTGTTGCTTTATGTTGATGACATGCTTGTTGTTGGTCATAATACTTGCAGGATTCAGAAGTTGAAGCAAGAG
Organism: Solanum pennellii; assembly: GCF_001406875.1. Lineage (NCBI taxonomy): Eukaryota > Viridiplantae > Streptophyta > Magnoliopsida > Solanales > Solanaceae > Solanum > Solanum pennellii. The sequence goes on from NC_028641.1 coordinate 70,975,314, forward strand.
TTGAGTAAGTCTTTTGCTATGAAAGACTTAGGACCAGCAAGGCAGATTCTTGGCATGCAGATTGTCCGTGATAGAAAGGCCAAGAAATTGGTATTATCACAAGAGAAGTACATTCAGAAAGTACTTCGCAGATTCAGCATGGACAAAGCTAAGGTTGTCAGTACACCTTTAGCTATGCACTTCAAATTGAGCACGAAACAGTGTCCTTCTAGTGATGATGAGAAGGAAGATATGAAGAAAGTTCCTTATGCTTCAGCTGTTGGTAGTTTGATGTATGCGATGGTTTGTACAAGACCGGATATTGCTCACGCTGTTGGAGTTGTTAGCCGTTTTCTTTCTAATCCGGGAAGAGAACATTGGAATGCTGTGAAGTGGGTTATGAGATATCTCTGTGGCACTTCTAGTCTGAGTTTGTGTTTTGGTACAGGGAAGCCTATTCTTTGTGGTTATACTGATTCAGACATGGCTGGTGATGTTGATACTCGCAAGTCTACTTCAGGGTACTTGGTTACTTTTGCAGGGGGAGCTGTGTCTTGGCAATCTAGGTTGCAAAAATATGTTGCTCTATCTACTACAGAAGCTGAGCTTATTGCTGTCGTTGAAGCTTGTAAAGAATTGCTTTGGATGAAGAGATTCTTGGGGGAACTTGGTTGTGCTCAAGAGAGGTATGTGCTTTATTGTGACAGTCAAAGTGCTATACATCTTGGCAAGAATTCTACGTTCCATGGTCGGTCTAAACACATTGATGTGAGATACCATTGGATTCGAGATGTGTTGGATTCTAAGTTGCTTGAGCTTGAAAAGATTCATACAAATGACAATGGTTCCGATATGATGACTAAAGCTTTGCCAAGAGGGAAGTTTGAAGATTGTTGCATGGTCGCCGGGATGGCGGTCTCCTCCACATAGTCGTGAGGGGGAGAATTGTTGGGTTATGGGTCTTTTTCCCTTCCTATGTGGATAAATAAAAGCCCAATTTGGACCAACCCATTTTTGCCCATAGGCCCATTCTTATGAGGCAAATATAAGCCTATTTAGGTCTTATTTTCATATACACAGAGAGTTTTTTCAGCAGCCAAAAAGAGAGAAAGAGAGCAGTTTTCGCAGTAAAAATTCAGCCCTAACAGCCAACTTCAAATTGCGATTCCCGCTTCGTTTCTTGTCCGATTGAGCTGATTTTTGGACAGCATATTATATTCATCTCAATCTTTGATTAGGAACTGACAGAGTTGGATTTGGTGGCCTGCAGCTTCAGTTTTGCTGTCGTGAACAGTAGCTGCGAAATTGGTGATTTTGCTCCTTTAATTCTCTAGATTTGGTGCAATCTTATTTTGTTGTTGCTCGTTGTTTGGCACTTGTTTTGTGGCCAATTTTGGAGAACAATATTGTAACTCTTGGTGATTATAGTGGAGCTTTTGGTCCCGTGGTTTTTTACTCTTCACATCGAAGGGTTTTCCACGTAAATCTTGGTGTCTTGTGTGATTGGTTTATTATTGCCTTGTTATATTTGTTTGGTTGAATTACTTGCTGCCTTACTTTCATATTGCTTGTGGTTGTTTGTCTTCTCTTGGTTCAAATCGAGAAGGGAAAGTATAGACTTGGTTATTCTTCCGCTGTTATCCTGTCAGGCATTCTTTGTTAGTGCCTTGTCTTTCCCAACAAATACTATGTGATGTTGAAGTGGCAACAGTCATATACGACCCTTACAGGAATGAACCATATGCATTTCCAAATAATAATGTTGTACGCAACACTTTTATAAAGTTTAAAGAGTTGCCGACATTGGACAGATCTAAGAAGATGGTGACAAGAGAAGAGTTCACCATGAAAAGGATCAAGAAGTTGGAGGAACAACTTCAAAAGGTAAGAAAGGAAAATAGGGTCAAGGAAATGACAAATGAGATGTATGAGTTGTTCAAGAGAAAAACTCTTTCTATTGACATGAACACTTCTTATCTCAACGACCTACGTTGTGTGATAAAAAAGAATGTCAAACAGGTACATGAACTAATGATAAAAGAGGCTAATGGAGAGGGTGCTACATCGAATGCCCCTCAACCCATAGTTGAACCAATGGTATCCAGTAGGGACAACTCTGAAGGACCAATGGATCCTTCTCCTCTATTGTTTTCAGAAATGTTCCCTCCAATGGTTCCACAATTGTTTTCTCCAATGCCTCAACACAAGACAGTTGGAAAAACACCTAGGCTGACCCATCAATTGTCGTCAACAATAATGAATTTTCTGATTCCTTCACCAACGATTGATTCTCCGATGCATTCATTAATGATGTCTCCTCCAATGTATTCTCCAGTGTCTCCTACATTGACACAACAAATCGAACCTTCAATGGATATCTCTTCAATTGGTATATCAACATCAACGAATAATGATCATAATTCCTTTGTTGACTTACCAAATAGTCCTACAATTTCTGGGTTGGTCAACTCAAAGGATGATGATGTGATGGCCTTATTGGATGATCAGTTTTTTAAAAATATAAATGTGCAAGATCCAAACTACACCAAAAAAAACTAAGGACCAATGTGTGTATTTTTAATTAGTACTATTTTCTAAGTACATATAGTCGAATGGAGTATTTATGTTATTTACTATTTTTCATATATGAATTTTATCCTTGACTATCTAGATAAGTTTCCCTCCGTCCTCCTTTGAAGTGTCCTTCAGTCGTATTGCTTGATGTGTTTGAAAGTTTTGTAGTTTCATTCACTTATTAAATCGATGGTCAATTATTCTTATGTTTATAAGATATTGATTTATTTATTTTTCATTTATTATTATTATTATTATTGAAATGTTGTTGTTAGTTTAATTTTTCAAAATGACCTCTTACACTTAAAAATTAACAAAACCAATTTATATATAGGGTAAAACTTTATTTTTAAACTTTCTAGTGTAAACTAGTAACACATCTAATATTAAAATAGTGGCTTTTATATGTTAAAAAGTTCAACGGTTCTATTATAGCTTAATTTTTTGAATTGATGTTTGCACTCCCAATACATAAAATCGGATCACCAAATTTATATTTTGGTTCCATTTTTCTAATTTTTTTGTCCCTTCGTAAAGTCGAGAAATTCTGCCTCTGTTAGTCTATTGGACAAAATAAATGTCTCCCCTGCATTAGGAATATAATTTTAGTGTTTATTTATTGGAAGATACAAATATTCATATAAGAAATAAAAAACAAGGGAGATGATAATGTACTAATAGGTAAAAATTGAACTATGACAGGTAATAATACACAAAATTTAATATAAAATTGAGATTTACAAATATCCTAATGTTACTGAAACATGTCGGTGAAATATTTTTTTATGATGTTCATCTGACCTTAATGGGCATGTTTATGATGTGTTAATTTTTCCTTTTCTGCCATGTATTGTTAATTTTGAACAACTGTTGGTTTGTATATCTATTTTTGGTTGTGTATATTCATGTGTTGTAGTATATCTTTTTGATTTTATTTATTCTTAGATCTTTTCCAATAGTTGTCTTTATTGTCAAATTGGGTGACTTCTGCAATTAATGATTTCTAGAGACAAAGTCAATGTAAGATACTATGGATAGTTTGGTTGATAACATGTGTCAGATGTGATCCAAAAAAATTTAAGTCAATTGATAATATCGAGTGTTAATGTTTTCATTAAGTTTTGTCATTCCTATATAGTCTAATATGTCAAGTTTGTGCATGTTGATAGTTGTTTTCAGTTTGGTTGTCATTTTCCATGAGTGGTGAATGTTTGTCTTCACCTTTTCCTTTGTCGTACCGCAGAAGTCCTAATTGACCCTAAAATAGGTTGTATATATTTTATTATATAGATTTTTCTTTGGACTTAAAGTTTGTATGTAAGTTTTATGAACTTTTCTTTTAGTTTTATGTTTTTGCATGCTTAAGTTAGTCTTCCGCTTGTAGTCATCCATGATAAGGGTTCTGTTGGGGACCAAGAATGGTTCTTTAGTGCCTGTCTGCCACGTCCAGAGTGTACACTCAAGTCGTGACATAAAGTTTTGTATAAATTCCACAGATTGGCTCACGGTTTGTAGATACTTCTTCGGGTTATAGATTGGAACTGTAAAATGAAATTTGAGCTTTAAAATTTAGTGAAAATTTAGAGATAGTTGCTTGTCATCCTGGCGGACCCTCTTCTTCCTTTATGTTTATTTTTTGTTCTATTTGTGAAATAAGCACTTTTGAAGCATGTAATTATCTTTCAATTCTGTTTTAGTACGTTAGTGGATTGGACAGGTGGTAGCAAGGTTTTAAGTTATATTAGAATGACTAGGCTTTTGCTCCTTTATTTCTCTTGTCTACCTTTCCGCATTCGTTAGCATTTTTGGATTTGAGGATGACTTGTTGTAAAGGGATAGACCATTGCGATCTCTTCCATTTTTGAGTCATGAAACTAATTTATTTTAATTTTTTTTTATGTATTCTAGAAACTATCAGTACCTATGTTTAGGATCTTATTAAGGTGGTTCGCAATTAAGTTTTATCTGGTTTATGAGTTCTTAAGATGCTATTGTGGAGAGAGGAATTTGTTTCTACCTAAATGAATCTTTGGTTATTGAATATAATCATGTCTCTTAACCCTTCTTGGAGATTACGGATTGGAAAGTGCGTATTAAGAGCCTTGTCTCTCTATTATCAAGGGTTTTCTCTTTAATACTCCCTCTGTTCTTAATTACTTGTCCACTTTTGAATTGACAAACCTATTACCCCTATTAATTATGAAGTGAATGAACTAAATTTTTTTATGATTATCAAGAAATTTACATTCTTAAAATTAATAAATTGAGGGTATAATATAGAATTTTTTTTTACTTTCTTAATTTGTGAAAATGGACAAGTAATTAGGGACAAATAAAAAAAGAAAAAATGGACAAGTAATTAGGGACAGAGGACTATAACTCTAGGAAATTTTTAGGAAGAGGCAACTCTTTTCAACCATGGACTAAGAAGAAATGAAGTAAAAATTATTGGGGCCATTGTAGGGTGCTGCTACGATGACCAAGGGACTGATAGATCTATAGCAGCCAAGGGACTTGGATAAGTGATCCTAGATAGTCCTTTCCTGGATACTCCTATGTAAGTGAAATATTTTTTTCTGCCAAGGCATGTCGATCTCAACTTTACTCGACTAGATAGACCGAATTTTAGACTCAAGAATTTTACCTTGGGTATTTTTCAAAATGAAAGGATGGATCATAATATTTAAACAAATTTAATCAAACATGACATAAACTCAATAAAATTGAAGTTCTTTCTTCCCCTCTCTTATGAAGAGGTAGACATTATATATATGGATCCCAATATGATTAATATTTATCATAATGACTATAAATGGAGATTTTTTCATCATTGTAATAAATGTACATATTCATTTTATAAAAATTTAGTAAAATCTTCAAATAATTTCTGTTCATCTTGAATATTTTTCCTAAAATGAATTAAATATATCTTTTTAATTTTAACACTATTGTAAACACATCATTTTTATATGTGTTTTGTACTATTATTTCAGATTGACTTGTCCCAAGACTAATATAGAATTATATATAATGTGTATCGAATGACAGGTTGGTGAGTATCATATATTTAACAGAAACATCGTTAAGCAAGATTTAGTTTCAAATATGTTTGAAAGCAACATAAATTTTTAACTAAATATGGTTTATTCAAAATGAAAGAAAATAATAATGTGCTTCGACAAACGATTTAACTTATTCAATCATACACACACCACCATTTAAGATTTAAAAAATATTTGTATTTTTTAAATTAACCATAAAAATTGAATACTTTTAAGCATATTCAAATACAGTCAAAATTTATATTTCAATATTCTGAACCAATATATAAATGTTACCTTGTTTAAATATTTAATTATGTTCATACTTGAATCAAAATATATTTTTATTTTAAAAAAATTGATGAAGGAATGAATAAACAAATAAGTTTGCGATAACTTTATGACCATTTTCTATGTACACTACTCAAATTTAAACCACATTAATATTTTTCCTAATAAGTTGGTTACCATAATACCAGAGCCATAAGTAAATATATTTTAAAATGATCCTATCTAACTTTTATCTAATATCCCCTCATTTAGTGTTTTTCCAAAATAGTACTTGCAAGAAATAAAAAAATCTCTATTTCAAACTTTTAAAAAAAATATAGATAATTAAAATTTTCTCTATAAATAGGAGTCGATCCCATGCAAGAAACTCACAACTACTACTGCTACTACAACAAATTCATTTTAACCCTCATATCCAGACAAACACATTTCTCCTCCCCTTTAGCCATGACAAGAGACAAAGTGAAATATGCTTTGATTGAAGATGATACTAAAAGAAAAATCTCATATAATAAAAGACTGAAAGGGCCCATGAAAAAATCTGATGAACAATTTGTGATGTTGAAGGATGATGATCATAATTCCTTTGTTGACTTACCAGATAGTCCTACAATTTATGGGTTGCTTAACTCCAAGGATGATGATGTGATGGCCTTATTGGATGATCCGTTTTTTAAAAATATAAATGTGCAAGATCCAGACCACACCAAAAAAAACTAAGGACCAATGTGTGTATTTTTAATTAGTACTATTTTCTAAGTACATATAGTCGAATGGAGTATTTATGTCGTTTACTATTTTTCATATCTAAATTGTATCATTGGACTCTCCAGATAAGTTTCCCTTCGTCCTCCTTTGAAATGTCCTTCTGTCGTAATCCTTGATGTATTTCAAAATTTGTAGTTTCATTGACTTATTAAATCAATGGTCTATTATTCTTATGTTTATAAGATACTAATTTATTTTTTTTTCATTTTTTTTATTATTGAAATGTTGTTGTTAGTTTAATTTTTTAAAATGACCTTTTACACTTAAAAATTAACAAAACCAATTTACATATAGGGTAAAACTTTATTTTTAAACTTTCTGATGTAAACTAGTAAAAGATCTAATATTATAATAGTGGCTTTTATATGTTAAAAACTTCAACGGTTCTATTATAACTTAACTTTTAGAATTGATGTTTGCACTCCAAAAACATAGAATTGGATCACCACATTTATATTTTGGTTCCATTTTTCTCATTTTTTCCCCTTCGTGAAGTAGAGAAATTCTGCCTATGTTCGAAGTCTATTGGACAAAATAAATGTGTCCCCTGCAATATGAATATAATTTAAGTGTTTATTTATTGGAAGATACAGCTATTCATATAAGAAATAATTAATAAGGCAAGGAAGATGATAATATAATAATAGGTAAAAATTGAACTGTGACAGGTAATAATACACAAAATTTAATTTAAAATTGAGATTTATAGATATCCTAACGTTACTGAAACATGTCGGTAAAATATTTTTTTCTTGATGTTCATCTAACCCGAAAGTATTTCATGTGCTTCCAAGTATTGTTAATTTTGAACAACAGTTGGTCTTTAAATCTGTTTTTGGTTGTGCATATTCCTGTGTTATAGTATATCTTTCAGGTTTTATTTATACTTAGATCTTTTCCAATAGTTGTCTTTATTGTCAAATTGTTGACTTGTGCAATTTTAATGATTTTCTAGAGACAAAGTCAATGTAAGATACTATGGATAGTTTGATTGATACATGTGTTTGATCTTATCCAAAAAAATTAAATCAATTGATCATATCAAGTGTTATTGTTTTCATTAAGTTGTTGTCATTTCTATAGAGTCTAATGTGTCAAGTTTGTGCATGTTGATAGTTGTTTTAAGTTTGGTTGTCATGTTCCATGAGTGGTGACTGTTTGTCTTCACCTTTTCATTTGTCGTACCGCATACGTCCTAATTGATCTTAAAATAAGTTGTATGATTTAGTTGTGAAATACATAATGGACAACCTTATGATACCATGTGTGTGCATGTTGACATCTTCCTAAGAGTGATCTTTTGATTCTGAGTCTTAAATTATCTAATTTCATTTATACTATATATTTCAGGGATTCTCTTTTCCTAAGTTGACACATATAAATAGAAGAAGTGATTACCATTGTCATATAGTTTTCATGAAATAATGAAATAATACATAGACTGTATGAATGATAATTGATCTTAAATGTTATCATGTGATAAACTGTCGCTTCTATGATTCAAGTATGTTTCAAGTTGAATTCTTGCTAGGTATAAGAGTGAAGTATGAGTTTGTATGATGTTGAATTTTCGTACATGAGGATAAGAAGTAGTTTAAGTTTTTTGTGTTGTGATAAGTTTGTATTTTACCTACTTGTAAGTTTCTAAGCTTAAACTATTATGTTCTCAGAGAGAAAAAGAAGGCATTTACGGTGTTTAAGCCTTGAAAAGTAGTTTTTCATAATTTACAGGCGATCTAGTAGAAATAAAGTAAAAAGGTTCAAAGCTGAAGGTTATCAAATAGTTTGTTGCCATAAAGTGATGTTGATATCTTCACATGTCCACATGCGGCTCCGCATCACTAACTTACTGAATTGAAACTATAGGAAGAATGGTCGCACAAAAACTTTTGTGTGTGGTAAACATATGCGGTGCAACTCTTAATATGGGGATGCATCTCACCTTCATATCAAATTACGTTAGAAGCGACAATTTCACCATACTACTTAATATGAGAAATCATTTGTGACTGAAACAACAAATACAATGGAGCAGTACATGTGTGAGACCTAATTGTAATGACCCAGTCTGTTATGTTTGGATATTATTTTAAAGTTATTATTTTACCCCTAACAATATCGGCTTCGAGTCAAACTCTGATTTTGTTTCGATGATTCCATTTTGAACAGAACGTCAAGAATAGTCAATTTTCAAATATGATTTGTATATACAGTATTCCGAACGAATTCTAATGGTCCTTTTGATGTTTTGAGAGTTGGCTGATTTTTCTGGTCCATAAGTTCTATATTCTTTGCGTCTCTGATAGGCCAAGCGACCTTCACTTAAGCCAAGGCATGATCTCTAAAGCGAAGGGCAAATTTTAGCGGGGTTAACTTAAGTTCTTTTCTTCTAAGAAGTATATTGGGATAGGTATTTCCAAAGAGATTTAGAATGTTTTTACATTTAAATAAGATGGAAACTGAGATTTCCAAAGAGCCTTCGGGCTTGTTTTCAGAAAAGAGTAACCACTTTTTAATGTAACAAGAAAGAAAACTGAGATTTCCATGATAGCCTTTGAGCTAAGTTTTTGAGCTCTAATCTCAAATCACAGAAGAATTTATTTTTAAAACATATGAGCTAAGTATATTTTTTGGTGTAGTATTGAACATCAATATGGAGATGCGAGTTCATAGTTACTCAACTCTCTATGAACCATGTAGCCATCCTAGATAGAAATGGGTCATACTTTTTAGATGACCCCTTTCACAATAGCCTAGTGGATCCACTAAGTAGTTCTGGTCCTCTACTTTGGCAAGGTGTAGGATGACCGGGCAGCGTGGGCCTAATAGCGTTGTACCATCACTATAGCTATTATGTGATGGTTTTCGATTAGAGAAACGCCCAAAACAATAATTGCTTGGTTACTCAAGGGGTTTTACTTAGTGTGAATGGGGGAATAAGAAATCATTCATGCATTGTGTAGGTAAACTTTGAGAGGGAGCATGGTATATTTTTTTTTAATTATATTATGATTATGAGCTAACATCATGTTTCAAACAGTTTTCCTTTTTCTTTATGTTGCATTATTTTTAACTGCTTATTATTAAAATGTGTTCAGTTAAGTATCAGGAGTTGAGTATCTTAAGTTTAGTATCTTGGGTTGATATGTTCTTCATTGAGTCAAGTATCATGTCTTTAAAGTTGAATATCTTATCCTTGAGTACTTTTGAGTTTAGTAAGTTGAGTAGTTTTGAGTATCCTTGAGTATTCCTTGAGTTGAGTAAGTTTGAAAAGAGGTAAGTCATGTTTCCATTTTTATCAAGTTCAAGCTTATGTTATTCTTTAGAATTCCCTTTACATGCTCGTACCTTCCACGTACTGAGACATTTGTCCTGCATCTTCTCATGATGCAGAAACAATGTCGCGCCCCATTTTGCTTAAAAACGGGCTTTATCGCGACCTAACAACTCTTTTGGGATTTAGAGTTTAAGAAGTCGCCACCTAACAAATTAGGCGCGTTAGGGCACCTATGTAGCCTAACTAAGTCTAGCTAAGGTCAACTAGCCAGAGATCAGGGTAAGGGTCCAAATTACCTCGAGGGAAAGGTGTTAGGCATCATTTGAGGTTCAAAAATGTGGGTCCCGGCCGTATCTCAAGCAATCTATGTGGGGGTTACAAGTAGCAATCAAGGTCACTTCATTATTATTTATTTAAAGTAATATGCATGCTAGGTGATAAGAATATAAACAATTGAATCTACTTATATTTTAATTAGCTAAGCATATAAGGCTATGTGATAATATAATATTAAACAATTAAGATAACATTCTTATTTAATTAAGAATTAGGCAATGCGAGACTAAGTGATATACATATACTCAGCATTAAAAAAAAGATAAGCGGGAGGATAGAAAGGAGACAAATAAATAATTAAACAAATTGTTATGTTTATTTTTAATCTTACCCCAAATAAATATAATTAAACAAACAAATAAAGGGATAGAGGGAAGGGAGACTCTAAGAGACTTTTTGGATCAACACTCGACTTTTCTTTTATTTTCCGATAGGTTGCCGTATGGGGACAGACAAAACCAAGGTTTGTCTTTCAAGTGTGAGTCAATGTCATCATCTCCATAGGGCCAACCACCTCTACTCCACCACCACATGCATTTCGTACCTAAAAGGTTTCTAATCGTCCCAACTTGATTGTCCAAGAGGCAGTAAACTCTTAAAGGGTGGGTTTGGACAAAATAGAATATAAGGTCCTCCTAGACACCAAGTCAAACAAACAAGACAAACAGGACGGTCATTTTAGCACGATAGGCTCAATTTGGCCTCTAAATTTTGATTAGACATGCTTTCAAACAAAACATAATTGTGAAAGGTTTCATGTTAAGTGTGTGAGCATACAAAGTTATATTAAGAAAATAAAAATTAATTTTGAAGGAAAAAAATATGACATGGATATAGATTTTAATGTTGAACTAATTTTAAAGTGAGCAATGATTAGTGAAATAATAGAATTTATTTTATTTCCAAGTAGCAAAGGATATGATCCACATACACATATATTTTAAAACAATATAGAGAATTTAATTATTAATGCAAAATATAACTTAGGACAACAAATTTTATTTATTTAGGCAGAATTTTTTTTTAAGAAAAACAAATAGATTTAATACAAAAATTATTTTTTATTTATTTTTTAAAAAAGGGTAGTAGCAAAATATTATGAGTACGGAAAATTATTTTTAAAACAAGGTGTAACATGCAAAAATTAGTTAATTGAGAGCATTTTATAATAACAAATTTATTTATTAATGTAGAAATTATGTTTAAGAGATCATAAATTTATTAGATGCAATAAATCAATAGGAATTGTTTATATTAAAAGTGTCAAAATATGCACAACAAATTTTATTTCAATTGTAAAAAAAATTAAAAGCCTATTAACATGATTTCTTGGTGTTTAACATACTAAAAGAATGATAAAGCAAAAAGAAACATTTTAATTATTGACATGCTGAAAAATTAGTTAATAATTCCTATAAACATGATTTTTAGATGATTTAATAATCAACAAATTTAAATAAAACCTATAGGCATGATTTCTTACTCCAAATGACATATGAATGCATAAATTCTATAGAAATAATTTATTCAATGGGTAACTAAAATGCACACAACTTATTTACTTATCATTTTAGTGAATTAATCATAACTTGTTACTTAATACGTCAATTTGGATAAAATTAATTTCAAATATTAATTGAGAAAATTTAAATTAAATGATTGTGCAAAGATGATTCATTTTATATTTTTTTAAATTTTATTTTTATGGTTAGATCTAAAAATTACTTTATCGCATAAAAATGTATCAAAACAAATTACGAACCTATAGGCATGCTTTCTAACACAAATAAGTTTGCAGAAAATAAATAAAAAAAGATGATTAACACATAATTCCCCCCTTCCTAGGCAATTTTCCCAAATTATTTTATATATAAGTGTTTCTTTAGAGTTATACAAATTATCACATAACCATAATAAAAATATAAAATCTAAATGAATCCAAACTATTTCCCTCTTCCTTCTTCTTCTAGGGAACTGTTCTTGAAGGATATTGATTGTATTGAAGTGTTAACCTAATAAGGGAATACATGAGATATATATATAGGAGATATCAGAAGGAGTACTAATCCTAATAGGACTAGGATTAAGGAGTACTAATCCTAATAGGACTAGGATTATTACACAGTAAATACTAATATTATTTAATACTATTATTTAATACTATCTATTATTATCCCCCCTCAAGCTGAGCTGAGCGGAAGCGAACAGAAGCTTGGAACTGAGGTAATCGTGTTGTCGGCTCGGGAGAGGCTTGGTGAGAATATCAGCCGGTTGTTCTTCAGTGGGTACATACTGCTCAGTCATGGTGCCGGCCTGAACTTCATCGCGAACAAAGAGACAATCAGTATCAACATCCTTCATTCTGGTGTGTAGGACGGAATTCTTGGCCACACAGATGGTTGATTTGTTGTCACAATAGAGAGCAGGAACAGTGTGAGTGGCGCGGAGTTCGCGAAGAATATATGTGACCCACATGGTCTCAGCAGCAAGAAGAGCAAGGGCGCGGTATTCAGCTTCAGTCGAGGACCGAGAGACCTTGGGTTGTTTTTTTGTACACCAGGAGATCAGGTTCGGCCCCAAAAAAACGAGAAACCCCGATGTAGATTTTCTGTCATTTTTATCATTCGCCCAATCTGAATCTGAGAAACCCCGAAGCTCCAAGTCCCCGGGTCGAATGAGTAAACCACGACCAAGAGTGCCAAAAATGTACCTGAGAATGCGTTTTAGACAATGGTAATCATGTTCACTTGGTTGATGCATGCGCTGAGCAACTCGGTTGACAGCAAACTGGATGTCAGGACGGGTAATGGCCAGATACTGTAGAGCCCCAATGAGGCTGCGGAAGTGGGTGATATCGGCAAAGGGGGTGTCGGCTCCATTCGTAGACGAAGAGACTGCCATCGGTGTTGGTTGACTGGTGCATTTTTCCAGTCCAGCTTTCTGCAACAGATCTCGAGCATATTTTGACTGATGAAGAAACAAGCCGCTGCCTGTCCGAGAAACCTCCATTCCCAGAAAATAATGTAACGGGCCAAGGTCCTTCATTTTGAAGGTAGTATGCATAGCTCGAGTGACATCCTGAATGAGAGCTGCAGTAGAGCCTGTAATAATGATATCATCTACATAGACAAGAAGAATGACTGTACCGTGTGCTGAATGTCGAGTAAACAGACTCGTGTCGTGTACGCAACACGTGAAGCCGAGTCCCTGGAGGAACGTTTTCAGACGTGTGTACCAAGCACGGGGGGCTTGCTTGAGCCCATACAGAGACTTCTGGAGTTTGCAAACATGTTGAGGGAAGCGGGGATCAACATAGCCCGGTGGTTGCGTCATGTAGATAGTTTCATCAAGCATGCCATGAAGAAAAGCATTGGAAACATCCAACTGATTGATGAGCCAATTGTTGCGCACGGCGAGTGACAGTACCAGGCGAATGGTTTCCTGCCGAATAACAGGACTGAATGTCTCGGAGTAATCAAGCCCATACTCCTGATTGTAGCCTTTAGCAACCAAACGAGCCTTGTACCTGGAAATACTGCCATCTGCATTGTGTTTAATTTTGTACACCCATTTACAGCCCACTGGGTGCCGCCCATGGGGCTTAGGTACAAGAACCCAAGTTTTCTGATCAGTCAAAGCCTTAAACTCGTCATCCATAGCATGACGCCAATAAGCATTTTTTGAGGCAACAGAGTAGGTTGTTGGTTCACTATCGGGAAGGGGTGTATTTGGTAGTATGGTAGCCTGAAAGGTTTTGGGTTTAAAGATACCGGCTTTGCCACGGGTTAACATGGGATGAGTATTGGGGGGTGGCACGGGCGGTGGTGATTCGGGGGTGGCCGGGAAGGACCCAAAACGGATCGGGCTGGAGATGTTGTGGGTATGGGGTGGTTCGGGTTGGTTGTGAGTGTGGGTGGTGGTTGCGGGTGTATTGTGGGTGACGGTCGAAGGGGTGATGAGGGGTGGTTGGGTAGTGGGTGGAGGTGTGGGGGAAGGTGGTGAGGGACCCTGTGAGTATGTTGGAAAAAGGGGAAGGACGCCAATGAATGATGTATTTGTGGAGGAGGAAATAGACTCGTAGGGAAACTCATTTTCGACAAATTTGACATGACGAGATATGTAGACTTTATGAGTTTGTGGGTCAAGACAGCGATAACCCTTGGAGGTAGGATGATAGCCCAAAAAAATACAAGGACGGGATCGGGGTTGTAATTTGTGAGTAATATGAGGGCGTAGCCAAGGGTAGGCAAGACACCCAAAGACGCGGAGGTTGGTATAATTGGGAAGTTCTTGGTAAAGGAGTTGATAGGGTGATTTGTTGGAGAGAGTGTGACTGGGCATTCTGTTAATGAGGTAGTTTGCGGTGGCTAGAGCTTCTACCCAAAAGGAGACAGGGAGATGAGATTGATGTAGAAGAGTAACCACCGTTTCAATGAGATGGCGATGCTTACGCTCAGCCACCCCATTCTGTTCGGGAGTGTATGGACAGGAGGTTTGATGTATAATTCCCAGGGATTGCAGAAACTGGCCAAAGATGTTATTGACATATTCCTTTCCATTGTCACTTCGAAAAAGTTTAACATGAGAATTGAATTGTGTTTTGACCATTTTTTCAAAAGTGACAAAGGTGGTGTATGCCTGTGATTTGTGTTTTAGTGGGTACAACCAAGTGTATTTTGTAAAATCATCCACAAAACAAATATAATAGCGAAAACCAGCAAATGAAGGAACAGCAGTAGGACCCCATAGGTCAGAATGAATAAGTTGAAAAGGTGCAGTTGTACGCTTCTCAGATAAAGTAAAAGGTAATTTATGAGATTTAGCAATTGAACAGGAGTCACAATTGTTTACATGAATGGAAGAAAAACCTAATTGAGACATTAAAGAATTTATTATTTGAGTAGACGGGTGACCCAGACGACTGTGCCACAACAGACTGTGGCCATCAGCCGAAAGAGCCACCGGAGCCACAGGAACGCTTTCTGAAACTGGGTGGGCAGACGAACTTGTGCCAGGAAGAACGTACAGACCATGCTCACAGGGGCCCTGAAAAATCACCCTCTTGGTAGTATTGTCTAGGATCTGAAAATCATTAGAGGTGAACAAGAGTGAGCAATTATTGTCTTTTGTGAATTGGTGAACTGAAAGGAGATTGGATTTAATAGAAGGGACGTGGGTAAGGTTACCTAGGTGAAAGATAGCGGTGGGGGTTTTAATGGTACCCGTGCCAGTGTGAGAAATATTAAGGGACTCACCGTTGCCAACAGTAATACCATTGGAGCCATGATATGGATTTGGAGCGTTAAGCTTGGATAGATCAGAAGTAACGTGCATGTTGGCCCCAGTATCCAACAGCCATTCAGAGGAAGGGCCGGCTTGAGATGCATAATTGGCACGGTTATCACTATTTCGGCTCTCCTCATACCGAAACCAGCAACGAGCAGCGGTGTGTCCTGTTTTCTGACAGATTTGACAAGTTGGACGATCCCGCTCGTAAGTGCCCTGCCCGCCGCTGGAAGATGACTGCCCGCCGCTGCCGAAGGAGTGCAGGCTGTTGTTGCTGCCGTGCTGCTGACCGTCGTACGGCGGACGACTGCCCTGCCGACCGCCGCGCCCGCGGCCTCCGCTGTTTCTGCCGTAGCCGCCGCGGCTCCCCTGCCGGCCGCCACCACGCCCCCCGCGATAGTTCTGGCTTGCGGTGAGGGCGGTGGCCGGCTCCATAACAGCGGCTTCTCGGAGAAGAAGTTTGCTCTCCAGATCCACGTTGATTTCTTCACTTTTTAGCCACGAGGAGAGAGTAGCCAGGTCAACGGGCGTTGGACTGATGCGAACCGCCTGTTTAATGGAGGAGTAAGCTGATGGGAGCCCCCGAACGACGCACATGACGAGATCTTTTTCGGGAATGATTTCGTTCACGGTGTCGAGGGCTGTGATGATGGTGGAGACCTCGTCTAAATACTCCGCCATAGTTTTCGTGCCTTTGGTAATTGTGTGGAGACAATCACGCAATTGAAAAATATGAGAGTGGGAAATTGATGCATAGCGTGTTGCGAGGGCCGTCCACAGGGCTGAAGCAGTTGTGTAGGATCGGACGTGTTTCTGAACCGTGGGAGAGATGACCGCAATCAAACATGATCGGATCTGGCCATCCACGGCTTTCCAGGCGGCATGGGCCGGATTGGTTTTTTCTGATTTGTCCGTGGCGGTGATGACTGCCGGCGGCGGTTCTGTGCTTCCATCGACGTATTTGAGAAGGTAATTGGCCTCAAGGGCTGTAAGAACGGTGATTTTCCATGTAGGGTAATTTATGTCTGATAATTTTTCGGGAATCAGGGCATGAAGATGCCTGAGAAGGAGTTTAATGCCAGAAAGAAGTGAATCGAGAGGATCCACCTCGGTTGTCATGGCTGCCGCCGCCCAAGAGAAGAGAGGGAACGATCGGTGCCTTAAAGAGAGAAAAAACCTAGAGAAAAGAAGATCTAGGTTTTCTGGCTCTTAATACCATGAAGGAATATTGATTGTATTGAATTGTTAACCTAATAAGGGAATACATGAGAGATATATATAGGAGATATAGGAAGGAGTACTAATCCTAATAGGACTAGGATTAAGGAGTACTAATCCTAATAGGACTAGGATTAGTACACAGTAAATACTAATATTATTTAATACTATCTATTATTACTTCTAAATCTTGAACTTTAGATCCACTACCTGCTACTGGGAATAATGCAACATACATATATAATAACAAAATATCTTCAACATATATTATTTGTATGTACAGGCAGAAGGTGCATGCACATGAGTTCAAGCAAATATACAAAATATCTTCAACATATATTATTTGTATGTACAGGCAGAAGGTGCATGCACATGAGTTCAAGCAAATATCAAATATCGACAAATATAATGTTAAACATAGAAAGGGGGAGGGAATAACTGACATGGATGTTCCTGTTTTATTTCTGACATACAACAAATGATAATTATGCAAAAGCGAAATTTAAAAATAATCGAGTGCTGACCAATAGTAAGATGTCAATTAAGAAAAGTAACCGGTTAAATAGAAAAGAAAAAATCAGCAATGTAGACAACTTTATACCACTTCCGACTTGAACACAACAAAGTAGCAAAGAAGAGCACTTGAATATTTACTGGAATCTTAATTTATTTTAAGAGTAGCAATTAGAGAGTAAGGAGTAATGAGGGAACTTGTAGCAGGAGCGAGTGGATAAGTGGGTAAGTGTTTGCGTGTGTGCCAAAGTGAATGAATGAGTGTCTCTTTATATAGCAAAGAGGGGGGAGAAGGCATAAGGAAAGGACTAAATTATAAAACAAATCAGGAGTACAATATTCTTTTACCTTAAACAAACAAGATCCAAAACAATATCATTTTACCATATGTAAATACATAAGAAATCAGTCAGTTTTCAAATAAGGAATCAACTAATACTATTTTCCTTATTTCAAAGGATCTAAAATCATATTTCTAAAAATATTTTATTACCAGATATAAACAAATAAAAATAAAATTAGAAAGAATATTATTATTTTTCCTTAAATAAAGAAGAGCCAAATTGATAGACACATTTATTTTATATATTTATTACCTAAATCAATCAATCCAATTACCAAAATAAGAAAAAATAAAATAAAAAAAAAAGGGAAAATGCACAAGTACCCCCTCAACCTATGCCCGAAATCCCAGAGACACACTTATATTATAATGAGGTCCTATTACCCCCTGAACTTATTTTATAAGTAATTTTCTACCCTTTTTAGCCTACGTGGCACTAGTTAGAAAAAAAACTCAACCATCGTTGGGCCCACAAGATAGTGCCACGTAGGTCGAAAAGGGGTAAAATATTATTAGTCAAATAAGTTCAGGGGGATAATAGAACCTTAGTATAGTATAAGTGTGTCTTTGAGATTTCGGGCATAGATTGATGGGGTACTTGGGCATTATCCCTAAAAAAAAACTAAAGTAAGAAATCAGTATCACTTTCAATTAAGGTAAGCCAGTTAGACAATATCATAAAAAAAATTATAACAACTTAACTGTTAATTCAAAGGCTTGCCATAAATATACCATCAAATCATATCAATTTAAGCAAGTAAAGCAAGAATGACAGTAAGACTAATTCACAGCTAAAATATTCAAATCAACAATTTAAGGATTGGTATATTTACCCTTTTTAAGGAGCAATTAAGATGAAGTCCGTACATAGAATCACGTAAATAGTTCAATAATCAAGGGAAAAACGTATGATTAATTTGGGAAAGAAAGATAACAACATAATTCTCAACTAAGGCTAAAATGATTTTACAAATAATAGATTCACCAGAAAAATCAAACTCACAGGCATGGATTTGAACTTGTCAGAACATGCATCTTGAGTTAAAAATCTTAACACAAAGACCACCATAGAATTCTAATTTAGATAGAGAAATCACAACCTTGACTTGCTTTTCAATAGAAAGTATCAGTACGATAACATTACGATGCTGGAATAAATCACAATACTTTAAAACCAAGAACAAAGTGTTGAAATGAATAGAATAACATTTACCTGGACGTACGGATCTGTTGCAAGATCCGTCTTTCATATGCACAAAACTTTGAAATGGTTGCCGGAATGCGTTGTTCCTCCTCGACGGCTTCTGCTACTGCTGGTAGCTCGTGAATGCTGGCCGAAATCACCGGTTGGAGCTGACCGCTAACCGGCGGCCTCATGTTGCCGGCTGTTGCTACGAAGAAAGGAAAAAGAAGGAGAAAATAGTGAAGAAGAGAGGGGGAAGAGGCAACGAGGGGACAGAGAGAGGAGAGGAGAAGAGGGAACAAGGAGAGGGAAAGAGAGAGGCGGCTGGCGAGATGTTGAAAGAGGAAGAATCAACGCTGGCGAGAGATGAAGAAGGAGAAGATTAGTTCTTTTAGGCATTGGTCTTTAAGCTTATTAGAAATAGGAAAAATAGGAGGTTAGATCTTCAACGTACGATTAGTTTAGATGTCCGGTTAGAATTCGATCTAGGATTTTATGAATTAATCGATGGATGAGATTAAAAGATGTAGTGTTAAAATAAAATTGGATTGAATGTGGAATGGCTAAAATTGCAATTAAACTGGCTAGAATTGTAAATGAAAGATGGTTGTAATTGAAATAAAATTTGAATTGAATTTGGCTAGAATTGAAAGAAATTGAAATACAATAGGCTAAAATTAAAAAAAATTGACGAAAATTGAGGAAGTGCCATCCAATTAAAATACTACAAATTTTATAAATATTTTTGTATAATCGAAAATCACTTAAATTTTAAAACATTTGAAATTCGTTAATAAGTTTAAAATATTTTAACAATAATTTTATAAAGTAAACATACAAAATTATATAATTTTCATGCAAAATCGACTAAAATTCTAAACTTTAAATATTTTTTAAAATATGTACTTAATCAAACAACATTCCTAAAAAATGGTTAAGGTCAGTCAAAATTGACAATAAACACACGTGTATTCAGGATCTTCAACAGAAGCTTCGTCGATAGATGCAAGAGTTCGAGTTAGCTATGGTGAGCCTCCTTTCTTCCGGAGGATTTCTTACTTTTCAATTTAGTCAGGATGTCGTGGGTCTTGTCCCAACATCCATATTAATCAGTTAGAGGCTTCATAGATAGTCAGTATAGTTGAGATGGTTGTATCATTCATTTTATTAAATGTTTAAAAGACTAAAGTTGTCTTTTTATGGTTAGTTGTATATATTTTATAATATAGAATTTTCTTTGGACTTAAAGTTTGTGTGTAAGTTTTACGAACTTTTATTTTAGTTTTAAGCTTTTGCATGCTTAAGTTAGTCTTCCGCTTGTTGTCAGCCAGGATGAGGGTTCTGTTAGAGACCAACAATGGTTCTTTCATTCCTGATGGACACGACCAGGGTGTAGACTCAAGTTGTGACATAAAGTTTTGTATAAATTCTACAGATTGCATCATAGTTTGTAGAAACTTCTACAGGTTATAGTTTGGGACTGTAGAATGAAATTTGAGCCTTAAAATTTAGTTAAAATTTAGAGATAGTAGTTTGTCATCTCGGCGGACCCTCTTCTTCCTTTACGTTTATGTTTTGTTTAAATTGTGAAATAAACACTTTTGAAACATGTAATTATCTTTTAATTTTGTTTTAAATACGTTAGTGGATTGGACATGTGGCTACAAGGTTTTAAGTTATATTAGAATGACTAGGTTTTTTGCTCCTTTATTTCTCTTGTCTTCCTTTCTGCATTTGTAAGCATTTTTTGGGTTTGAGGATGACTTTTTGTAAAGGGACAAACAATTGCAATCTCTTCTATTTTTGAGTCATGATACTTGTTAGTGAAAAAAAATTACTAGATAACAAAAAATACAAGATTACAATTGAAAATAAAATTAAGCAAATAAATCTCTTCAAGACTGAGGCGCGGATATCACGCTCAATTTTAAGGAGATTCAAAGATGGCTACAATTGAAAAAACAGCGGATGTCAAGATGAGAGACCTTAACAAGCCATTTCGGTTCAATGATAACCATTTTAAGAGGTGGAAGGGTAACGTATTTTTCTTCTTAATTCTTCTCAATGTTTCTTTTGTGTTAACCGAGAAGAATCCTACTAAAGAAGACATCACCTCTATGAATGATGATGAAACTATTTCTCATCAAGATAAAGTGGAAAAATATGATGATGATTCCTATAAGTGTCGGTCTTATCTTCTTAATTGTCTATCTTATAATTTTGTGTCGGTCTTATCTTCTTAATTGTCTATCTTATAATTTTTACGATTATTATGATAGAACTTACTCTAGTGCAAAGAAAATTTGGAAAGCATTGCAGAGTAAGTATGATACCGAAGAGGCTGGAGCGAAAAAGTATGCGGCTAGTAGATTTTTTCATTTTCAAATGGTGGATAATAAATCAGTGGTAGATCAAGCTCAAGATTTCATCATGATTGTTGGAGATCTTAGGTCCGAAGAGGTTAAAATTGAAGATAACCTTATTGTTTATGGCATAGTAGATAAACTTCCACCTTCTTGGAAGGAATTTCAAAAAACTATGCGCCACAAACAAAAGAAAATTTCTCTTCAAACCTTGATAATGAAAATCCGCATGGAAGAAGAAGCAACAGGCCAAGATGTACTTTTACAAACAGAAGAAAACAACATCACAACGAAGGAAAATTTAATTACTTCGAATAATGCTACTCCTGAAACAAAAATACTTCTTTGAACCTAAGAAGAAAAAATTCAAGAAAAATAATGGTAGACCTCCCAAGAAAAATAATGGTGAAAATCACCAATAACAAAATCAACAAGTTCAAGAAAAGGTACCATGCTTTGTTTGTGGCAAGAGTGGGCATATTGCTCGATTTTGCAGATTTCAGAAACATGGTCCTAACCCTCAAGCAAACGTTACCGAAGAACCTTTTGTGGCGGTGATTACCGACATAAACATGGTTGAGAATGTTGATGGATGGTGTGCTGATTCTGGTGCAAATCGTCATCTCTGTTATGACAAAGATTGGTTCAAAAAATATACTCATTTTGAGGAGCCCAAAACCATCATGCTTGGTGATGCTCACACTACTGAAGTACTTGGAAAGGGAGATGTTGAATTGTGTTTTACTTATGGAAGAGTATTAGCTTTAAAATTTGTACTTTATACTCCTTCCATGAGAAAAAATTTGATGTCTAGTTTTCTTCTTAATAAAGCAGGCTTTAAAAATATTATTTAATCTGATCAATATGTAATAGAGAAGAAAGGTATTTTTGTGGGGAGCGGGTATGCATGTGATAGGATGTTTAAGTTGAATGTTGAGATGAATAAAACTTCTACTTCTGTTTATATGCTTTCTTCTACCAATTTTTGGCATGGTCGTTTGTGTCATATTAATGATCGTTATGTTCGAATCATGAGTAGTTTAGGATTAATCTCAATGGTTAAAAAGAATTTTGAAAAGTGTGAGGCTTGTAGTAAAGCTAAGATCACTAAAAGACCTCATTTTCAAGTTGAAAGAAAAATTGATTTGTTAGAATTAGTTCATACTGATATTTTAAACTTGGTGGAATTCTAACTCGTGGAGGTAATAGATATTTTATCACTTTCATTGATGATTTTTCTAAGTTTACATATGTTTACTTGATGAAAAATAAAGTGATACTTTTGAAAATCTTAAAACTTATCTCGATGAAGTTGAAAATAAGTTTGGAAGAAAAATAAAAAAAAATAGAAGTGATAGAGGTCGTGAATATGAATCAAATGAGTTTAATTATTTTGTTAGATCATTGGGAATAATTCATGAAACTCCTCATCCTTACTCTCCTTCATCTAATGGAGTAGCAGAAAGGAAAAATAGATCTTTGGTTGAATTGACTAATGCCATGATTATTGAGTCACATGCACCTTTGAATTTTGGGGGTGAAGCTATTTAACTTCTTGTTATATGTTGAATTATGTGCCTCATAAAAAATGAAAATTGATACCTTTTTAAATTGTGTAAAGGTTACAAGCCAAGTTTGGGATATCTAAGAGTTTGGGATTGTCTAGCCTTCATGAGGCTAATGGATCCCAAGATTACAAAGTTGGGTAAGAAAGTTTCTACTTGTACCTTTCTTGGTTATGCTTCAAATAGTACAGCCTATAGATTTTTTTAATCTTGAAGATAATATTGTGATAGAATCACATGATGCTATTTTTCATGAAAACAAGTTTTCTTTTGATTCTAAAAATAGTGGGGCTCAAAGGATTGAACAAAATATTTTGTCACTACCTAGTTCTTCTACTTCAACTTTGAAAATAAAGAGGTTAATGATTTTGAGTTAAGAATAAGTAAAAGATCTAGAGCAGAAAAAGATTTTGGTCCAGATTTTTATGTGTTTAATGTTGAAAATGACCCTCTAACTTTGAAAGAAGCATTATCTTCACATGATTCTATTTTTTGGAAGGATGTTGTAAATGATGAAATGGAATCTCTAATTTCTAATAAAACTTGATAGTTACTTAATTTACCATCGGGTTGTAAAACAATTGGTTGCAAATGGGTCTCAAGGAAAAAGTTGAAACCGGATGGTTCTATTGATAAATACAAGGCTAAGCTAGTTGCAAAAGATTTTAAACAACTAGAAGGCCTAGAATTTTTTGATACTTTTACTCCGGTAACAAGAATTACATCCATTAGAATTTTAGTTGGTATGACTGTAATTTTTGATTTGCAAATTCATCAAATGGATGTAAAACTGCTTTTCTAAATTGAGACCTAAATGAAGAAATTTATATGGATCAACCCGAGTGTTTTATTGAGACAGGCCAAGAAAGCAAAGTATGTAAACTTACTAAATCCCTATATGGCTTGAAACATGCACAAAAGCAATATCATGAAAAGTTTGATTCCTGCATGATTGAAAATAGTTTTAAAACAAATGAGTGTGATAAGTGCATATATCATAAGTGTTGGAATAATTCACATGTGATTATTTGCCTATATGTTGATTTGTTGATCTGGCTCTAACATGAATGTTATTGATGAAGCTAAAAATGTCATTTTGATATGATTGATCTTGGTGAGGTAAATTTTATTCTTGGAATAAAAATAACAAGAACATACGAGGGAATTTTCCTTGACAAGTCACATTATGTTGAGAAATTTTTTTTAAAAAATATAACTCTCATGATTACAAGCATGTTGCTACTCCTTTTGATTCAAGTGTTCACTTATTTCTTGTTGAAAGTGAAAATGATGTAATAAATCAAAAGGAATATGCTAGTATAATCGGAAGTTTGAGATATGTGACTAATTGCACTAGGCCTGATATTGCATATGCAGTAGGAGTACTTGACAGGTTTACAAGCAAGCCAAGTAATGAAAATTGACATGCTTTAACAAGAATTATGAGATATTTGATTGGAACGAAAAATTGTGGTTTGTTCTTTAAAAAATATCATGTTGTACTTGAAGGCTTTGTGATGCAGATTAGAACACTTTATCAGGTGATTCCTATTCTACCACTTGTTATTTATTTACTTTAGGTGGTGGTGCTGTTTGTTGGAGATCAAAAAAGCAAACTATAATTGCTAACTCTACCATGGAGGCTGAACTAATTGCTTTAGCTTCAGCTAGTGAGGAAGCGAAATGGTTAAGAAATTTGTTGTTTCAAATTCCTTAATTAAAAAATAAATTCCTCCTATTTTAATTCATTGTGATAGCACTACTTCAATTGGTAGAGTTCAAAACCGATATTGCAAAAGGTTAATCCAGACCTATAAGGAGGAAACACAGTAATATAAGATCATATTTGACAAATGGTACCATTAATGTTGATTAGGTCAAATCGTGTGATAATCTTGCAGATCCTCTTACTAAGGCCTTAACGAGAAAAAAGGTCTGGAGCACATATAGGGGGAGGAGATTGAAGCCTACAAATCCTAGAGTCATATATGAGGAAACCCTACCTGGGGACTAGAGATCCTATAACCAGGTTCAAAGGGAAAAACTAATCATATGATGACTTGTTGTGAAAAATGCAGTATCTTTTTATTCCCTCTCTATGATGTGAGTGCATTGTTTCCTGTAGTTTGTGAAGGTTGAGTTGATAAAACTCTTAATGAATATCTTTATCCCATATGGGTGGAGTGTTAAGCTTACAGGAGCACTCTCGACAGATTTCACCCATGTGATGTGTGGAAGTAGGTCGCTTCCTATGAGAATTGACTTATTCTCAAACGCACTCATGAAACCGGGATAGCACATGACCATAACGTGCTGGCTTTAAAGCTCATGCCAACACCTTGATTATTATGTGTGGACAGTGATATTTTATTTCCCTTAAGCTGTCATAGTTCAAGTCTGAGACCACTACGACTCTGGAGTTTAAGTTACTGTTTCACTAAGTGAAGGTTCAATGCAGAGTACACCTTCATTGTGCATAGTATTCTTCCTTCAGCTGATTACTCTCTTGTCTTATATTAAAATGAGTGGGGGATTGGTTGTTCAATGAGATTTTATAAGCATTTTAATATTATAATTATGTTAAAAATGTTTACTTTTCTTTTGATTAACTCATGTAAGAAGTTATAACTTCTTTTTTGTTCGTTAGAATTGACTTAATTGCAATTTTTATTAGTGAATGAATGTGTGAATGTTGTTGACCACTTAGTGGTTCTGGCACAATGAGTAATGGTCATAGATGACCACTACTTCTCTATATTCAATCTCCATTATTTCATTTTTAATTCCTCAATTACTCTTTGTAACCTATGTAACCTATGTAACTCCTATTGTAACCTATATAACCTATGAAACTTCTAAGGCCATTATCTTCACTATTTACTACCTCCATTATCTTCCTATTCATTGCTTGGAAGATTTCTTGTAGTATAATTAGTGGTGGTCTTCATTTGGTTTGGTACACACAAGAGCAAAATATAGAATGAAAGAGTAAGTCAAAAAAAGAGTTTTTATTATTTGAAGGGAGGTGTTCTTTTTGTGGAGCTTTAGACTCAACTCTTGTGCAGATTTGTTGACTTATCTTTTGTGTATAGGCTGTTGTATCCTGGAGGGGACAAGTCAAAGAGAACTACTACTGGACCGGTGAAAAACATTTGCTACAGTGGACTTGAATCTCCTTAAAATTGTTAGTGAAAAAAAAAACTTCCTATATAACAAAAAATACATGATTACAATACTAATTTATTTTAATTTTTTTTATGTAATTCTAGAAACTATCTATACCTATGTTTAGGATCTTATTAAGGTGGTTCGCAATTAAGTTTTATCTAGTTTGTGAGTTCTTAAGATGCTATTTTGGAGAGAGGAATTTGTTGCTACATTATGAATGAATCTTTGGTTATTGAATATAATCATTTCTCTTAACCCTTCTTGAAGATTACGATTTGGAAATGTGCTTATTGAGAGCCTTGTCTCTCTATTATTAAAGGTTTTCTCTTTAATACTCCCTTTGTGTCTAATTATTTATCCACTTTTAAACTGACAAATCTATTAAAAATACAATAATTGATATAGTGAGCTTATCATTTTACCCCTATTAATTATGAAGTGAATGAACTAAATTTTTTTTATGATTTTCAAGAAATTCTACATTTTTCAAATTAATAAATTGAGGGTATAATAGAGAAATGCTTTTTGTACTTTTTCAATTTGTGAAAATGGACAAGTAATTAGGGACAACTAAAAAAGAAAAAGCTGACAAGTGATCAGGGACAGAGGGAGTACAACTCTAGGACAATTTTAAGAAGAGACAACTCTTTTGAACCATGGACTAAGAAGAAATGGAGTAAAAATTATTGTGGCCATTGTGGGGTGCTGCTATGATGAACAAGGGACCACTAGAGCTATAGCAGCCAAGGGACTTGGATAGTGATCCTAGATAGTCCTTTCCTGGATAATTCTATGTAAGTGAAATATTTTTTTCTGCAAAGGCAGGTCGATCTCAGCTTTTGTCGACTAGATAGACCCAATTTATACTTAAAATTTTTACCGCGGGTGTTTTTTAAAATAAAAGGATGGATCATAATATTTAGGCATAATACATAAATATGCTCTTTAACTTGGCTTAAAATCACATTTATGCCCTTTAACTTTGGGTGTGCACAAGTAGACACTTAAACTTGTATAAAGTTGAACAAATAGACACACATGTCCTACATGTCATCCTACATGTCAGTTTTTGTCCTACATGTCATCCTACATGTCATTTTTTGTCCTACATGGTGTCCTACGTATATTGTAACATGTAGGACTCATGTTTTTATTTATTTAAAAGTTGGATGGTTAAAGTGCTTGTTTGTGCATTATGAAAGTTGGAGGTCAAACTGAAAATTTGAAGTCAAGTTTAGGATCCAATATATGTATTATGCCTAATATTTAAACGGATTTAATCAAGCATGATAGAAACACAATAAAATTGAAGTTCTTTCTTCTTCTCTCATATAGAGAGATAGACATTACATATATGGATCCCAATATGATTAATATATATCATATTGACTATAAAAGGAGATTTTTTTAAATCATAGTAATAAATGTACATATTCATTTCATAAAAATTTAGTAAACATCTTGAATATTTTCCTAAAATGAATAAAATATATCTTTTTAATTTTAACACTATTGTATACACGTCATTTTATATGTGTTTTGTGCAATTATTTTAGATTGACTTATCTTAATACTAATAGAATTATATACAATTTGGATCGAGTGACAGGTTGGTGAGTATCATATATTAACAAAAACATTATTAAGCAAGATTTAGTTTCAAATATTTTTTAAAAGCAACATATTTTTTTTAAATCTAAATATGGTTTATTCAAAATGAAAGAAAATAATACTGTGCTTCGACAAGCGATGTAACTTGTTCAATCACTCATACATCACCATTAATGATTTTAAAAATATTTGTATTTTTTAAATTAACCATTAAAATTAATATTTTTAAGCATATTCAAATACTATCAAAATTTATATTTCATCTGAACCAATATATAAATGTTCCCTTGTTTCAATATTTAATTATGTACATACTAGAATCAAAATTTACTTTTTATTTTTTAAAAAAAAACTCGATGAAGGAAATGAATATACCATTTTCTATTTTCTAATAAGTTGGTTAACATAATACCAGAACCATAAGTAAATATATTTCAAAATGATTCTATCTAACTTTTATCTATTATACCCTCATTTAGTGTTTTTCCAAAATAGTATTTGCAAGCAATAAAAAATCTCTATTTTGAACATTTAAAAAAATATAGAGAATTAGAATTTTCTCTATAAATAGGAGTCAATCCCAGAAAAAAATATCACAACTAGTACTGCTACTATAACAAATTCATTTTAACTCTCATATCAAAACAAACACATTTCTCCACCCTTTTAGCCATGACAATAAGCAAACTGAACTATGCTTTGATTGAAGATGATACTAAAAGAAAATCTCATATAATAAAAGACTGAAAGGGCTATTGACAAAATCTGATGAACTGAAAACACTTTGTGATGTTGAAGTGGCTACAGTAATATACGGCCCTTACAGGAATGAACCATATGCATTTCCAAATAATAATGGTGTACGCAACACTTTTATAAAGTTTAAAGAGTTGTCGACATTGGACAGATCTAAGAAGATGGTGACAAGAGAAAAGTTCACTATGAAAAGGATCAAGAAGTTGGAGGAACTACTTCAAAAGGTAAGAAAGGAAAATAGGGTCAAGGAAATGAAAAATGAGATGTATGAGTTGTTCAATAGAAAAACTCTTTCTGTTGACATGAACGCTTCATATCTCAATGACCTATGTTGTGTGATAAAAAAGAATCTGAAACAGGTACATGAACTAATGATAAAAGAGGCTGATGGAGAGGGTTCTACATCAAATGCCCCTCAACCCGTTGTCGAACCAATGGATCTTTCTCCTCTATTGTTTTCAGAAATGTTTCCTCCAATGAACAATAATGAATTCTCTGATTGCTCCTCCAATGTATTCTCTAGTTTCTCCCTTCAATTGGTATATCAACCTCAACGAATAATGATCATAATATCTCTGTTTACTTACCAGATAGTCCTACAATTTCTGGGTTGCTTAACTCGAAGGATGATGGCGTGATGACCTTATTGGATGATCCGTTTTTTAAAAATTTAAATGTTCAAGATCCAAACCGCACCAAAAAAAACTAAGGACCAATGTGTATATTTTTAATTTGTACTATTTTTCTAAGTACTTATAGTCAAATGGAGTATTTATGTCTTTTACTATTTTTCATATCTAAATTGTATCATTGGACTCTCTGGATAAGCTTCCCTTCGTCCTCCTTTAAAGTGTCCTGTTGTCGTATTCCTTGATGTGTTTCAAAGTTTGTTGTTTCATTCACTTATTAAATCATGGTCAATTATTCTTATGTTTATAAGATACTAATTTATTTATTTTTCATTTATTTTTATTGTTTTTGCAATGTTATTGTTAGTTTAATTTTTCAAAATGACTTGTTCCACTTAAAAATTAACAAAACCAATTTACATATAGGGTAAAACTTTATTTTAAAATTTTCTGGTGTAAACTAGTAACACATCTAATATTATAATAGTGGCTTTTATATGTTAAAAAGTTCAAAAGTTCTATTATAACTTAATTTTTAGAATTGATGTTTGCACTCCCAAAACATAGAATTAGATCACCAAATTTATGTTTTGGTTCTATTTTTCTCATTTTTTTCCCTTCGTGAAGTAGAGAAATTCTGCCAATGTTCAAAGTCTATTGCACAAAATAAATGTGTCCCCTGCATTAGGAATATAACTTTAGTGTTTATTTATTGGAAGATACAACTATTCATATAAGAAATAAAAATTAAGGCAAGGAAGATAATAATAAATTAATAGGTAAAAAATGAACTATGACAGGTACTAATACAAAAAATTTAATATAAAATTGAGATTTACAAATATCCTAATGTTACTGAAACATGTCGGTGAAATATATTTTTTATGAGAGCATGTTTATGTTGTGATAATATTGCCTGTTCTACCATGTATTGTTAATTTTGAACAACAATATCTATTTTTGGTTGTGCATATTAAAGTGTTATAGTATATCTTTTAGGTTTTATTTATACTTAGATCTTTTCCAATAGTTGTCTTTATTGTCAAATTGGGTGGCTTGTGCAATTAATAATTTTCTAGAGGCAATGTAAATGAAAATACTATGGATAGTTTGGTTGATAACATGTGTCTGATGTGATCCAAAAAAATTTAGTCAATTGATAATATCGAGTGTTAATGTTTTCATTTAGTTGTTGTCATTCCTACAGAGTCTACTGTGTCAAGTTTGTGCATGTTGATAATTGTTTTCAGTTTGGTTGTAATTTTCCATGAGTGGTGACTGTTTGTCTTCACCTTTTCATTTGTCGTACCGCAGAAGTTCTAATTGGCCTTAAAATAAGTTGTATGAATTAGCTGAGAAATACATATGGACAAGCTTATGATACCATGCATGTGTGTGCATGTTGACATCTTCCTAAGAGTGATTGTT
The DNA here is from genome assembly GCF_001406875.1 of Solanum pennellii. Classification (NCBI taxonomy): domain Eukaryota; kingdom Viridiplantae; phylum Streptophyta; class Magnoliopsida; order Solanales; family Solanaceae; genus Solanum; species Solanum pennellii. The sequence goes on from NC_028641.1 coordinate 71,005,643, forward strand.
TGATTCCGAATATTAAATTATCTAGTTTCATTTATACTATATATTTCAGGGATTCTCTTTTCCTGAGTTCGCAGATATAAATAGAAGAAGTGATTACCATTGTCAAATAGTTTTCATGGAATAATGAAATAAAATACATAGACTGTATGATTAATAATTGATCTTAAATGTTGTTATGTGATAAATTGCCTTTTATGATTCAAGTTTGTTTCAAGTCAAATTCTTGCTAGGTAGAAGAGTGAAGTCTGAGTATGTATGATGTTGAAGCTTCGTACTCGAGGATAAGAAGTTGTTTAAGTTTTTTTTGTGTTATGATAAGTCTGTATTTTACCTACTTGTAAGTTTCTAAGATTAAACTATTATGTTCTCAGAGAAAAAAAGAAGGCATTTACAATGTTTAAGCCTTGAAAAGTAGGTTTTCTTAATTTATAGGCAATCGAGTAGAAATAAAGTAAAAAGGTTAAAAGCTGAAGGTTATCAAATAGTTTGTTTCCATAAAGTGATGTTGATGTCTTCGCATGTCCACATGCGGCTCCGCATTACTAACTTACTGAATTGAAACTATATGAAGAATGGTCACACAAAAAGTTTTGTGTGTGGTAAACATATGCGGTGCAATTCTTAATATGGGGATGCATCTCACCTACATGTCAAATTATGTTAGAAGCGACAATTTCACCATACTACTTGATATGAGAAATCATTTGCGACTGAAACAACAAATACAGTGGAGCAGTACGTGTGTGAGACCTAATTATAATGACCTGGTCTGTTATGTTTGGAAATTATTGTAAAGTTATTATTTTACCCCTCCCTATATTGGCTTCGAGTCAAACTCTTATTTTTGTTTTAATGATTCCATAATGTACAGAACGTCAAGAATAGTCAATTTTCAAATATGATTTGTATATACAGTATTCGAACGAATTCTAATGGTCTTTTTGATGTTTTGAGAGTTTGCTGATTTTCTTGGTCCATAAGTTTTATACCCTTTGCGTCTCTGATAGGCCTTCCGCTTAAGCGACATTCACTTAAGCCAAGGCATGATCTCTAAAGCGAAGGGCAAACTTTAGCGGGGTTAACTTAAGTTCTTTTCTTCAAAGAAGTATATTGGGATGGGTATTTCCAAAGAGATTTAGAATGTTTTTACATTTAAATAAGATCGAAACTGAGATTTCCAAAGAGCCTTCGGGCTTGTTTTCAGAAAAGAGTAACCACTTTTTAATGTAACAAGAAAGAAAACTGAGATTTCCATGATAGCCTTTGAGCTAAGTTTTTGAGCTCTAATCTCAAATCACAGAAGAATTTGTTTTTAAAACATATGAGCTAAGTATATTTTTTTGTGTAGTATTGAACATCGATATGGAGATGCGAGTTCATATTTACTCAACTCTCTATGAACCATGTAGCCATCCTGGATAGAAATGGGTCACACTTTTTAGATGAACCCTTTCACAATAGCCTAGTGGATCCACTTAGTAGTTCTGGTCCTGTACTCCGGAAAGGTGTAGGATGACCGGGCAACGTGGGCCTAATAGCGTTGTACCATCACTATAGCTATTGAGTGATGGTTTTCGATTAGAGAAACTCCGAAAACAATAATTGCTTAGTTCCTCAAGGGGTTTTGCTTAGTGCGAATGGGGGAATGAGAAATGATTCATGCATTGCGCAGGTAAACTTTGAGAGGGAGCATGGTATGTTTTTTTTAATTATAATATGATTATGAGCTGACATCATTATCAAACAGTTTTCCTTTTTCTTAATGTTGCAAATATTTTAATTAGCTGATTATTAAAATGAGTTCATTTAATTATCAGGAGTTGAGTATCTTAAGTTTAGTATCTTGGGTTGATGTGTGCTTCATTGAGTCAAGTATCATATCTTTAGAGTTGAGTATCTTCTCATTAATACGTAATTGTTCACTATAAACCATCTAACATTAAGAGAAAAGCAACTGAAAGAAATAGTTCAATTTTTATTAAGTGTATAATTGCCATAATGGTACCAATACATAGACTGAAAAAAAAAACAGGAAAGAAACGCTAGTAAAACATGCTCCACTAGCTCAATTCTAAAATTAAGCTAGAATATAAAACAGTAGCATCCTCGAAAGCATGAGGACCTACCAAAACCGGATGAATGCTGGACGTCCGGGTAACTGCAACGACGATCCTGTAGCTCTATCGTCCACCTGTGCCTGCACCTAAAATAGTAGAGATTGTATAGGGTTAGTACACACTTGTACTAAGTATGGGTATATGAAAGCACACACCACGGACATGCATGAGAAAGAATAGCTCTTTCCTAACAACATGATTTTTGGAAGTCAAGTCAGTGGACTTGCCAAATTGAGATTTAGAAAGTTTCCAAATTTGGATTAGGAAAGTCAATGAGCTTTCCAAATTTGGATTAGGAAAGTTAGTGAGCTTTTAAGATTTGGAATAGGAAAATTATCCTATGAGAATAACATACATCATTCTTTTCACAATTGCACATAACACATAACATTTACACATAACACATATCATATAGTTTACAACACACTTTGCATGTATCACATAACTTGTTTAATATCATTCATTCATATGCCATGAGACCTTGGAATCATGGACTTAACATTAAGACATCCGAGAAATGAGGGCTCAAGAGATGGGACCTCAACTAAGGAGTCTTCATTAGTAAACACAGAGTTTGCTTCGTTCATTTATACGTACTCCATTTCATTTCATTCATAGGCCAGTGTAAACACCACCTATACCTAGGATGTAATTTAAGACTTTCATTAGGTTCGTTGTGCAATGACCAAGAATGACCTAATGTCATTACTTGAATCTAACTCACCTTTTGATTATCCTATCCTAACACCTTTGGTATTATTCATTTCATTATGTGCATCATTTGAGGCTGGCCTCATTCATTCATTCCTTGGGAACTTTAACTTTAACCGACATAGATCATGTGAGCATCATGAAATCCAGTGTCTCCCCCACACCAAAAAGAGGTGGAATCAGCGACCAAAGTAATCCATAAATAGGAATTTAACCCCGCAGATCCCTATATTGGCTGTATAAGTTCGAAGACTAGGATATATAAGGAAACCCATACCCGGCAAGCCGGACAGTCTCATCTCATGAGATTTACTGAACCTCTGCCCTTCACGAAAGAAGGCATCACCGCTCATAGCTAGTCTATCGGTGCTCAATATAAAGTTCCATTAAATTCATCTCATACGTTGTGGAAGCTGGCTCCTAGTATGAGGACATCATATCTCATAAGATGATTTCTCATCTCATCATTAGTATTGAGTGTGTTAAGCTAAATACTCTCATTAGAGTGTTCATAGAGACTGGTCTCTTCATTATCTTACACTCTCATAGGTAAGTTCGTAATTGTAACATTTACTTAGGCTCATTTGAGATTACTCTCATCATTTACATTAGCCTCATATCATGTTGTCACCACATTCATTATCATTAGCACCTTTGCTTTAGTAGTTACTCACCTCTTATTACGTGAATGTTCATTTCATCATATGCCAATGCACTTGGCCATTTAGTGTGTTTCACACACTTACTTAACCCCTCTAGGGTTTCATCATTTCATTACATACATCTTAGGTTCACTTACTTTGGAACGTATGTTAGACTTATGTGTCTATACATACAAGCCATGGGGCTTCATTTATAGTTCGTTAAGTGATTCATACATTCCTAAGGTTATGTAGTACAAGATTTATGTATCTTGTATATATGTCAAGATCTTGATTTGATCTAAGTAGGTGGCATTATTCTTGGATATTTTGTTCACGTATGACTTGTGCATCAATACAGAAGTTTGGGGAAGGGAACCTAAGTTCGAATCTCTTGGATAACACTTTACATTTTCATTGATTTTATTTTTAATCTCCATGATATTGGGACTCTAGAATAATCCCTAACATTAATAATATATCTTTAATTCTCTACTTGGTTTTCCTCTTAAATTGGCCGAAGGGTAGTGGGTTCGAACCCCCACAACCCCTTTTTATTTTTCATTAACATCACATGGCCCCTTGTCGCCCAAACCAAGAGGTTGTGGGATCAAACCCCCACAACCTCTTTCATTTTATTCACTATTTTCGCTGAACATAGAGAGGTAGTGGGTTCGAACCCCCACGACCTCGTTATTTTTGTTATAATTTCGCTAGGCTGTGAGGTTGTGGGTTCGAACCCCCACAGCCTCCTATCTTTATTTTTATTAAAGATTTCTTATCTAGGTGCCTTGGAAGTGAGGTTGTGGGATCGAGACCCCACATACTCACTTTATTTTCTTATTTAATGTTTCCATTCTCCTCTGCAACCTTGAGGTCGTGGGTTCGATTCCCACGCCTCACATTTTCTTTTCATTATTTTTCTCTTCTTTTACTCTCTGCCTGGAGGTCGTGGGTTCGATTCCCACGCCTCCTATTTTTTTAATAAAATGATTTACCTCTCCTCTCCCAAACCATTGGCCCAAGTTCAATTCCCCCAACCCCATTTTCGTCTCCTTTTCTTGCGAATTCCAGTAGCTATAAGGTGTTAAATTTCAAGATTTTCATCATTAAACTTTAGTCTAATTTAACCTTGCATAGTTGCTGGAATTATTGGTCATTTTCGATTCATTTTTATCAACGTTTTCACTTGATTCATAGGGTGTATTCATACACCATTTTAACACATCTTTAGGCGTATTTTTCATGAGTTTATTTGGCTAAAATACTGTCACTCAGTCAGCCACATTTCCTTAAATGAACATCACGATTTTTCATGGTTTCATGCATACAAAACAACAACTACAACCTTATAAATTTTTGAGCATCAAGCTGAGGCCCTTGCCACATTCACAAACTTGCACACACTTGCACATAACTTCAAACACACATCGATTGTCATTTTCATGATTTTACGTACATAAAAATAATCACATTCAACACAAGAACATCAGACATACCTAAATTTACCAGCAAACATACCCAATCTACGAATCATTGGGAGCTAGTGACAACGACATGCAACGGGAAAAACAATTCTAGTTTTCGGACTGAATAACTGAATCTTAAGGGGTCTTTTGGGAAAGGGACCAAGAGGAAAGAAACTCATACCTCAATTTGCTTGTTCGAACATGAAGTTGCTGCCCAAAACCCTCTCCAAAATCAGTCCAAGCTTCCTCAAGGTCCACACAACTCGATGGACAACTTCTCTTTGACTTAACATTCTTGTTACTTTGTTTTTCTTAAAATTTCATGTGAGTTCTTCAAGTGTGAAGAATTCTTGATATGACTTCTGTTCTTTGCTGTTTTTGGCAGAATCAACGTGAGGGAGAGAATGATGAACGTGAGAGTGAGATCGTGAGAGAGAGAGTAGTGAAATAATATGAGTTTTAGTTTGGGAATTAGTCAAACTTGGACTCCTTATTAATTTAAATAAAAACCTGATTTAATTAGCTTAGTGAAAGGACCATTTTGCCCTTAAAATTTTAGATTTTAAATAATAAATAAATCTCCTTAAGTATTTATCCTATTCATTTTTTTAGGGTTGTTACATTATCCCCCCCTTAGGAACATTCGTCCTTGAATGACACTATCATTACAGTTATAATGCCAGTCAGATCATAACATAATCACTATGCACAGTCAAGCAATAGCAACAAAGTACGGAGAGATAAGAAAAACACAGACTTAAGAGTAGGAAATCTAACCTCAAGAGCTGAAAAGATGAGGGTAGTGGGATATCATGTCGGCCTCAGCCTCCCACGTAGCCCTCTGAACAAGATCATTTCTCCACAATACCTTCACTGTGGCAATCTCCTTGTTCCTTAGCCGCTTGACCTGTCTGTCTAAGATCTCAACAGGTTCCTCCTCGTAAGACAAGTCTTCATCAACCCCCAAACCTTCCATAGGTAGAATTGATGCTCGATCACTTAGGCACTTCTTCAACATAGATACATGAAAGACTTGATGGACATAAGCTAGCTCCGCAGGAAATGCTAACTCATAGTCCACCTCACCTACACGCTGTAGGATCTCATATGGTCTCACATAACTCGGACTCAGCTTCCCTTTTCTACCAAATTTAATAACCCCTTTAATAGGTGATATCTTCAAGTAAACCTGGTCACCAACATCAAATTCTAAGGGCCTCTTTCTGTTGTCTACATATGATTTTGTCGGTTGTAAGCAGTAGCCAACCTGCCCCTAATCACTCTAACCTTCTCTAAGGCCTCATGAATGATCTCTAGACCAAAATGGATGACTTTCCAACCTCGAACCACCCAACTGGAGATCTAAAACTCCTACCATATAGAGCCTCAAACGATGCCATCTCAATGCTAGAGTGATAGCTATTATTATACGAGAACTCTATCAAAGGCAGGTGGTCATACCTACTACGTCTGAAGTCAATCACACACGCCCTCAATATGTCCTCCAATGTCTGAATGGTGCGCTCTGCTTTCCCATCAGTCTGAGGATGAAAGGCGGTACTAAACTTTACATGCATGCCAAGCTTTTCTGGAAAGATCTCCAGAAATGTGAAGTAAACTGAGATCCTTTATCTGAAATGATAGACAAAGGAATCCCATGCCACCTCACAATCTCATCAACATAAAGTGTCGCATAATCCTCGGCTCTATAGGTAGACTTCATAGGAATAAAGTGAGCAGACTTAGTCAATCTGTCCACAATAACCCATATGGAGTCATGCTACCTCCTAGTCCTCGGAAGACCAACCACAAAGTCCATATTAATGGCTTCCCACTTCCAAGTCGGAACCTCAATAATCTGAGTTAGAACACCAGGCTTAAGATGCTCTGCCTTAACCTCTGACAATTAGGACACTTAGCCACGTATTCTGCAATGTCCTTCTTCATGCCATCCGACCAATAGATCAGCTTAAGATCACGATACATCTTGGTGGAACCTGGTTGTATGGAATATCTAGAACCATGGGCCTCTGCCACAATCTTGGTTCGCAAATCATCCACATCTGGTACACAAGGCCTGTCCTGGTATCTAAGTATGCCATCACTTCCCAAACCGAAAGACTCATTCATATTTAACAATGCTGAGTCCTTCAGCTCCATCAGCACAGGATCAAGATGATGACCCTTCTTGACTTCAACTACCAAGGATGATTCAGAACTAGGATGAACTGAAACACCCCAACTAGTAGAGTAAACAAATTGCACACCCAGTATGGCCAGTCTGTGTACCTCTTTTGCCAACACCTTCTTCTCGTCCTCAACGTACTCTGTACTCCCCATGCTCATCCTGCTCAAAGCATCAGCCACAACATTATCCTTACCTGGATGGTAGTGCACATTAATGTCATAATCCTTCAATAGATCCAACCATCTACGCTGACGTAGATTCAACTCCCTCTATGTGAACATGTTCTAGAGACTCTTATGGTATGTGAACACATCCACATCCACTCCATACAGATAATGCCTTCACAGCTTCAGTGCAAACACCACAACTGCCAACTCCAGGTCATGAGTGGGATAATTTTTCTCATGAACCTTGAGCTTTCTGGAAGCATAGGTTATCACCTAACCAGCTTGCATTAGAACACAACCCAAACCAACCCTAGATGCATCACAATAAACAGTGTAATTCTTTCCACACTGAGGCAGAGTAAGCATCGGGGCTGAACTGTATCTGTCCTTGAGCTCCTGGAAAATCTTCTCACAAGTCTCCGTCCATTCAAACTTGGCATTCTTCTTTGTCAAAGCTATCAGTGGGGCAGAATTGGAAAAAAGCCCTCCACAAACCTGTGATAGTAACCAACCAATCCCAGAAAGCTACGGATGTCAGTTGGATTAAGTGGCTTTGACCAGTTCTTAACTACTTCAGTCTTCCAGGAGTCCACCTCCACACTATGGTAGGACACAACATGAACTAGGAAGGTCACTAATCTCAGCAAGAATTCACACTTGCTGAATTTGGCATACAACTGATGTTGTCTAAGTACCTGCAAGGTTAGTCTCAAATGATGTTCATGCTCTTCGTTGGTATTAGAGTAGATGAGAATGTCATCAATGAATACTATGACGAGAGAGTCAAGGTATTCACGGAAGACTCTGTTCATGAGATCCATAAATACATAAGGTGCATTTGTAAGACCAAATGACATAACTAGAAACTCATATTGACCATAGCGGGTACGAAAGGTTGTCTTTGGTACATCTCCATCCCTAACCCTAAGCTGATGATACCCTGAACGAAAATCAATCTTAGAGAAAAAACTAGACCCTTGGAGCTGACCGAACAAATCATCTATTCTGGGAAGTGGATACTTATTCTTTATAGTCACTTTGTTGAGCTGCAGATAATCGATACACATTCTAAGGGTCCCATCTTTCTTCTTTACAAATAACATGGAGCGCCCCACGGGGATAATCTCGGCTGAATGAAATCCTTATTAGTGAGATCTTTTAACTGCAGTTTCAACTCTTTGAGTTCTGCTGGAGCCATTCTATAAGGAGGAATTGTGATTGGTTTAGTATCGGGTTCTAAGTCGATACCAAAGCCAATCTCTCGAAGGGAAGGGAATCCAGGCAAATCTTAAGGAAATACATCTAGTAACTCATTCACTACAGGCAATGAGTCTTCGAAGGAATGCCATGATCTAAATCATTAACACTCACAAGATGACATAGTAACCCCTTGAACATCATTTTATTGGCCTTAAGATTTTAAATCAAGGGATTAGGACGACTCGAATCGTACCCCTCCCAGACAAACTCTTCTTCATTAGGAAAGCAAAATCTCACCACTCTTCTACGACAGTCCAAGCAAGCATAACAATTGTGAAGCCAGTCCATGCCAAGAATAACATCAAAATCATGCATGGGTAGTTCAACCAAGTCCGCACATATAGTCCTACAACATACAACTATTGGACAGCCTTGTATTCTCTATCATTTCATACATTTTCTCCTAAAGGCGTACTAACCACTATAGGATCATGTAGAACTGCAGGTAATATTTCAAAAGTAAGAGCAAGCAGAGGAGTCACAAAGGAAAGCGTAGACCCTGGATCAAGTAAAGCATAAACAGAAGTTGAAAATACTTGCAGCATACCTGTTACCACATCAGCGGACTTCTCCTGCTCCTCCCTACCCTTCAGGACATAGAATCTGTTACTCTTGGGAGGCTCGGCTGCTGCTGCACCCTGTGGGTTTGGCCTAGGCTGAGCATTACCTCCAGCCTGACTTCTGTTCTGTGGACAGTCTCTGACCATGTGTCCACTCTTACCACAACCGAAGCAGTCATTATTTCCCTGTCTGCACTCTCCACTGTGAGCTCGGCCACACTTACCACAGTTCTTCTTAGGAGGCTGCATCTCACCTCCATTGACCCTTTTGGGCTCAAGTCTGCCTCCTCTAGGTGTTGTACCCCTCTGAGAGTTAGAGTTCCTAGAACTTTGTTGCCCCTTCTTGAACCTGGGCTTCTCACGGATGCCAAAATTGTTTCTATGGCCTCCATGGCTGGGCCCAGCCTGATCTTGAGGCCTAGGCCTCCTAACATCACGAACACCTCTCTTCTTGCGGTTGTCCTCTACCTGTTGGACATGAACCATCAACCTGGAAAGGTCCATATTATCATGGAGCATCGTAGACCGACACTCCTCCTCCAGGTCTCCATTAATTTCTGTGAGGAACCTGCTCATTTCATCCCTGCTTTTCGAAACTAGGGAAGTAGAATACCTGGATAATTTAAACACAGCTCAATACTCTCCTTATTCTTTCTATTAAATACTAAGGAAAGTAACATACCTTGATAGCTTAACAAACTTCAGGGAGTACTCCTTGACTGTCATGGAGCCTTGTTTAAGGTTGATGAACTCTTCAACCTTGGCTTTCCTTATCTCTCTGGGAAGAATCTCTCCAGAAATGTTGTCTTGACTGATCCCAAGTGACTGGCACTCCACCCAAAACACGACTATCTTGACACATCTTGTACCAATTTTGTGCAACATCCTTGAGCTGATAGGAAGCCAACTCAGTATCTGTGGGCCCCATAGCCACCAGAATCTTATGTACTTCATCCACAAACTCTTGAGGATCCTCTGATGTCTTAGAACCTGTGAAAATAGGAGAGTTCATCCTCGTGAACTCTCGCAACCTGTCAACCATGCTGCGAACTGGTGGGTTTTCTTTCTGAACATCCTGCCGGTTGACTTGGGCAGTCATAGCCTGAGCCTGCATCGTAATGGCCTGTACCATCTGAGCCAGAGATGCCCTCAGATTAGCATCAATCAACCCAACTTGGTTAACTGGCATGGCCACTCCTTCAGTTGGAGCCTGGGGTGGATTCTGATTACCCCTAGCAGCTGCTCCTCCCCTCCTCTGACCCTTAGCTCTCCAAGTGTTCATTCTCTAGAAAACAACAAGGATTGATGTTAGACACGCTCATAACACCAAGAACTCATACATTAGGTAAAGCACGATAAAATTAGAAGAAGGGAAATTTTTCCTATGCATCATGCAGTCTCTAATCCAGGATAGTGATGCACTTCATTACCAGGACTTAGAAACTACTCAATGTGGTTGATGTGAATTTATATTCCTCGAAATTTAATCTAGCGCTCTGATACCAACTTTGTCACGACCGGAATCTAGACCCCAGACGAGACCGAGGTCGTTGACCTCTCAAAGGTTGCAGACAAGCCTACTTACGTCATATTTACTTTACATAGGTAAATTTTTAGCGAAACATTTAAAACTTTTTGTTTCTTAACATACTTATAAAAAAACATTCTCATTAATACGTAATTGTTCATCATCAACCATCTAACATTAAGAGATAAGCAACTGAAAGAAATAGTTCAATTCTTATTAACTATATAATTGCCAAAATGTCACCAATACATAGTCTGAATAAAAACAGGAAAGAAACGCTAGTGGAACATGCTCCACTAGCTCAATTCTAAAACTAAGCTAGAAAATAAATCAGTAGCATCCTTGAAAGCATGAGGACCTACCAAAACCAGATGAATGCTGGACGTCTGGACAACTACAACGACAATCCTGTAGCTCTATCGTCCACCTGTGCCTGCACCTAAAATAGTAGAGATTGTATACGGTTAGTACAAAGTTGTACTAAGTATGGGTATATGCAAGCACACACCACTGACATGCATGAGAAAGAATAGCTCTTTCCTAACAACACGATTTTTGGAAGTCAAGTCAGTGGACTTGCCAAATTGAGATTTTAAAAGTTCCAAATTTGGATTGGGAAAGTCAATGAGCTTTCCAAATTTGGATTAGGAAAGTCAGTGAGCTTTCCAGATTTGGAATAGGAAAATTATGCCATGAGAATAACATACATCAATACTTTTCACAATTGCACACAACACATAACATTTACACATAGCACATATCATATAGCTTACAACACACTTTGCATGTAGAACATAACTTCTTTAATATCATTCATTAATATGCCATGAGACCTTGGAATCATGGACTTAACATTAAGACATCCCAGACATGAAGGCTAAACAGATGGGACCTCAACTAGGGAGTCTTCATTAGCAAACACAGAGTCTGCTTCGTTCATTCATATGTACTCCATTTCATTTCATTCATAGGAGAGTGTAAACACCACCTATACCTAGGATGTAGTTTAAGTCTTTCATTAGGTTCGTTGTTCAATGACCAAGAATGACCTAATGTCATTACTTGAATCTAACTCACCTTTTGATTATCCTATCCTAACACCTTTGGTATTATTCATTTCATTATGTGCATCATTTGAGGCTGGCCTCATTCATTCATTCCTTGGGAACTTTAACTTTAACCGACATAGATCATGTGAGCATCATGAAATCCAGTGTCTCCCCCACACCGAAAAGAGGTGGAATCACCGGCCAAAGTGATCCATAACATGTTAATCCCAATATCGTCTGTATAGATTCGAAGACTAGGAGATATAAGGAGACCCATACCCGGCAAGCCAGACAGTCTCATCTTATGAGAGTTACGTGAACCTCCGTCCTTCCCGAAAGAAGGCATCACCGCTCATAGCTAGTCTATCGGTGCTCAATATAAAGTTCCATTACATTCATCTCATATGTCGTGGAAGCTGGCTTCTAGTATGAGGACATCATAGCTCATTAGATGATTACTCATCTCATCATTAGTATTGAGTGTATTAAGCTTAATACTCTCATTAGAGTGTTCATAGAGACTGATCTCTTCATTAACTTACACTCTCATAGTTTAGTACATATAGGTAACATTTACTTAGGCTCATTTGAGATTGCTCTCATCATTTATATTAGCCTCATATCATGTTGTCACCACATTCAATATCATTAGCACCTTTGCTTTTCATAGTTACTCACCTCTTATTACGTGAATGTTCATTTCATCATATACCAATGCACTTGGCCATTTAGTGTTTTTAACATCCTTACTTAACCCTTCTAGGGTTTCATCATTTCAATGTTCATTTCATCATTTCATTGTTCATTTCATCATTTCATTGTTCATCTCATCATATGCCAATGCACTTGGCCATTTAGTGTATTTTACACTCATACTTAACCCTTCTAGGGTTCATTACATACATCTTAGGTTCACTTACTTTGGAACATATGTTAGACTTATGTGTCTATAAATACAAGCCATGGAGCTTCATTCATAGTTCGTTAAGTGATTCATACATTCCTAAGGTTATGCAGTACAAAACTTATGTATCTTCTATATATGCTAAGATGTTGATTTGATCTAAGTAGGTGGCATTATTCTTTGATATTTTGTTCACGTATGACTTATGTATCAATACGGATGTTTGGGCAAGGGAACCCAAGTTCGAATCTCTTGGATAACACTTTACATTTTCATTGATTTTATTTTTAATCTCCATGATATTGGGACTCTAGATTAAAACCCAACATTAATAATCTATCTTTAATTCTCTACTTGGTTTTCCTCTTAAATTGGCCGAAGGGTAGTGGGTTCGAACCCCCACAACCCCTTTTTATTTTTCATTAACATCACATGGCCCCTTGTCGCCCAAACCAAGAGGTTGTGGGATCAAACCCCCACAGCCTCTTTCATTTTATTCTCTATTTTCGCTGGACATTGGGAGGTTTTGGGTTCGAACCCCCACAACCTCCTTATTTTAGTTTTAATTTCGCTAGGCTATGAGGTTGTGGGTTCGAACCCCCACAGCCTCCTATCTATATTTTTTATTAAAGATTTCTTAACTAGGCGCCTTGGCAGTGAGGTTGTGGGATCGATCCCCCACAGCCTCACTTTATTTCCTTATGTAATTTTGTCATTCTCCTATCCAATCTTGAGGTCGTGGGTTCGATTCCCACGCCTCACATTTTATTTTCTTTATTTTTCTCTTCTTTTACTCACTGCCTGGGGGTCGTGGGTTCGATTCCCACGCCTCCCATTTATTTAATTAAATCATTTTCCTCTCCTTTCCCAAACCAGTGGCCCGAGTTCGATTCCCCCCAGCCCCATTTCGTCTCATTTTCTCGCGAATTCCAGTAGCTATAAGGTGTTAAATTTCCATATTTTCATCATTAAACTTTAGTCTAATTAACCTTGCATAGTTGCTGGAAATTTTGGTCATTTTCGATTCATTTTTATCAACGTTTTCACTTGATTCAAAGGTTGTATTCATATACCATTTTAGCACATCTTTAGGCGTATTTTTCATGAGTTTATTTGGCTAAAATATTGTCACTCAATCAGCCACATTTCCTTAAATGAACATCATGATTTTCATGGTTTTATGCACACAAAACAACAACTACAACCTTATCAAATATTGAGCATCAAGTCGGGGCCCTTGCCACATTCACAAACTTGCACACACTTGCACATAACTTCAAACACACATTGATTGTCATTTTCATGATTTCACGTACATAAACATATTCACATTCAACACAAGAACATTACACATACCTAAATCTACCAGAAAAAGTACCCAACCTACGAATCATTGGAAGCTAGTGACAGGGACATGCAACGGGAAAAACAATCCTAGTTTTCGGACTGAATAACTGAATCTTAAGGGGTCTCTTGGTAAAGGGACCAAGAGGAATGACACCCATACCTTAATTTGCTTGTTCAAACGTGAAGTTGCTGCCCAAAACCCTCTCCAGAATCAGTCCAAGCTTCCTCAACGTCCACACCAATCGACGGACAACTTCTCTTTGCCTTAACGTTTTGGTTACTATTTTTTCTTAAAATTTCATGTGAGTTCTTCAAGTCTGAAGAATTCTTGATATGACTTCTGTTCTTTGCTGTTTTTTACAGAACCAACGTTAGGGAGAGAATGATGAACTTGAGAGAGAGATCGTGTGGGAGAGAGTAGTGAAATAATATGAGTTTTAGTTTGGAAATTAGTCAATCTAGGACTCCTTATTAATTTAAATAAAAACCTGATTCAATTAGCTTAGTGAAAGGACCATTTTTCCCTTAAAATTTCAGATTTTAAATAATAAATATGTCACCTTAATTATTTATCCTATTCATTTTTTTAGGGTTGTTATACATTTGACCTGCATCTTCTCATGATGCAGACACAAGTATTCAGGATCTTCAACAGGAGTTTCGTTGATACATGCAAGAGTTCGAGTTAGCTATGGTGAGCCTCCTTTATTCCGAAGAATTTCATTTACTTTTGAATTTAGTCAGGATGTTTTGGGTCTTGTCCCAACGTTCATATTAATTAGTTAGAGACTTCATAGATAGTCAGTATAGTTGAGAAGGCTGTATCATTCATTTTATTAAATATTTTAAAGACTAAAGTTGTCTTTTTATGGTTAGTTGTATACATTTTATTATATAGAATTTTCTTTGGACTTAAAGTATGTGGTAAGTTTTATGAACTTTTATTTTATTTTAATGTTTTTGTATGCTTAAGTTAGTTTTTCGCTTGTTGTTAGCCATGATGAGGGTTCTGTTGGGGACCAACAATGGTTCTTTCGTGCCTGGTGGCCACGTCCAGGGTGTAGACTCAAGTCGTGACATAAGGTTTTGTATAAATTCTACAGATTGCATCACAGTTCGTAGAAACTTCTACGGCCTATAGACTGGGACTGTAGTATGAAATTTGAGCCTTAAAATTTAGTCAAGATTTAGAGATAGTTGTTTGTCATCCCGCCGGACCCTCTTCTTTCTTTATGTTTATGTTTTGTTCTATTTGTGAAATAAACACTTTTGAAACATGTAATTATCTTTTCATTTCGTTTTAATATGTTAGTGGAATGGACACGTGGCTACAAGGTTTTAAGTTATATTAGAATGACTAGGTTTTTTGCAATCTCATCCATTTTTGAGTCATGATACTAATTTATTTTAATTTTTTTTTCATGTAATTATAGAAACTATTTATACATATGTTTAGGATCTTATTAAGATGGTTCGCAATTAAGTTTTATCTGGTTTGTGAGTTCTTAAGATGCTATTTTTGAGAGAGGAATTTGTTGCTACATTGTGAATGAATCTTTGGTTATTGAATATGATCATGTCTCTTAACCCTTCTTGAAGATTACGATTTAGAAATGTGGGTATTGAGAGCCTTGTCTCTCTATTATCAAGGGTTTTCTCTTTAATACTCCCTTTGTGCCTAATTACTTGTCCACTTTTCAATTGACAAACCTATTAAAAATACAATAATTGATATAGTGAGCTTATCATTTTACCCCTTTTAATTATGAAGTGAATGAACTAAAATTTCTTATGATTTTCAAGAAATTCTACATTTTTCAAATTAATAAATTGAGGGTATAATAGAGAAATGTTTTTTGTACTTTCTTAATTTTTGAAAATGTACAAGTAATTAGGGACAACTAAAAAGGGAAAAATTGACAAGTGATTAGGGACAAAGGGAGTACAACTCTAGGACATTTTTAGGAAGAGACAACTCTTTTCAACCATGGACTAAGAAGAAATGAAGTAAAAATTATTGGGGCCATTGTGGGGTGTTGCTATGATAACCAAGGGACCACTAGAGCTATAGCAGCCAAGGGACTTGGATAGTGATCCTAGATAATCTTATGTAAGTGAAATAATTTTTTTGTCAAGGCAGGTCGATCTCAGCTTTAGTCGACTAGATGTACCCAATTTAGACTTATGAATTTAACCGTTGTTATTTCTTAAAATGAAAGGATGGATCATAATATTTAAACGGTTTAATCAAGCATGACATAAACTCAATAAAATTGAAGTTCTTTCTTCCCCTGTCAAATAGAGAGATAGACATTACATATACGGATCCCAATATGATTAATATTTATCATATTGACTATAAAAGGAGATTTTTCTTTCATCATATTCATAAATGTACATATTCATTTGATAGAAATTTGGTAAACATCTTGAATATTTTTCCTAAGATGAATAAAATATATCTTTTTAATTGTAACACTATTGTAAACACATCAATTTTAGATGTGTTTTGTGCAATTATTTCATATTGACTTGTCTCAAGACTAATATAGAATTATATGCAATGTGAATCGAGTGACAGGTTGGTGAGTATCATATATTAACAAAAACATTATTGAGCAAGATTTAGTTTCAAATATTTTCGAAGGCAACATAATTTTTTTATCTAAATATAGTTTATTCAAAATGAAAGAAAATAATAATGAATCATACATACATTACCATTTAAGATTGGAAAAATATTTGTAATTTTTAAATTAACCATTAAAATTGAATATTCTTAAGCATATTCAAATACTATCAAAATTTATATTTCATCCGAACCAATATATAAATGTTCCCTTGTTTCAATGTTTAATTCTGTACATACTTGAATCAAAATATACTTTTTATTTTAAAAAAAAAAACGATGACGGAAATGAATAAACAAATACGTTTGGGATACTTTATGACCATTTTCTATGTACACTACTCAAATTTAAATTACATTAATATTTTTCCTAATAAGTTGGTTAACATAATACTATAACCATAAGTAAATATATTTTAAAATAATTCTATCTAACTTTTATATGAAACCATTAGTTAGTATTTTTCCAAAATTGTACTTGCAAGCAATAAAAAAATCTCTATTTCAAACATTTAAAAAAATATAGAGAATTAAAATTTTCTCTATAAATAGGAGTCAATCCCAGGCAAGAAAATCAAAACTACTACTGCTACTACAACAAATTCATTTTAACCCTAATATCCAAACAAACACATTTTCCTTCCCCTTTAGCCATGACAAGAAACAAAGTGAACTATGCTTTGATTGAAGATGGTACTAAAAGAAAAATCTCATATGATAAAAGACTGAAAGGGCTCTTGAAAAAATCTGATGAACTGAAAACACTTTGTGATGTTGAAGTGGCTACAGTCATATACGGCCCTTACAGGAATGAACCATATGCATTTCCAAACAATAATGTTGTACGCAACACTTTTATAAAGTTTAAAGAGTTGCCAATATTGGACAGATCTAAGAAGATGGTGACAAGAGAAGAGTTCACTATGAAAAGGATCAAGAAGTTGGAGGAACAACTTCAAAAGATAAGAAAGGAAAATAGGGTCAAGGAAATGACAAATGAGATGTATGAGTTGTTCAATAGAAAAACTCTTTCTGTTGACATGAGCACTTCCTATCTCAACGACCTACGTTGTGTGATAAAAAAGAATCTCAAACAGGTACATGAACTAATGATAAAAGAGGCTGATGGAGAGGGTTTTACATCGAATGCCCCTCAACCCATTGTCGAACCAATGGTTTCCAGTAGGGACAATTTTGAAGGACCAATGGATCCTTCTCCTCTATTGTTTTCAGAAATGTTTCCTCCAATGTTTCCACAATTGTTTTCTCCAATGCTTCAACACAAGACTGTTGGAAAAACACCTAGACTGACCCATCAAATGCCGTCAACAAAAATGAATTCTCCGATTCCTTCACCAAAGATGGATTCTCTTATGCCTTCACAAACGATTGATTCTCCAATGCCTTCATTAACAATGGATCCTCCAATTTATTCTCTAGTGTCTCCTACATTGACACAACAAATTGAACCTTCAATGGATGTCCCTTCAATTGGTATATCAACCTCAACGAATAATGATCATAATCTCTCTGTTAACTTACCAGATAGTCCTACAATTTCTGGGTTGCTTAACACGAAGGACGATGATGTGATGACCTTATTGGATGATCCATTTTTTAAAAATATAAATGTTCAAGATCCAAACAACGCCAAAAAAAACTAAGGACCAATGTGTATATTTTTAATTTGTACTATTTTCTAAGTACTTATAGTCAAATGGAGTATTTATGTCGTTTACTATTTTTCATATCTAAATTATATCATTGGACTCTCCGTATAAGTTTTCCTTCGTCCTTCTTTAGTGTGTTCTTCTGTCGTATTCCTTGATTTGTTTCAAAGTTTGTTGTTTCATTCATTTATTAAATCGATGGTCAATTATTCTTATGTTTATGATACTGATTTATTTATTTTTCATTTATTTTTATTATTATTGAAATGTTGTTGTTAGTTTAATTTTTCAAAATGACCTCTTACACTTAAAAATTAACAAAACCAATTTACATATAGGGTAAAACTTTATTTTTAAACTTTCTAGTGTAAACTAGTAACACATCTAATATTATAATAGTGGCTTTTATATGTTAAAAAATTCATAGGTTCTATTATAACTTAATTTTTAGAATTGATGTTTGCACTCTTAAAAAATAGAATTGGATCACCAAATTTATATTTTGGTTCTATTTTTCTCATTTTTTTTCCTTCGTGAAGTAGAGAAATTCTGCCTATGTTCAAAGTCTATTGGACAAAATAAATGTGTCCCCTGCATTAGGAATATAACTTTAGTGTTTATTTATTGGAAGATACAACTATTCATATAAGAAATAAAAACTAAGGCAAGGAAGATAATAATAAATTAATAAATAAAATTTGAACTAAGACATGTACTAATACACAAAATTTAATATAAAATTGAGATTTACAAATACCCTACTGAAACATGTCAGTGAAATATATTTTTTATGATGTTCATCTGACCCGAATGGGCATGTTTATGTCGTGATAATATTTCCTGTTCTTCCCTGTATTGTTAATTTTGAACAACAGTTGGTCTGTATATCTATTTTTGGTTGTGCATATTCATGTGTTATAGTATATCTTTTAAGTTTTATTTATACATAGATCTTTTCCAATAGTTCACTTTATTGTCAAATTTGGTGACTTGTGCAATTAATGATTTTGTAGAGGCAAAGTCAATGTAAAATACTATGGATAGTTTTGTTGATAACATGTGTCTGATGTGATCCAAAAAAATTTGGTCAATTGATAATTTCGAGTGTTAATGTTTTCATTAAGTTGTTGTCATTCCTATAGAGTCTACTGTGTCAAGTTTGTGCATGTTGATAGTTGTTTTCAGTTTGGTTGTCATTTTCCATGAGTGATGACTGTTTGTCTTCACTTTTTCATTTGTCGTAACGTAGAATCCTAATTGACCTTAAAATAAGTTGTATGAATTAGCTGAGAAATACATAATGGACAAGCTTATGATACCATGCATGTGTGTGCATGTTGACATCTTCCTAAGAGTGATTGTTTGATCCTGAATATTAAATTATCTAGTTTCATTTATACTATATACTTCGGGGATTCTCTTTTCCTGAGTTGGCACATATAAATAGAAGAAGTGATTACCATTGTCAAATATTTTCACAAAATAATGAAATAATATATCGACTGTATGAATGATAATTGATCTTAAATGTTGTCATGTGATAAACTGTCGCTTCTATGATTCAAGTTTGTTTCAAGTCGAATTCTCTCTAGGTAGAAGAGTGAAGTCTGAGTATGTATAATGTTGAGGTTTCATACTCGAGGATAAGAAGTAGTTTATGTTTTTTTGTGTTATGATAAGTTTGTATTTTACCTACTTGTAAGTTTCTAAGCTTAAACTATTATGTTCTCAGAGAGAAAAAGAAGGCGTTTACGATGTTTAAGCCTTGAAAAGTAGGTTTTCTTAATTTACAGGCGATCGAGTAGAAATAAAGTAAAAAGGTTCAAAGCTGAAGGTTAATAAATAGTTTGTTGCCATAAAGTGATGTTGATGTCTTCACATGTCCACATGCGGCTCCGCATCACTAACTTACTGAATTGAAACGATAGGAAGAATGGTGACACAAAAAAATTTGTGTGTGGTAAACATATGCGGTGCAATTCTTAATATGGGGATGCATCTCACCTACATATCAAATTACGTTAGAAGCGACAGTTTCACCACACTACTTGATATGAGAAATCATTCGTGACTGAAACAACAAATACAGTGGAGCAGTACTTGTGTGGGACCTAATTATAATGACCTGGTCTTTTATGTTTGGAAATTATTGTAAAGTTATTATTTTACCCCTCCTAATATTGGCTTCGAGTCAAACTCTGATTTTTGTTTCGATGATTCCATTTTGTTCAGAACGTCAAGAATAGTCTTCAAATATGATTTGTATATATTGTATTCGAAAGAAATCGAATGGTCCTTTTGATGTTTTGAGAGTTGGCTGATTTTTCTGGTCCATAAGTTTTATACCCTTTACGTCTCCGATAGGACTTCCACTTAAGAGACCTTCACTTAAGCCAAGGCATGATCTCCAAAGCGAAGGGCAAACTTTAGCGGGGTTAACTTAAGTTCTTTTCTTCAAAGATGTATATTGGAAGTAAATATTTCCAAAGAGATTTAGAATGTTTTTATATTAAAATAAGAATGGAAAGTAAGATTGCCAAAGAGACTTCGGGCTTGTTTTCAGAAAATAGTAATCGCTTTCTAATGAAGCAAGTGAGGAAACTGAGATTTCCATGATAGCCTTTGGGCTAAATTTTTGAACACTAATCTCAAATCACAGATGAATTTGTTTTTAAACATATGAGCTAAGTATATTTTTTGGAGTAATATTGAACACCGATATGAAGATGCGAGTTCATATTAACTCAAGTCTCCATGAACCATGTAGCCATTCTGGATAGAAATGGGTCGTATTTTTTAGATGAACCCATTCACAATAGCCTAGTGGATCCTCTTAGTAGTTCTGGTCCTATACTCTGGCAAGGTGTATGATGACCGGGCTGCGTCTGCCTAATAGCATTGTACCATCACTATAGCTATTAAGTGATGGTTTTCTATTAGAGAAACTCCCAAAACAATAATTGCTTGGTTCCTGAATGGGTTTTGCTTAGTGCGAATGGATGAATGAGAAGGTAAACTTTGAGAGGGAGCGTGGTATTTTTTTTTAATTATATTATGATTATGAGCTGACATCATGTTTCAAACAGTTTTCCTTTTTCTTTATGTTGCAATTATTTTAAACTTCTTATTATTAAAATGAGTTCAATTAAGTATAGTATCTTAAGTTTAGTATCTTGGGTTGATATGTGCTTCATTGAGTCAAGTATAATATCTTTAAAGTTGAGTATCTTATCCTTGAGACTTTTGAGTTTAGTAAGTTGAGTAGTTTTGAGTATCCTTGAGTATTCCTTGAGTTGAGTAAGTTTGAAAAGAGGAAAGTATTTTTCCATTTTTATCAAGTTCAAGCATATGTTATTCTTTAGAATTTCCTTTACATGCTCGTACCTTCCACGTACTAAGACATTTGACCTGCATCTTCTCATGATACAGACAAAAGTATTCAGGATCTTCAGTATGAGCTTCGTCGATACATGCAAGAGTTCGAGTTATCCATGGTGTGCCTCCTTTATTCCGATGGATTTCATTTATTTTTCAATTTAGTCAGGATATCGTGGGTCTTGTCCCGACATTCATATTAATGAGTTAGAGGCTTCATAGATAGTCCGTATAGTTGAGAAGGTTGTATCATTCATTTTATTAAATATTTTTAAGATTAAAGTTGTCTTTTTATGGTTAGTCGTATACATTTTATTATATAAAGTTTTCTTTGGACTTAAAGTTTGTGTGTAAGTTTTACGAACTTTTATTTTAGTTTTAAGCTTTTGTATGCTTAAGTTCGTCTTCTGCTTGTTGCTAGCTATGATGAGGGTTCTGTTGGGGACCAACAATGGTTCTTTTGTGCCTGCTGGCCATGTGCAAGGTGTAGACTCAAGTCTTGACATAAAGTTTTGTATAAATTCTACAGATTGCATCACTGTTCGTAGAAACTTCTACGGGCTATAGACTAGGTTTGTAGAATGAAATTTGAACCTTAAAATTTAGTTAAAATTTCGAGAAAGTTGTTTGTTATCCCGGCGGACCCTCTTCTTCATTTATGTTTATATTTTGTTCTATATGTGAAATAAACACTTTTGAAACATGTAATTATCTTTTCATTTTGTTTTAATAGGTTAGTGGATTGGACACGTGGCTACAAAGTTTTAACTTATATTAGAATGACTAGGTTTTTTGCTCCTTTATTTCTATTGTCTTCCTTTCATATTTGTCAGCTTTTTTTGGGTTTGAGGCTGACTTATTGTAAAGGGACAGACAATTGCAATCTCTTACATTTTTGAGTCATGATACTAATTTATTTAATTTTTTTTTATGTAATTGTAGAAACTATTTATGCCTATGTTTAGGATCTTATTAAGGTGGTTCGCAATTAATTTTATCTGGTTTGTGAGTTCTTAAGATGCCATTTTTTAGAGAGGAATTTGTTGCTACATTGTGAATGAATTTTGGTTATTGAATATGATCGTGTCTCTTAAACCCTTCTTGAAGATTATGATTTGGAAATGTGGGTATTGATAGCCTTGTGTGATGACCCGCCGCAATTTTGACCATTTTGCAGCATCCTTAGAGCCTTGGAGAGGCTTGTGCAAGATTCTAGAGCCTTCTACATTCTTGGGGCAGGCTAGAGAATTATAGGAGCCTTTTGGAAGAGCTAAAGATATATTCTAGGAATATAGAACATGTATTAAAGTGCATGTACTTAGGGACTTGTAGAACATCATTTATTTACTCTTAGGCCCTTAGGGATTAGTATAAATAGAGGGTCATTCATTTGTAAATCATCCAATAATCCAACAATCGAATACAAGTTCTCTCTTCCAAAGTCTTTCTTTGTCTTTCTTTATATTTTCTTAGCGTTCTGAGTTTAAAGGCTTACTTGAGCTTACGAAATCGTGAAAGAATCATGAGTAAGTTGTCAAGTGCCGCACGGAGTCTTAGCGAATACTCTAACTCCGTGACAAAGTGGTATCAGAGCAGGTTGATCATAAGAGAATGACTAACAAAGGAGACGTTATCGGCGCTAGCACCACAAATGTGCGTATGGGTGGAGGAAAGAAGAACAAAAAAGGGAAGAAGCAGCAGAAGGGAAATGAAGAAATACTGCACGAGCCCATACCAAGCGAGGAGCAAACATCTCACCAACCCACAATTGTCGATGGAAGTGACGAAGAGATAGGCGAGGATACCGTAGACGTCACTGCCGGAGAAGAATGGGTTGCAAGGGTAGAAATGGCGAGGCAGGCCGTTGAGATCTTAGGCCGGCGCTTGAATAGGACGGACAACAAATTCTAAACCCTTGAAGACTTCGCCCTTGAGAAGATTGAGAACATCCGCAAGGAGTTGGAGGGTCGATAGCGGGCCAAGTTCGAGATGAAGGAGGCCATTACATCCTTGGAGTATCGGTTCTTGGAAGCCCTTGACACGATTGAGGCGCTGAAGAACGAGGTGAAAATTCTCCTGGAAGACAGGGAGGTTGGTGGATCGACATCACTTGACCGGGAAAGGGAGGCCAGAGTCGAGGCTCTCAAGCCACCGATATTCAAAGGTGTTCGCGACGCCCAAGATGTTGAGAATTTCCTATGGCACTTGGAGAACTACTTTAAGTGTAAACGGGTGCGAAGTGATGTGAACAAGATCAACACTGTTGTGTTGTATCTTTCAGAGATTGCCATGCTATGGTGGAGGCGTAAAGAGTCCGACATCAAGAAGGGGACATGCACCATGAGCATTTCCGCAAGGAGTTCAAGAAGGCGTTCTTCCCTAACAACGTCATCTATGAGGCAAAGCGCAAGTTTAGGGAGCTAAAGCAAAAGGGCAGCATACGCGCGTATGTGCGGGAGTTCACCACCCTTACGCTTCAGATTCCTAACCTCGCGGATGACGACATGTTGTTCCACTTCATGGATGGGCTACAAAGTTGGGCCAGTACGGAGTTGGAGCGGCGACAGGTCAGGACTATTGATGAAGCCATCTCGCAGGCCGAAGCGTTGACAGACTTCAGGCAGGAGAAGTCTTACAGTGCCGAGGAGGACGACGATGGAGGTAGTCATGATAATGGTGGGGGAGATCGTGGTGAAGGCGAGGAGAAACGGCCACATCCCAAGAGGTGAGGCGAGGAGCAACGGCCTCACATGCATGATACCTATAGGACCAACGGCAAGAGGTCCGGAGATCATGGCAACACGGTGAAGAAGACACAGGTTGCCAAGGGAGATGGTTGCTACACATGCGGTGGGCCACATGTTTATGCAAAGTGCCCTGAACTGAAGAACCTTAGTGCTATCCTTCGAGATAAGAAGGAGAAGGAAGCACAATAGGAAGATAAAGTCAAAGAGACTAAGCAGTTGGGCTTGATAAGTCTATGCGGAGCTGTCACCAAGCAACCACCGAAGACGCCAAGGCAAGAGAAGCCAAGGCCAGAGAAGTCGAGGCATGAACAGAAGCATGCGAAACAGGGGCCTGCGAAGTCTGAGGAATGCGCTCAATATGTCGACATCACGATCAATGGAAAACGTGCTCATGTGTTGGTCGACACAGGTGCAGAGGCCAATCTCATAGACAAGACGGCAGCAACGAGGTTGGGGTTGCGTTACAGTCCAAGCAACGCTCAAATCAGGACGGTCAATGCACCACCAACTCCCGTAGATGGAGTTGCGCACGGAGTGAACATCACTATAGGCGACTGGCAAGGAAAAACCAAATTCAACGTCGCTCCCTTAGATATATTTGATATAATTCTTGGTCAAGAGTTCTTCCAGCAGTGCCATGCGGTGATCGATCCTTATCTCCAACAACTTATGATCATGGAGAAAGGAGGAACATGTATGGTTCCCATGGTGAAGGCACAAAAGACGGAGGGACAGATTCAGCTGACGGCCATGAAGCTCGAGAGGGTCGACGTGAGGAAGAAGATAACATCGACAGCAACCATTGCAAGTTCAGGAGAAGACAATGGTGCTGAAAAGTCCTTGCCACCGCACACGAAGAGGGTTCCAAGAAGGAACACTGTCGTGATGAAAGAGAGGTCACCGAGGCACTTGCCTCCTATGAAGGAGGAAGTTCGAGAGATCAGGTCAAGAAAGGTCGGGCAATCGCTGAGGAGGCTGCTCGAAGGGATTGACCGAGTACGTGAGGTAATGATTGCACGACAAAACTCGACACCGATACAGTCGCAATGCGACGCGGTCGTCGCACCATTAGGTGGGGGAGAGTGTGATGACCCGCCACAATTTTGACCATTTTGCAGCATCCGAATGGGGCAGGCGGCCCTAGAGCCTTGGAGAGGCTTGTGCAAGACTCTAGAGCCTTCTAGATTCTTGGGGCAGACTAGAGAATTCTAGGAGCCTTTTGGAAGAGCTAGAGACATATTCTAGGAATATAGAACATGTATTAAAGTGCATGTACTTAGGGACTTGTAGAACAACATTTATTTACTCTTAGGCCCTTAGGGAGTAGTATAAATAGAGGGTCATTCATTTGTAAATCATCCAATAATCCAACAATCTAATACAAGTTCTCTCTTCCAAAGTCTTTCTTTATATTCTCTTAGTGTTCCGAGTTTAAAGGCTTACATGAGCTTACGAGATCGTGAATGAATCGTGAGTAAGTTGTCAAGTGCCGCACGGAGTCTTAGCGAATACTCTAAGTCCGTGACACTTGTCTCTCTATTATAAAGGGTTTTCTCTTTAATACTCCTTTTGTCCCTAATTACTTGTCCACTTTTGAATTGACAAACCTATTAAAAATACAATAATTGATATAGTGAGCTTATCATTTTACCCCTATTAATTATGATGTGAATGAACTAAAATTTCTTATGATTTTCAAAAAATTCTACATTTTTCAAATTAATAAATTGAAAGTATAATAGAGAAATGTTTTTTGTACTTTCTTAATTTGTGAAAATGTACAAGTAATTAGGGACAACTAAAAAAGGAAAAATGGACAAGTGATTAGGGACAGAGGGAGTACAACTCTAGGACATTTTTAGGAAGAGACAACTCTTTTCAACCATCGACTAAGACGAAATGGAGTAAAAATTATTGGGGCCATTGTGGGAAGCTGCTATGATGACCAAGGGACCACTAGAGCTATAGCAGCCAAGGGACTTGGATAGTGATCCTAGATAGTCCTTTCCTAGATAATCCTACGTAAGTGAAATATTTTTTTTTGCCCAGGCAGGTCGATCTCAGCTTTAGTCGACTAGATTGAACCAATTTAGACATAAGAATTTTACCACGGGTATTTTTTAAAATGAAAGGATGGATGATAATATTTAAACGGATTTAATCAAGCATGACATAAACTCAATAAAATTGAAGTTCTTTATTCTCTTGTCATATAGAGAGATAGACATTACATATATGGATCCCAATATGATTAATATTTATCATATTGACTATAAAAGGAGATTTTTCTTTCATCATATTCATAAATGTACATATTCATTTGATAGAAATTTGGTAAACATCTTGAATATTTGTCCTAAATTGAATAAAATATATCTTTTTAAATGTAACACTATTGTAAACACATCAATTTTAGGTGTATTTTGTGCAATTATTTCATATTGACTTGTCTAAAGACTAATATAGAATTATATACAATGTGAATCGAGTGACGGGTTGGTGAGTATCATATATTAACAAAAACATTAAAGAGCAAGGTTTAGTTTCAGATATTTTTGAAAGCAACATAATTTTTTTATCTAAATATAGTTTATTCAAAATGAAAGAAAATAATAATGTGCTTCGACAAGCGATGTAACTTGTTCAATCATACATACATCACATTTAAGATTTTAAAAATATTTGTAATTTTTAAATTAACCATTAAAATTGAATATTCTTAAGCATATTCAAATACTATCAAAATTTATATTTCATCCGAACCAATATATAAATGTTCCCTTGTTTCAATGTTTAATTCTGTACATACTTGAATCAAAATATACTTTTTATTTTTAAAAAAAAATCAATGACGGAAATGAATAAACAAATACGTTTGGGATACTTTATGACCATTTTCTATGTACACTACTCAAATTTAAATTACATTAATATTTTTCCTAATAAGTTGGTTAACATAATACTATAACCATAGGTAATATATTTTAAAATAAGTCTATCTAACTTTTATATAAAACCATTAGTTAGTATTTTTCCAAAATTGTACATGCAAGCAATAAAAAAATCTCTATTTCAAACATTTAAAAAAATATAGAGAATTAAAATTTCTCTATAAATAGGAGTCAATCCCAGGCAAGAAAATCAAAACTACTACTGCTACTACAACAAATTCATTTTAACCCTAATATCCAAACAAACACATTTTCCCTCCCCTTTATCCATGACAAGAAACAAAGTGAACTATGCTTCGATTGAAGATGGTACTAAAAGAAAAATCTCATATGATAAAAGATTGAAAGGGCTCTTGAAAAAATCTGATGAACTGAAAACACTTTGTGATGTTGAAGTAGCTACAGTCATATACGACCCTTAAAGGAATGAACCATATGCATTTCCAAACAATAATGTTGTACGCAACACTTTTATAAAGTTTAAAGAGTTGCCGATATTTGACAAATCTAAGAAGATGGTGACAAGAGAAGAGTTCACTATGAAAAGGATCAAGAAGTTGGAGGAACAACTTCAAAGGAAAATAGGGTCAAGGAAATGACAAATGAGATGTATGAGTTGTTCAATAGAAAAACTCTTTCTGTTGACATGAGCACTTCCTATCTCAACGACCTACGCTGTGTGAAAAAAAAGAATCTCAAACAGGTACATGAACTAATGATAAAAGAGGCTTATGGAGAGGGTTTTACATCGAATTCCCCTCAACCCATTGTCGAACCAATGGTATCCAGTAGGGACAATTTTGAACCTTCAATGGATATCCCCTCAATTGGTATATCAACCTCAACGAATAATGATCATAATCTCTCTGTTAACTTACCAGATAGTCCTACAATTTCTGGGTTGCTTAACACGAAGGACGATGATGTGATGACCTTATTGGATGATCCATTTTTTAAAAATATAAATGTTCAAGATCCAAACAACGCCAAAAAAAACTAAGGACCAATGTGTATATTTTTAATTTGTACTATTTTCTAAGTACTTATAGTCAAATGGAGTATTTATGTCGTTTACTATTTTTCATATCTAAATTATATCATTGGACTCTCCGGATAAGTTTCCCTTCGTCCTCCTTTAGCGTGCTCTTCAGTCGTATTCCTTGATGTGTTTCAAAGTTTGTTGTTTCATTCACTTATTAAATCGATGGTCAATTATTTTTATGTTTATGATACTGATTTATTTATTTTTCATTTATTTTTATTATTATTGAAATGTTGTTGTTAGTTTAATTTTTCAAAATGACCTCTTACACTTAAAAATTAACAAAACCAATTTACATATAGGGTAAAACTTTATTTTTAAACTTTCTAGTGTAAACTAGTAACACATCTAATATTATAATACTGGCTTTTATATGTTAAAAAATTCGAAGGTTCTATTATAACTTAATTATTAGAATTGATGTTTGCACTCCTAAAAAAAATAGAATTGGATCACCAAATTTATATTTTGGTTCTATTTTTCTCATTTTTTTCCCTTCATGAAGTAGAGAAATTCTACCTATGTTCACAGTCTATTGGACAAAATAAATGTGTCCCCTGCATTAAGAATATAACTTTAGTGTTTATTTATTGGAAGATACAACTATTCATATAAGAAATAAAAACTAAGGCAAGGAAGATAATAATAAATTAATTAATAAAATTTGAACTAAGACATGTACTAATACACAAAATTTAATATAAAATTGAGATTTACAAATACCCTACTGAAACATGTCAGTGAAATATATTTTTTATGATGTTCATCTGACCCGAATGGGCATGTTTATGTTGTGATAATATTTCATGTTCTTCCATGTATTGTTAATTTTGAACAACAGTTGGTCACTATATCTATTTTTGGTTGTGCATATTCATGTGTTATAGTATATCTTTTAAGTTTTATTTATACATAGATCTTTTCCAATAGTTGTCTTTATTGTCAAATTTGGTGACTTGTGCAATTAATGATTTTGTAGAGGCAAAGTCAATGTAAAATACTATGGATAGTTTGGTTGATAACATGTGTCTGATGTGATCCAAAAAAATTTGGTCAATTGATAATTTCGAGTGTTAGTGTTTTCATTAAGTTGTTGTCATTCCTATAGAGTCTACGTTGTCAAGTTTGTGCATGTTGATAGTTGTTTTCAGTTTGGTTGTCATTTTCCATGAGTGATGATTGTTTGTCTTCACTTTTTCATTTGTCGTAACGTAGAATCCTAATTGACCTTAAAATAAGTTGTATGAATTAGCTGAGAAATACATAATGGACAAGCTTATGATACCATGCATGTGTGTGCATGTTGACATCTTCCTAAGAGTGATTGTTTGATCCTGAATATTAAATTATCTAGTTTCATTTATACTATATACTTCGGGGATTCTCTTTTCCTGAGTTGGCACATATAAATAGAAGAAGTGATTACCATTGTCAAATATTTTCACAAAATAATGAAATAATATATCGATTGTATGAATGATAATTGATCTTAAATGTTGTCATGTGATAAACTGTCGCTTCTATGATTCAAGTTTGTTTCAAGTCGAATTCTCTCTAGGTAGAAGAGTGAAGTCTGAGTATGTATAATTTAATCAAGCATGACATAAACTCAATAAAATTGAAGTTCTTTCTTCCCCCGTCATATAAAGAGATATACATTATATATATGGACCCCAATATGATTAATATTTATCATATTGACTATAAAAGGTGGTTTTTTTTAATCATAGTAATAAATGTACATACTCATTTGATAAAAAAATTAGTAAACATCTTGAATATTTTTCCTAAAATGAATAAAATATATCTTTTTAATTTTAACACTATTGTAAACACATCATTTTTAGATGTTTTTGTGCAATTATTCCAAATTGACTTGTCTCAAGACTAATATAGAATAATATACAATGTGAATCGAGTGACAGGTTAGTGAGTATCATATATTAACAAAAACATTAAAGAGCAAGGTTTAGTTTCAAATATTTTTGAAAGCAACATAATTTTTTATCTAAATATGATTTATTCAAAATGAAAGGAAATAATAATGTGCTTCGACAAGAGATGTAACTTGTTCAATCATACATACATCACCATTTAAGATTTTAAAAATATTTGTATTTTTTAAATTAACCATTAAAATTGAATATTCTTAAGCATATTCAAATACTATCAAAATTTATATTTCATCCGAACCAATATACAAATGTTCCCTTGTTTCAATGTTTAATTCTGTACATACTTGAATCAAAATATACTTTTTATTTTTTTAAAAAAATCAATGACGGAAATGAATAAACAAATACGTTTGGGATACTTTATGACCATTTTCTATGTACACTGCACAAATTTAAATTACATTAATATTTTTCCTAATAAGTTGGTTAACATAATACTATAACCATAAGTAAATATATTTTAAAATAATTCTATCTAACTTTTATATAAAACCATAAGTTAGTGTTTTTCCAAAGTTGTACTTGCAAGCAATAAAAAAATCTCTATTTCAAACTTTTAAAAAAATATAGAGAATTAAAATTTTCAATATAAATAGGAGTCAATCCCTGGCAAGAAAATCAAAACTACTACTGCTACTACAACAAATTCATTTTAACCCTAATATCCAAACAAACACATTTTTCCTCCCCTTTAGCCATGACAAGAAACAAAGTGAACTATGCTTTGATTGAAGATGGTACTAAAAGAAAAATCTCACATGATAAAAGACTGAAAGTGCTCTTGAAAAAATCAGATGAACTGAAAACACTTTGTGATGTTGAAGTGGCTACAGTCATATACGGCCCTTACAGGAATGAACCATATGCATTTCCAAACAATACTGTTGTACGCAACACTTTTATAAAGTTTAAAGAGTTGTCGATATTGGACAGATCTAAGAAGATGGTGACAAGAGAAGAGTTCACTATGAAAAGGATCAAGAAGTTGGAGGAACAACTTCAAAAGATAAGAAAGGAAAATAGGGTCAAGGAAATGACAAATGAGATGTATGAGTTGTTCAATAGAAAAACTCTTTCTGTTGACATGAGCACTTCCTATCTCAACGACCTACGTTGTGTGATAAAAAAGAATCTCAAACAGGTACATGAACTAATGATAAAAGAGGCTGATGGAGAGGGTTTTACATCGAATGCCCCTGAACCTATTGTCGAACCAATGGTATCCAGTAGGGACAATTTTGAACCTTCAATGGATATCCCCTCAATTGGTATATAAACCTCAACGAATAATGATCATAATCTCTCTGTTAACTTACCAGATAGTCCTACAATTTCTGGGTTGCTTAACACGAAGGACGATGATGTGATGACCTTATTGGATGATCCATTTTTTAAAAATATAAATGTTCAAGATCCAAACAACGCCAAAAAAAACTAAGGACCAATGTGTATATTTTTAATTTGTACTATTTTCTAAGTACTTATAGTCAAATGGAGTATTTATGTCGTTTACTATTTTTCATATCTAAATTATATCATTGGACTCTCCGGATAAGTTTCCCTTCGTCCTCCTTTAGTGTGTTCTTCTGTCGTATTCCTTGATGTGTTTCAAAGTTTGTTGTTTCATTCACTTATTAAATCGATGGTCAATTATTCTTATGTTTATGATACTGATTTATTTATTTTTCATTTATTTTTATTATTATTGAAATGTTGTTGTTAGTTTAATTTTTCAAAATGACCTCTTACACTTAAAAATTAACAAAACCAATTTACATATAGGGTAAAACTTTATTTTTAAACTTTCTAGTGTAAACTAGTAACACATCTAATATTATAATACTGGCTTTTATATGTTAAAAAATTCGAAGGTTCTATTATAACTTAATTATTAGAATTGATGTTTGCACTCCTAAAAAAAATAGAATTGGATCACCAAATTTATATTTTGGTTCTATTTTTCTCATTTTGTTCCCTTCGTGAAGTAGAGAAATTCTGCCTATGTTCAAAGTCTATTGGACAAAATAAATGTGTCCCCTGCATTAGGAATATAACTTTAGTGTTTATTTATTGGAAGATACAACTATTCATATAAGAAATAAAAACTAAGGCAAGGAAGATAATAATAAATTAATAAATAAAAATTGAACTATGACATGTACTAATACACAAAATTTAATATAAAATTGAGATTTACAAATATCCTAATGTTACTGAAACATGTCGGTGAAATATATTTTTTATGATGTTCATCTGACCCTAATCAATGAATATGAATTAATTTATTTTGATTAATTGATTTAACAAATGAACATAAATCATTAACTTAATTTTTCTAAGTTGGTCAAATATATATTTTTAAGGTTAATAACTCACAAGGATTAAAAAAAAAAGGGAACAATATGGTAATCATGCATTGATTTTATAAAATAACAAGTATTATGGAACAACTATTTATAGAAAGGGATGACATATAAAATGGGACGGAGGAAGCATTGTTTTTGGCTAAATGCATGACTTACTAGGATTTTATGTTGGGAAAATGTTTAAGTAGCCACTTAGACAATAACCGAAATCTCAGAGACACACCTTAACTAAACAAAGATCCTACTACCCCCTGAACTTATTGTTTTGGTAATTTTGTGTACCTTTTTAGCTTACATGGCATCCAAATATCTCTCACGTGTCTCAATTATATGGAGTCACGGAGTGTGCCACGTAAGACAAAAGGCGCAAAAAAATATAAAAATAAATAAATTAAGTGGATAATAAAACCTTAGTTTAGTTAAGCTCTAAAATTTATGTCATAATCTCAGGGGTACTTGTGCATTTTTCTTTTTTAAGTTAATTAACTTGTACAGTTGCATACATTATATAACTCTCCAAATGTTTTTTTGAGTTCTCCATTATCATTCTTACTCATTATTGACTCATTTATGGTTAATTAAACACGGAAAAACGTGACATTATATTGGTCTTTATTGAAAAAAAAATACATTAAGAATATATATTATAGGAATGTTAAATGATCAGAAAATTCGGTGAATTTGGCTAGAAATTTAAAAAATTATAATTTTTTAATTTAAAATAAACTGATTTCTTTATTTTTAGTTAAAATGTATTGAAGTTAAGATGGTAAAAATATTAAAAAATATAAAATATCATTCTAGCTAAATTTTCTGGTCAAAAGGATTTTTCCTATATATGTGACATATCTAAGAGAATTCAATGAGTGATTGCTATGATCTTTTTACGTAAAATATAAATGAGACAAAAAAAAAGGAAAAAATGTCAAAAAATGGAGAAAAATGATAAATGCAAATGGTGGCCTTAGACTGTGTCATATATATATATATCAAGTGACAGGTTGGTGAGTATAAAAAATTAACATACACAAATATAAGCAAGATTATTGGAAAGCAACATAATTTTTTTACTATTTGCGGATTGTTTAATAATGTGCTTCTACAATCATACATATATCACCAGTTAAGATTTAACAAATACTTGTGTTTTAAAAAAATTAACCATTAAATTAAATATATTACGCATATTCAAATACTCTAAAAATTTATATTTCAATATTCCTACCCAATATTTAAAATTTTCCTTTATCTATTATATTTATTATGCACATCCTTGGATCATAATATGTTTTTGATACGACCCAAACCATCGTTATTTGAAGGGCAAAAATTCGTGAAAAATTTGGATCCTGTCCCATTACAGCGGGACAGATGTTGTTGGTGTGGCGGTGCTGCAATGGCAACTTACCCTGCTGCAGCGGGATCGACGAGGCTGAATCCATAATTATGAGAAATTCTTATATTCCCACCTTTCTAAAAATAACTCATAGGTCGTAAATTACCCTAAAAACCTCATAAAGTTATTCCAAGCTTGGAAAAGAAGGAGGAGGAGCTTTCTAGAATGAGGGTGATGAAATATTGGCCAAATTCATCATAGCAAATCCGGAAAAGCTGGAAAAGAAATCAAAACTCCATGCAAATTTCTTAGTGCCTAGGTAGGTTAGGTTTTTATGCATTGAGTAGTTGTAAATTTGTGCTTATCATGTAATATATGAAATCAATAGTATGATGTGTGTGGACCTTCGTGCACCAAGTAAGTTCTGTGGAAAATTCCTATAATGCAATGTATTTCTGTTAGTGTTTGATGTAGCGAATGGATGATTGATCGAGTGTTCTTGGTTGTTTTCTTGAGTAGAATTCCTTCATTAAACAAGGGTATTCAATAGAAGAGAACAAATTTTGGTCTATGCTAGGTTTGACCTATCGAAGTAACTCGGTGTTGAGTGTTTAGTAATTTAGGTTTAAAAACATTAATGACAAGCCCTAATAAGGAACTAGGGCTGAACTTGGCCTTTTGTGTGATAATAATTGAGGGGAAAATTCATAGGTGATGTTTGTGATTTCGTAATTATATGATGTATGCATATTCTTGCTTCATTGTGATAATTGTATGTTTATGAATGTTGTAATATGATCACATTTGTTGTGACTAAGATAGATGAATTATGTAGCCATGAAAACATGGTGTAAATGTATGATTTTAATGATGTACTTGTGATTGTGGTATGTAAATAGGGATCTGATTGCCACGTTCCGGTAAGATAACTTGGATCGGTTGCAACGTTTCGGCATAACATGGAATCGGTTTTCATGCTACGGCATAACATTGGATCAGATTGTCATGTTCTGACATACTTTGGGATTGGATTTCCACGTTTCGGCAAGCTAACTGATTGGGTTTGGGTTCCATAAGAGAACCAAATACTTGTGACAAGAGTATAGGGTAAATTATGTTATATTTTGATATTATGATGTGCATATACTTGTGATGATTTCGTTCTTATCTAATGAAGACCTAGTGTAGGAGGAACCATGAGTATGTACGTGAGTGTGGAGTGATGTGTAGATATCTTATGAGGTGTACTTGTCGGAAAGGAGTGATTTGTCGAGCTGGTTGTCTAGGTAAGTACCCAAGGAGAATGGGATAGGGCTAGAGATTGAGGTAAGGAGAAACTATATAATTTGGAATAGTTAAGGTGGTGATAATTTAAAAAGGTGACATGATCGATTGGTAGGAAAGAATATTAGCGGTATTTTGGGATTATCTAATGTGGTTAGTGTGTTAGGCTATGATTAATAGAACCAGAATTGTTAGCGATTGGAGCGATACAGAAAACGGTTAGAAGGATAGTATTTTGGTGTAAGTTGCATAAGTTCTAAGAAAGGGGCTAGGGTGGAGAAGCGAGTGGTCCGAAGCATGATCCTATTATTCTTTTCTTATATTAAGAAGAGGGGGTCGCGTTGAAACGATGATGTCTACCAGTACATGTGTTTGTACTAATACTACTCTTGCTATGTCTTTTTGTCGTAGTCTGGATGCACGATTGGTGATGTTTTATTAGGTGAAGACGAAGAATTCCTCTAGCAACTTCAACTCTTCTTTCTGCATGGTGAAAGCTGTGCTATTTTATTTAATTATTTTCATCGTTATTCTTAGTAGATTTTATACATGTTAGACTAGGTGTTGACACCCAATTTCGATCCTCCTCGGTATAAATTAGTTCTCGAGCTTCGTAAATTTTCCAAACGGTTCAAAATAATTATTTTTATAAATTTTGCAAAAAAATATAATGATATATAAATTTTGCGTTATTTTTGGATACTTTGCCATATTCTTATAATTTTTAGATAACATATATATTTTACATGATTGCGTATATAGTTGGTATATTTTACGATTATTTCTCAAAATATTTTAGTTTCTAGTAAGTATTCTATTTTGTAAAAATTTAAGGAATCCCATAGTGTAATTCAATAATTACACTCTGTCCCGACAAATTTAGTATTTACTAAAAATCCCTTAAAATTGTTGTGTCGTGATACTTTAGACTCTAGTGATACATGGTAAATGATACATGGTAAGTTTAAACTGTTAAGAAAAAAATGGGGAAAAAATGGTACATTTAATCTTGTTAACTAAAGCAGCTTAATTTACGGTAATAGATCATTAATCAGCATTAAATCAGCACGTAATTGGATATTAATTTCAAATTGAAAATCAAAGATTATATCATCTATTTTGAATACATTTTTTATGAACAATCTGTTAAATTTCGAACTGCAGTAATTTTATTGTTGTTACTGTGGATTTTTCAAGATGAATACATCAATTTTGATGAGACATTCCGGAATTTGGGTGAACGAATTGCAGTATGAAAGTTACAAAATCGACGGAATCGTTGTTGGAAATTCAATTTCGTTTTCTAATCTCAAAGCAGCAATTGCAGCTGAGTTGGATATTGATGTATCAGTGCATTGACTAAACATTATAACATGTGATACATATCTAATACATGTATCAGTGCATCGACTAAACACTGTACACACTGATTCTATATGTATCATCAAGCACAGTTGATGACGCAGTTATTAAACTTAGTTAATGATACATTATAACAATTTTCAAAACCTCATGATACATAGAAAATATTATGATACACAACAAATTCATGTATCAATGCATCATCTAAAACACTATACACACTGATTCAAAATGTATCAGCAAACACACTTGATGGCGCACTGATACATGATAAAAAATTTAAAAAACCCTTGATACATAGGAAATCATATGATACACATCTAGTTCATGTGTCAAAGCATATGTATTATATGATACACATCTAGTTACATTGAAAATCAACGAAGGCATTATACATTAGTTTAAGAAACAAAATCAACTAGATCATTAAATATGAAATCATATGTATTATAAAGGATGAACTACAAAAATAGAAAAAAAAATCAACAATTGATCTGTTGAAAGCAAAAAGAAACAAATGACCAAGAAATCCCCCTACACTTTTATCTTTGCTCTATACCAACTTCTGTATCTTTGTCTCACTGTCAACAATGGAAAATGATTTCATCAGCAAAAGAGGATCCCTGGAAACGATGATGTTGCAAGGAGCAATGAGGATACATCATCTCTTTCACTTTTTCCTTATATATTTTGTAAATGTGGAAAGGGAGGAGATCTGGTAGTTCTTCGGAAAATATTGTGAAGCGAAAACTTACTTGGTTCTTGAAAAATCTTATGGAGAGAGAATAAATCTGAAAATTAAAAAATGAAGGAAGTAAAAATTGAGGGAGTGAAAATAGGAAGAGGTTAAAGGGAGTGAAATAGGGAGGGATTAAGGGAGTGAAATTAGGAATAGAAACGTGTGCTTGAATGTGAAACTTAATGTATCTAGAACAATGGAATTTTAAAGGAAAGAAGGGATTTTGGAGATATTTTAAAATAGTAGGGAATAATGAAAATTATAAAAAATAAAGGTGTGTATTTAAGTAATTTATCCTTCTATGTACTTAAACTAATTTAGTTTAAATTATGGTCATATTTTGAATCACTATTTTTACAATTAAAATAAATATATTACTAAAATAAAGAAGCTCGTTGATTAACTAATACAAATTCGTTTCATTTAAGGTTTAGCCAAATTTATTATCTTAACTCAATTTGGCTATTTATTAAATTTAACCCATCTTCCAACTTAATTCAACTTTGGACCCATTACCTATCAGCCGCCCCAGACCCAATTACTTCCTTCTTTTCCAGCCCACTACATTATTATGACCCAGTCCACTTCAATTAATTTCCACTCTTCTTACTTTCCCAGCCCACCCCCAATTCTTTTCCAAATATTTCCAACGGCCCAATACATTTCCTTCCTAGCCCATTCCCTTTTAATTTAGTTCCCAGCCCGCTTTTCCCAAATCCCTGCGCAAAACCGACCCGCCCCACTTCGTCTTCTTCCTCAAATCAAATCCAGAAATCGCGTCCAGCAGCAGCGCGTCTCCTCTTCTCTGTCCCTTATCCTTCGTACCGAATCTTCCAGGTGTCTCAATCGTGTGTTTCGTCTGTCCTTCCTCCTCAGATCGAACGGCCTCCACTCACTATCCGTTGAGAATTTTGCTGGCAGCCTTATCCTCCCAGAATTTTGAATTTCAAATTGCAATCCATGCTGTTTTCCCCCCTTCTGATGGAGCCCTAGAAATCCCCTATAAATACCCCTTCTCCGGTAATTTTAGGGGGGTTGGTTGGAGAAAAGTTTGGTGAGATTTCTTGATCACAGAAGAATATATACAGGAGTTCTGTCAGAAAAAGAAAGAAGAAATTTTCATCCTTTCTTAGAAACCTTATGTAAGAAATATTGACAGCATAATATATGCATATAGAACATATACGTGGGTGTCCGAGTTTAACGCCAAGTTTAGGTGTTCGTTGCCTCCCCTGCTCGCCTGTCCTTGTTTTGCCGCTCCAGAGAAAGGTAACTCCTCCTCCTTCTAGCATGTCTCTGTTTTCTTATCTTGTGGTTGTTTGTTCTCTTTAATCTCTTCTCGGTATTCAACTCGTTCGTTTTGATATGGGTTAGTTTTCTTTTTTTTTTTCGAATTCATTTTCAGCTGTGCTTCGAGTTTTTTTTGTGTGCACTATTCTCTTATGATTGCTGGCACCTGTTATTCTGATGGTTTGCCTAGAAAATATATAGTAGGATCTGCAAAGGTGTTTGAACGTGCACAGCAAGGGTTAATGGCTGAGGTGGGATCATCGTAGTTCGGTTTTGATTGTATATAGGTTAAAGTCATGAGAATCTAAGTTGCCTTGGTCCTGATAAGATGATTTTTGTGCTAGTTTCTAGTACATTTATCTTGTTTAAGTTTTGCTCTTGTAAATGGGGTAAATCTTATTTGCGAATCCTTGATAAGGAATCGCAAATGCTTCAGAAGGAGCTATCGTCTTGCTTAAGTCTGCTCACTGTTTTCCTTAACAAATTCTTCCATTTGAATTTCTCTTTTTTGATTTTAAAAGGAAGTGTCTATCATGCCTTGGTTTTCTTTTTAGAATGTATGGCATTGTTTAGAGTTGGCTTGCCATGACTGCTGTTGTGCTTATGTTTACTAGACATGATATGCCATAAATGCATACCTATGATATGTGTACTGCTTGTTGTTGTTTTTTTTTTGAAATTTTTGTAAGCTTGTTTCATAGTTTACTTGAGTTTTTCTTGTAAGTCATTTTGTTCTAGCTTAACTCAAATCTTTAAAGGGGTGTATGTTTCTTTCTTATTCTCTGTTTTGCTCAAGATTCGTTTCATTATTTTATCACTTCATATGCTAATCCATTGTCATTTTATTGCATGTGAAATTATTTGCGAGTCCCCATGGACTTCACTCCAATCCCCTGCACCTCCTCGTTGAGCCATAAAGGCTCAAAACATCCTCCTCGAGTCGTAGATTCCTTTCAAAACAGATGTATAGGTCGAAACAGTAGAAATGCAGTGCTGGAAATTAGTTACAGGTTCAGAACCTGGAAAAGTGGCTGGAAATTATTTTGCAGGGATTTGAAGAAGATGTATACAGCAGTATACATATTTTATACACAGTTATATCCTGATATACAGGTTGAAGGCGTACAGGTGGATCCAAATTCGAAATATAGGTTTGTATCAGTGAAGATATGCTGCTAAAAAGGAACTTTCAACTTTTGAAAATTGAAAAACAGGCTGATATACATCCTGTATACACTGATATACAGAGACGCGTTATACCACAAATAGGGGCAAAAAAATGCGAATTGCAGATTTAACGTACAGGGACGTCTAAGTAATCCGGAAAATACAGATGGAATTGTGAGAATTCGTATTCAAACAAAATACAGGGCTCAAAAAGTCCAAACGGATTGGATGTATATCATATACATCATTCGTATACTTTAAGTTCTTTTTTTCAGGGAAATTGGGCCAGGGCCCTTCAGCGGATTTTTTTTAGGGAAAATTTCATATATGGCAAACTTATTTGATTAAATAACATTATATGGGTATAGTTTACCTAATTACATTCTATGGGTATAATTTAGTTATTTTAGGTATCTTTAATTTTGTATATAAGGTTTCTTTTGTTTTTTATTTATACAATTTTATTTTAAAAAATGATTTGTAACTGAAGCGTTAAATATGCTAACAATAAAAATAAATAATGGCATAATTTAAGGTAAACGTCCTTCTTTTAAGGTAAACATTCAAATTCAATTTTTTTTCAAAAAAATAAGAATTATACAGCAATTGAAACAAAAGATAAACTTGTTTTTGCTGTTTATGAAACAGCAGTTCATCAATTTTTTTTTATTTTTTTCTTTGTAATCGAATTCAGGTAAGTGTTCATTGGATGAAAATTCATGTTTATTATTGCAATAATTATACAATGTTCTATTAGATTTACAAATTTTGATTTATGTGCGTTCGTTATTGTGGTGTCATAATTTATTTATTTTTTTGAAAAGCTGGTTTCAAAATATGATTATTTTAAGCAGAAATTTCGTACTATACAATTATATACTTTTTGTTGATGTAGTATTTGTATATTATAAAGAAGATCAGTGTAAGCGAATACATGTAATCGTTGGTGATAATTATATATAGTCATAAAGTAAGTGTTTTGCTTTTGATACAATTATATACTTTTTTTTTATGTAGTATTTGTATATTAAAAAGAATATCATTGTAAAATCAATTCAGTAATTTGATTGTATAATATATACAAAAACAGTCAATTTTAAAAGAAGTCATGTACAGATTAATTTTTGTATATGTCTACAAACTTACCTTTTTTGTATATTAGTATGTGTACATGAATATAGTAATTAAACATGGCAATATATACAACTGTCTAAATGACTTTGTATATACTCCAATAATATAGAAACTTAATATATACTAACTTCAATAATTTGTATATAACTAATAAAATATACAAATTATAATCATATATGAAATTTTTTCATCTGTATAACTAAGTCCAATTACTTTGTGTATATATATACAAAAATAAAAATAATAATGAGCATTTAATATACAATCTGCTACTACCACTATTAAGACTTAGTATATTATTCATTATACATAACTTAAAGTATGTATAAAGTAATCAAATCTACAGACACATATACAAATATATAACTAAAACATGTGTGTACTAAACATGCAATATACTATATACAATTACGTGAATACAAAATTTACTTAAACAATAATTTTTTGTATATTGACATCTAAGTAACAAAAAAAAATTGTATCTAAATTTGTGTTTTAAGCCACTACCTCATGATTATGATGTTCTTCAGATCCGTCAACTTCACATACATTTTCCTCTGAATCAATGTTTACTGCTTTCTCTTTCTTCCTCCTTGTACAATTTTAATGCCTCTAGCTTTAGCATCGTTAATAACTTTTTGAACTGCTGTAGGGTCATATTTTTTCTTTGATCTCAATTCTTCCATTGTTTGTTCATGTTGAACTTGTTTTGATTTTACCATAAACCCTACATCAACCCCAAAATCTTGAATTAAACCCATTGAAAACGATGGTAAATTGTCAACAAAATTGACATGCAATGGAATACCTCTGGTAATCCTCTTAGATGAAGATGATTCATTCATTCTGTGACTAATTTGAGATCTAATAAGAACAAACAATCGATTATTTCATCAAAAAAATATGAAAAAACATAAGAAACACAATACATATACAATTGTTGAATAAGGAAAAAAAAAGGAAAACGACTAAAATTAATGAGTACCTACGAAAAACTGAATTCAACTTCGGGAGGGAGTGATTGAATTTTGGACAATTTGAAATTCAAATCGGATAGAAGTATTAATTGTAGGAGAAAAAGGTGGAATATGAATAGGAGAGATAATATTGTTTTGTGTAAAATTATATATAAAATTAAAAAAAAAAGGTTTTATACTATTGGTTATATAATAGGTGGTGGACCCCATTAATTATAGCAAAAAAAAAATTATAATTATAGAAAGTAAATAAATTAAACTATACCCCTATTATATAATTACTTAAGAATGTTTGTCATTCATATAATTTTCCCTTTT
Source organism: Solanum pennellii (assembly GCF_001406875.1). Taxonomy (NCBI): domain Eukaryota; kingdom Viridiplantae; phylum Streptophyta; class Magnoliopsida; order Solanales; family Solanaceae; genus Solanum; species Solanum pennellii. The sequence continues at coordinate 71,047,926 of NC_028641.1, forward strand.
TTTTAATATAGGCCCAAAAGGCCACAATTGTTTGTTTTGCAGGATTCTTAAATTGTTAAAAAAGGGCCCAAATTTTGAAATCAGTTTAGGACATGTGGGCCAAAGCCCAAATGGATGAATTTGGGCAATCAAGCCCAAGTTCAAATATTTTTCTCTCTTTATTTATTATTTGTTTGAATTAATTAGTGTTTTGGTAGAATTTTAATAATCTCCTAAAGGGTAGCCATTTTTCATTATTTTAAATTTATTCACTTATTTTATTTACTTTTGTCACCATTTAGTTTTCCTTAAATTAATTCCCTCTAAATATTTTCCTTTAGAAGTAAAAAAAATGAAATAAAAAATATCAAAATGAATTTTCTCTTTACTTAGTTAAAAATTTTATTTTAAAAGTCATTTAGTCAAATCGCCGGTCAACCGCGAGTTAGCGGGCATCCCGAGTGCCTAATACCTTCTCGGGATGTACATTGAACTTCGAACCTTTTCAATCGATTTTTTAATCTGTTTTTAAATCTCTTTTGAATTTTTTCTTGATTTTATCAAAAATCAAGTGGCGACTCCGTAATTTGGAAAGTCAATTTTTCTTAAATTATAAGACTAATTGATTTTTCGAAACCTAGTCATTTTTCACCATTTTAAAATATAATAGTATATTTTTTTTAAATAAAACACTACGTCCTTGGGGTTGTGAATTTCTTTACAAGTCTTAACTAGTCTGAGAAAAAGAGTTTATTTATAAAGATTTATTCGCTATTATATCTGTATTTCGTTAATTTTTGCATGTATAAACCTTTGGGTATGAGGATTCTCCTATTTAGGTGTTAGAGTATGTGTTCGCACGACTTAGTGGGTTGGGTCGTGACAAATTGATATCAGAGCATAGGTTACCGGTCTCCCCGTACAAGAGAATTATATGAACTATACTTTTGTGGATAGGTGTGTTGACGTCCACATTTGATCTACAAGAGGCTAGGAAGCATTCTAGGAACTCAGTCCACTCCTTTCGCCTTCGTGCAAAGCGTCGCTTGTGGTATGAGTTGAGTCCAATTGGTATCTTGATGATGTGGACTGACGTCATTGATACAACCAGAGAGCACCAACAAATCAATAAGAACTTGAAGGTCCCCATTAGTATCTAGCCATAGGAGCTACAAATCAATAAGAACTTGAAGATTCCCACTAGTATCTAGTCCTAGGGGCTATAAAGAGCATGGATGGCCAGTAACGACCATCTATGGTACGAACTAACTAACAAATTTAAACTTCGTGTGCACCGTATTGAGAAACTATGAATGTATGTTCCTCATTGCCTAAAATAATTTGAAATATGTGCCTTGTTGTTTGAATTTAACTATATTGTGCATTGCTTGTCGAACAAACTAATTATGTATGTGGAAGTAGTTTTAGTTGGCCTAAATGAATGATTGAATTATTACAATCGTGCTAGTTGCAATGTCTGGGTGTACTATGGGGATGTGAAGATTGTGGTGTCGAGTTACCTTTCAATTTTAGAACCCGGACCTCGCGTATCCTAGTTGGGTATAATTTAGAAAAATGATGGGATGGTGAAAACGGAGGTCAGAAAAATCTTCAAAGGTGGAAAAGTATCCAGAAAATTATTGGGCAGGTTCTGGTCCCGTTCAAGCCGTTGCAGAGAGATTTTTCCCCCTAAAGCAGAACAGAGGGAGGCAAAACCTCACTACAATTTTTGTGTTCTTCACTGTTTTCAAATGACATCCCTGAATGGATCCGAACCAATCCGTGTAACTCCCAAACCAGTGTTCAACAACAGTAGTAACTAAATGGATTAATAATTAAAAACGAGCTGCCTCAGACAGCCAAAAACAAACATCCATGAGCTACAAAAAAGAGTTAGAACTATCAAAAAAGGTAAATTTAAAAGCAATTTATTCTAAAAATCCACAAGTAAGATGAAAAGAAAGCAAGCCAGGGACTCTCAGACTAGGTAGTGTCAATGTCGAAATCAAGATTTCTGGAGGTGTCACACCATTCCAAGTCCCCATTCAACATGTGGAAATACCTGAAATCTGGTGGCTCAAATCTTGGAAGGGCATTGTCGGCTGCAACACAAGTGAAATGGCATTCACCGTCTTCCACATCCTCAACATTAGGCAATCTCTGACCAAACCCTTCCTCTTCTCTTTGCGCAGCTGACAGTAGAGCATCTTGACCTCCAACGGAGTGTTGGGTGGGACCACATTAAAATCAATGTAAGCGCTTCTCATCCTCTCCCACATAGACGCCAAGTCCTCCTCAAATCGTGCATTGGAGAGCTGGTCCTTGTCATTAGAACCTGCGGTCGCCTACTTCTACTAGCCTTTATCATCCTCTTTATTTTGCAATTATATGTAGAACCTGTTCGAACCAAAAGAGGGTGAATAGGGGGATCCATAGGTAATACTTCGTCAACATCGAATAAAGCCACTTCTACCAGCTTGCATAGGGTAGTGATAAGACCAGGAAGGAAGAATGCATTCTTGTCACGCTGGTAGAATATCTTCCACTCAGAAATATTCTATGCCCCAATATTAAGTTTAATTCTTTGTATAGAACATGACACCACTAGTGCCCAAGGAAAGGTATCATCGTTGTGGTTGCCCGGTGGACGAATCGTCCTAGATACCAAGTGTAGTTACCTCTTAGCATCCGACAACCAATCAACATTAGTGTTGGCCTTTATCGTAGCCCAGAAAAGCTAATCTCATTTCACAAGCTCCAAAAAAGTATCCCGCAGTTACTTCAGATCCATCTTCCTAATTTTAGCCTCGTACTTAGGTTTGGGACGTTTGCCACCTCCAGTACATCATTAATAGTAGTGGTGTTCAAGTGAATGTCAACTCCTCGAAAGCGAATGATCGGAAAAGGGTACTTCCAGCATACGATTGGGAGGATGGCATAAAAATCTCTCATCCAGGTAGAGCAGGCATCTGGGGGAGCCTCAGTCAGTGTGAGCCACCCAAACTCGACCAAACAAGCATAAAAAACAAGAGTCTTCTCCTCCGCTTTCCGTAACACTAGCGTCTTCTCACAGCAGAACCCCATGGTGCGATAATCATGATGACTCTCCTGACTAGTGGCATTTGGAAACCATATGAAGGGTGTGTTCTCATCATTTTGACCAGCCATTTAAGAGAGTATGCGAGAAATAAGATCAGTTAGGATAGTATAGACCAGGTAGGGAAGACTAAAACGAAAATAGAAATTTTTTTTAGAAAGGCAATTACTCCACTGGTCTGGACCATCCAGCTACAACAAACATCATCCTACTATAGCGGGATGATGTAGGTCGCTATAATGGCCTTCATTTAGGACGAACACCAAATGCGAAAATGGCGTCTTTCGTCCCAAAACCCCAATTTATCATATTTTCAGCAAATTAGCATATATCAACTACCCTAGAACAAAAATTGCTTTTATTTCCCATAATAAACCCTAAATAGAGTAAAAAAATTTGAATTATTGGTAAGGTGACTTTTTAAATTTCCCCACCCATTTCTATCGATTTACCTGTGTTTTCGTGAAATTCTTACACCCAAGACGTTATATAGACGATGGGGACGTAAGGGAAGTAACCATGTTACAATTTTCAAACACATTTAGCAATTTAGTGCAGTTTCAAAAGAACTACTGATAAACCGTTTCGATTTGATTAGTTTATCATGCATGCGATCCTTTTAAGCAAGCAACGAAGTAATGGAAGTGAAGAACAAGAGAATTTCCTGAGCGTTGACTATTCGGAGGAGAGTGATTGGGAGAATTTTTAGAGAGTTTGAGTAATGGAGAAAGGAAAATTAGGGGAACTAATTCCCTTTTCCACCTTTACTACCGCCGATTTCCCGCTACAACGGAAGATTATCCCACTACAACGATGTCGCTAGAGCATGAGGAATGCCGCTCTAGCTGGCAGGACCCTGGAAAATTTAGCGGTTAGATTCGACCTTCGTGTGTTTCTTGTTAAACTACCCCTAGCATGGTAGCCTAGAACTCTTTCTGTATAGAGAGTTTTAACCCCTCCGTTCTAGCATGTGTCTACCCTTCAACGATTTGGAAAAGTTAGAGATTGCGAACTATCGTCGCCCCATGTAAAAGTGTTTCATTAGCAGGGAGATTTTTGAAATGAGAGTGTGTGATGATCGGGCCTTAGTCATTCGGGGATGAAAGAGTAGTAAATTGATATCTATCGTAATGACCCTAACCATTGTTATTTGAGAAGGGAGAGAATACACGAAAAATCTAGATCCTGTCCAGCTTATGCGTGGCTGATGCCGCAAGTCCGCTGGCACTGCAACGGTAACTTACCCCCACTGCAAAGAGATTGGCGAGGAAGAATTCGAAATTATGTGAAATCCTTATTTTCTCACCTTTCTAAAAATAACACATTAGTCGTAAGTTACCCTAAAACCCTCAGAATAGTTATTCCAAACTTGAGAAAGAAGGAGAAGGAGCTTTCTAGCATAGGGGTGGCAAAATCTTGGCTAAATTCACCATAGCGAATCCAAAAAAGATGGAAAAGAAATCAAAACTCTGTGCAAATTGCTTGGCACCCAAGTAGGTTAGGTTTTTATGCATTGAGTAGTTCTAAATTTGTGCTTATCGTGTAATATATGAAATCAATAGTATAAAATATGTGTGGACCTTCGTGCACCAAGTAAATTCTGTGGAAAATTCCTATGGTGCAACATATTTGGGTTGGTGCTTGATGTAGCGAATGGATGACTGATTCAATGTTCTTGGTTTTTTCTTGAGTAGAGTTCCTTCATTAAACAGGGGTATCCGGTAAAAGGAAAAGAATTTTGGTTTATGCTAGGTTTGACCTATTGAAGTAACTCGTTGTTGAATAATTAGTAATTTGGGTCTAAAAGCCCTAATGACGAAGCCTAACGATGAGTTAAGATTAAACTTGGCCTCTTGTGTGATAAGAATCAAGGGGATAATTTGTGGGTGATAGTTGTGATTTTGTAATTTTGTGATAATGGATGTTCTTGCTTCATTTTGATACTTTTATGCATATGAATGTTTCAATATTGATCATATTATTTAATTGAGATAGATGAATGATGTAGTCATTAAATCATGACGTAAATATATGATTTTGGTGATGTATTTTCGATTGTGGTGTGTGAATGGGGATCGGATTGCCACATTCCGGCATAACATTGGATCGGTTGACACGTTCCTTCAAAACATTAGATCAGATTTCCACGTTCCGACATACTTTGGGATAGGGTTGCCACGTTCCGACAAGCTAACTATTTGGGCTTGGGTTTCGTGAGAGAACCAACTACTTGTGATAAGAATATAGGGTAATGTATGTTATATTTTCATATTGTGATGTGTATATACTTGTGATGCTTTCATTCTTCGATCTAATGATTACCTAGTGCAGGTGGAACCATGTGTATGTATGTGAGTATGGGGTGATGTGTAGATATCTTTTGAGGTGTACTTGTCATAAAGTAGTGATTTGTCGAGGTGGTTGTCGGGGTAAGTACCCAAGGAGAATATGATAGGGCTATAGATTGAGGTAAGGAGAAACTATATGGTTTGGGGTAGTTAAGGTGGGGATGATTTAAAAAGGTGATATGATCGATTGGTAGGAAAGGATGTTAGCGGTATTTTAAAATTATCTAATGTGATTAGTATGTTAGGCTATTATTAATAGAACCAGACGTGTTTGAGAAAGGAGTGATATAGAAAATGGTTAGGAGGACGGAACTTTGGTGGAAGTTGACTAAGTTGTAAGAAAGGGGCAAGGGTGGAGAAGCGAGTGGTCCGAGCATGATCCTATTTTTCTTTTCTTATATTACGAGATAGGTGTCGAGTCGACTTATGATATCTACTAGTATGTGTGGTTGCATTGATACTACTCTTGCTATGTATTTTCGACAATCCTATTTCATTAGGTGAAGATGAAGAATTCCTTCAGCAGTTTCAACTCTTCTTTCCGCATGGTGGGAGCTGCATTCTTTTATTTAATTATTGTCTATTTTTATTCTTAGTAGCTCTTGTACCTATTAGACTAGGTCCTTTGGGTTTGATTTTTTACAAGTCTTAACTAGTTCGAGAAAAAGAGTGTTTATGAATATTTATTTACTATAATATTTGTATTTCATTAATTTTTTGCATGTATAAACCTTTGGGGTATGAGGATTCTCCTATTTAGGTGTCAGAGTAGGTTTCTGCACATCCCAGTGGATTGGGTCGTGACAGCTTTTTAGTTAGAAAAAACATGATAAGGAAAATGATTAATTCGTGATAACTTTATGACCATATTTTGTGGACACATTTAAATTTAAACCACAATAATTTTTTTTCCTAATAAGTTGGTTAACATAATATTAGATTCATATAGTACATATATTTCAAGATGATTTTATCAAACTTTGGATCTAATATCCCCTTATTTAGTGTTTTTCCAAAATATTTCTTGCTATCAAGAAAACAATTCTCTAATTCAAAATATTCAAAATTTTGTAGAATTGAAATTTTCTTTATAAATAGGTGTAATCCCATTCAATATAAAGTACAAAAAGATCGTAATTTGAGTCATCATATCCACTAAAACACATTACTCCTCTTTAGCCATGACTAGAAACAAACTGAACTATGTTTCGATAAAGGTGAAAGTAAAAGAAAAGTCTTGAAGAAAATTTGATTAACTAAAAACACTTTGTGATGTTGAAGTGGCAACATTCATCTACCGCCTTAATGGAAATGAATCATATATATTTAAAATAATAATGTTATGTCCAACACTTTGATAAAGTTTCAAGAGTCACCAAATTAGAGAGGAGTTCACCATCCAAAATAAGTTTTTATGATGTTTATTTAACCTGAATCGGCATGATCATATAGTTATGATTTTTCCCATTGGGCATGACTGTTAATGTTGACAATTGCTGATTTGTATGTATCTATTTTGTTTTGTTCATATTCATCTATTCTAAAATATCTTTTGATTTTTATTTATACTACAATTCTTTTCCAAGATTTGTCTTTATTGTCAAATCGGGTGACTAGTCTAAATCATGATTTGCTAAAGACAATGTCAATGTTAGATGTTATAGATATTTTGGTGGATAGCAGGTGAATAATATGATGATAATAAATAAGTGAATCTAAAATGATCTATGATCTTGAATGTTAATCTGCTTATCGCAGTGGGGTACGATGACTATCATCACGTTAGTTTTTGGATCGAGACAATGATATCAGAGCCCTAAGTTCATAGGTCTGACGAGTGTGCAAGCTAAATCAAGTAGATTTTAAGGATCAGTACAAAGATATTTGTTTTTCATCTTCGAGAGGTTTTTAAACGGTTGGGAAACTTCCTTTTTATTCAATAATTCTTATCGCGTGTGGATACCTTAGATAGTACTGATTTGTCGCGTATACATTCGGAAGATGGTGAGGAGTATATCTTCTATTGGTGGTAGATGAGGGAAGATAATACTCGAGTCAGTTTTTGAGACCCCGGATAGAGGTAGAGGTAGATCCCGATCTACGAGCAGAGGTTGTGCCCATGGAGTGGCACCCTTGAGTGGTCTGGCAAAGATGTCTCTCTCGAGCTAGAGATTGATGTAGGAGAGCCCAGGTTCCTCCAGAGTACGTAGCCACACCATTACTTTAGGATACCATATAGAGGGTGTTATGTGTACTCGTGAGTTTCATTGGGAGTGATGGTTTGTCAGCCACACTACAAGACTCATAGACCTAGAGAGCCTCAAACCCCAGAGCAGGGACATGCTCCAATTATTCAGGGTCTGATTGGGCACCCACCAATTGGACCTATTGTTGAGGGTGATCCTGCACAAGAATTTCAAGTTTAAGGTGCACTTTTTGTCGTGTTGCATGAGGATGAGTAGTAAAGATACGAAAGGTTCAGAGAGAGTGATCTACCTCAGTCATGGTTGAAAGAGGAAAGACCCACACGAGTTTCTAACCATATGAACAAAGTTGCTAGAGATCATCGGGTAATTAGTTGAGTCTTACGGATTTTACTATGCTACACTCTAGTCGCGTGGGCTAAGGAGAGAGTGGCGAAGAGTCTATTAAGGGTCATTACTGATTGTATCTCCGCTAACGACCTAGGAGGTGTTTGTCACTTATTTTTATGACTATTTCATCCCTTGGAGCACGAGGGAGGAGAGTCAGTTGAGGTTCAAGAGTTTAAGGCCAGATAGCCTTACAGTTACTGAGTATGAGACTCATTTTTATCAATTGTTTAGGCCTGCTCTCCCAAATATTCCTGAAAAGACAGAGTAGCAGTAGATTTGTGAGGAGATTGTATTTCTTCATCCGATCACTACTGTTTAGAGCACCTGTGGTGTTACGCCCCAAGGCTACCCCCTGGACGCGGACGTGGGACCTACGATCACTAATGACCCCAAGCTAATCCTGTTGGCATATCATAAGCATACTAAAGTAAACTAAATCAATAAACATTGTGTGGAAGCTAAATCATATGGTAATTTAAAATGATGGGGAATACCCATATACTAAATCTGAATATAAGAAAACAGAGAGTTTAAAAACAAATGAAAAGCCAAACACTAACACTAAAGTAGAAACTATTCATGTCTGAAATATAGCCTCTACTAACTAGAAATTGTGGGACATGCCCAAACTAGATCTAGCAAAACTGAAACTAAAGCTAAAAGCAAGAAAGATAATCATGTCACTAGTCCTCGAAGAATGAGGACTCACCATTTATGTTGCTGAACTAAAGATTAGAAACCGATCCATGTGTGATATGACTGCTGAGGACCTGAACCTACATCAAGATAAGATATAGTGCAGAGTATGTGTTAGCAATATAAAGGTACAAAGCATGCAATATAGAACAAAATTGAATAATAACATAGCTGAACAAAGCTATAAAGCAATGATTTAGTCTGAAAATGATGAGGAAACAGGAATTACTGAACCGGAACTACCTAAATGCAATGACCAAGTCTATAACATGGTGAGACTACACTTCCTTTTCTATGATAAAAAAAATATAAAGAGAAGTGTCCAATGAAATGTGAATTAATTAAGTTTGAGACTTTATTACTTTTCTTATTCTGTTTTTCATTTCTTTAAAACATAAAAGACAATCATTTTGGTTAGAGAAATCGTGAATTACTAAATTTTATTGAACATGGTCAATGCGATAGAGTCTAACTCAACTGTGGGAGCTATTGATAATCGACATAAAACCGCATGAGCTAAATGTGGAGTCTGATGTATACGCCTTATTGAGATGACCTGATATAACGTGACAAATGTATAGAGACATATCACAATTTGAAATAGCTGCGAAGAAGCTAAGAACGGGAAATAGTCATTTTTGGAAATAATTCAAAATCTGGAAATTTACTCAAGTAAGAAAAAAGGAGTTTTTGATCAACTTTAAATGGCCATAACTTCTAGCTCAGGATGAGTTAGGAGCACTTCCAGATATAGTTGGATAGATCTTGGAATTCGCTTTCCAACTCCGCCAAGTTTGCGCGATTCCATGTTTTTATGAGTAAATTATGCCCTTTCGAAGTTGGATTATTAGATTAAGGGAAGTCTAAATCTGGATTTTAGAGGAATAATTTAGTCCTTTCCTTACCTAATTATTCTAATTCGGATTTAGGAGTTTAATTGGGGTAAAGTCAGACCTTACTCAGTTTTAGAAAAGTTAATTTCATGCTAGGACATGGAAAAAGGAGAAAAGAGAAGAAAGAAGAAGAACATTCAAGATTCGTCGAGATTAATTTGTGGATTTTGTCGAGGATAATCCTTACAAAGGTATATGAGATCACATAGTGTTGGATTAGTTCAGTCACATGCCAATCATGATTATTTTAACGAATTTATGTTCTTGAAAGCTTACAGATTGAGTTCTTGATGGGTTTGTTGAAATCATATTAAATCCTTGATTCGTTGAAATTGTTGAGGTGTTGTTTGATCTGAATCCATGAATTAAGTTGATTTTGAGTAGAATCTAATTTACTTTGAATATTTAATCGATTCTAAGTTTTTGGGAAAATAACCCATAGAGTTTAGAGGATTAAGAGCAGAAAAACGAAGAAGAAATTTCATCGGACAAAATTTGCCACTACCTCTGTAACACGGAGCCATCTCCCATATTTGGGAAAATTCATTCGCATCACGGAATCATTAAAGAATGTTCTACCTCAAAATTCATTTTTGAAACTAAATTTTATTCGCATCGCGAACCCACCGTCAAATATTAATTTTTGGTCTTTTCTCATGTTTAGTTATCTAAAATCATTCCTAAACATCATGACATATTTTCAATCCCAAATCACGATCCTTGAATCCATAATTCAATTCAAGGAAAATTAAGAGTCAAGTCAAGATAAGTTCTTAAAGTTTTCAAAAGTCTTTTACAAACATTTTAACTTTGTTTTAAGACTTAATTAAGTTTCAAAGTTATGCAAAGAGTTCAAATTTGAATTTCATTCCTTCAAAGAAGTATATGGGAATTAAGTATTCTCAAGAGGTTTAAAATGTTTTCACATTTATTTAATTAAGAATGGAAACTGAGATTTTGAAAGAGCTTTTTAGTTGGTTTTCACAAAAGATTGTATGCTTTCATAATAAAGCAAGAGGGGAAACTTTGATTTCCAAGGTAGCATTTAAGCTAACTTTTTGAGCACTAATATCAAATCACAGAAGGGAGTATGTTTTTAAAACATAAGAGCTAATATAATAATATTTTGGGAGTAGTATTGAGCATTGATATGGGGGAGAGTTCAGACAATTCACAGCCCCCATAAACCATGTAGCCACCATGGGTAGAAAATGTTATACTTTTTAGATGATTACTTTAGTGCTTTTTAGCATAGACTAGTTGATCCACTTAGTAGTTCAGGTTCTACACTTGTGGCAAGGTATAGGAAGGCCCTAGCAACATGAGGCAAAATATTGTATCATCACAATAGCTATTACGTGATGGTTATCGGTTAGAGAAACTCCTACAAAAGTTAATTTTATTTTATATAAACAGTTATTTGTATTTTAAATACATCTAAGAGTTAAATTGTATATATTTGCATACATCTAGAGTAGACATCGTGTTTTAAACAAATTTTCTTTCTATTGCACTTGTTTTAAAACTACTTTATATTAAAATGAGTTAAGTCATGATGAGATTAGATAAGTCAAGTAAGTTATTCAAATTCCTTTCAAGCCTATGTTGTATTTATAATTCCAACTCGCATACTCATACATATATAATGCACTGATTCCAGTTGGCTTGCATAATCTTATGGTGCAGACACATGTAAGTAGGATCGACATTCAACACATCGTTGATTCACTGAGCAGTTCAGAGTCTGTTGGTAAGCCTCTTTGAATTCCGAAGGACTCCTTTTATTGTTTTTAGTTATTTTCAGTTCATTAGGATGTTGTGGGGTTTGTCCAAACATCCATCTCAGTTATTTTAGAGGCTTTATAGATAGTCAGACAATTAGTTATGAGTCTTTTAGATTTGTATTTTAGATGTTTTGGTATGAGACTTGAGTAGCCATTTTGGCCAGTTGAATGATTCTTTTAAAACAGTCTCAGTTTATTTCACAAGTTCTTTATTTTATTTATTTTTTGTGTTTTAAGTCTTCCATTGAGTAAGTAAGTCAGGCCAAGGGTTCGCTTTGTACTAACAATGATCTCCGAGTGTCGGTCCCGCTCAGGGTGTAGGCTGGGGGCGTGACAAGAGGCATGACTAGCGTGATCACTAAAATAATTCCCATAAAGGGGACTTACAACCTACGGGGGCACGTAGTTCTAGGACTATGAGAGTGACTGACGCTAGTCCAAGTCAGTATTAAGCTACTCCCACTTGATTATGTAAATAACCAATATTATGACTTAAATGTTGTAATATTAGATAGCTCAAAATACATGTATGCAAACTGAGACTACAACAATTATACAGATATTGTGAAATTCGTAAACTGGAACATGTATGTATATATCTAAATTAACTGACCTAGTATGTGCAATTCATGAACTAAAAGAACGACATAGCTAGGGTTTTGAATTTTATGTAAAAAGTCGAGCTACAACGTGATTTTTTTATTTGAATCATACTAAAACCTAAAACCCAAGAATTTCTAACATTCAAGAAACCCTAGGTCTACGTAATATCAAGGGAAACAAGAAATTGACTAAAATCTAGGACCTAATGGGTGAAAGGAACCTACTAGTGAAATTCCACATACCTGCTGACGAATTCCACGGAGATATCTTTCAATTTCCAAAAATTGCACTCGACCTCTTTCGCCTTTTGCATTCTAATTTTCTAAGTTTTTTGTGAATGATCTAACTTGGGTAAGTTCCACTTATGTTTCTAGGCTAAAACTTACCAAAACACATAGTTTAGGTGTCTAATGCATAGGAAAAAAGACCAAAATAACCCCACTTAAAAATTTGATGAGGCTAACCACGACCACTTTTTCACGGACCATGAAAGTGACCACTGACTGTGGGATTGGTCATGATCCTTAGCCAGTGGCTACATGTTCTAGGGTTCTTGATCACAAGCCTTACCATGGACCGTGTGGAGGACTACGGATCGTGAAGGTCCTCTTGGTCCTCACTTGGAGTGAGGTCTGGTGGATCAGGTTTACAAGAAATCCCATAGACCGTGAAGGTCCTCGTGGTTCTCACTTAGGCGTGGGGGTCTGAGGGCTATTCTTGGTGGCCTACTAGTTAAATGCTTATACGGACGCCACCACGGTCCGTCTTCAAGACCAAAGCTAGTGAAGGGTCCTGTGGTCTGACATCTCAGCTTGGTGGAACATAACTACACGGGCAGGTCAACGGACCATGGACCCTATCACAGTCCGTGAACCCTTCTATGGTTCACTGGTTCAAGTAATTTTTGACAATTTTTTTCTATGTTTGGTTTTCGAGGTAGTACACATGAATGGGCTTCCTTCTAGCCCATTGTGAGTTCCTCCAAGGAGGTAAAGTGAGAATGAAGACTTGAACAAGCTAAAAAATAAAGCGGTGTTTGGGGAAGAAAAGATTCCACTCGGCGTAGGTGGTATTCTTAGTTTCAGAGGGAGGATTTATTTTTCTATAGTTGGTGATTTGATACAGAATATGATGGCAGAGTCTCATGGTTCGGGATACTCGATTCATCATGTGTAACAAAGATGTATCAGGATTTAAGGTGACTCTATTGATGGCATGGAATGAAGAAAGATATTGTTGAGTATGTGTCCAAGTGTCAAAATTCTTAGCAAGTAAATTATGAACATTGAATGTCTGTATGTTTACTTCAAAGAGTGTTCATATGTGAGTGGAAATTGGAGAGGATATCCATGATTTTTTTGGTGGAATCCTTAATATCTGGGGAAGTAAGACTTAATTTGGGTCATCATTGACAGGTTCACTAAATCATTTATTCCAGTTAGTGTGGAATATAATTCTCAATAATTGGGAAAAATTTATGTCAATGAGATCGTAAGGTTACACAAGTTCCATTTCTATCATTGGAGACTGTGGAACTCAAATTACTTTTATGATTTGGGGTAATTTGCATGAACCGTTGGGCACCCAACTCACTTTTAGTATAGCCTTTCATCTGTAGAATGTCGCTCACTGGGGATGAACGATTCTGATATTGAAAGAAATGTTGAGATCATGTGTAATTGACTTTGGGGATCATTTGGATCAATTCTTACCCTTATGTGAGTTCTCTTACAATAACAGTTATCACTCCAACATTGATATAGTATCATTTGAGGCACCCTATTGAAAGGGATGCAGAACGCTTATAGGCTGGTTTGAGGTGATAATGTTAAACTATTGGGTGTGGATTTACTGAGGGAAGCCCGAGAAAGGTTGATGATTATTCAAACTAAGTTGAAAGAGTATAGAAATTTCAAGGTAAAGGACATGGAATTTTAGGTTGTCATTCAATTTTTTTGAAGGTGTCTCTTATGAAAGGATTCATGAGGTTTGATAAAAAGGGAAATCTTAGCCCTACATACATTGTTCCATTTGAGATTCTTGGTAATGTGGGGATGAAGGCATATAAGTTAGTGTTGCCCAATTTGTTTGGCGTTCATCTATTATTCCATGTGTCTATCATGAAGAAGTACTATAGGGATGGTTATTATATCATCAAGTGGGATTCGATAGTATTTGACTAGGATTTGCAATATAAAGAGGAATCGATACTTGAAAAGGATGCCTGGAAGTTAAGAGCAAAAGAAAACAAACAATAAAGATTTTGTGGAAGCATAATCCGGTTGAGAAGGCTACTTTAGAAACAAAGAGAGGCATGCAGGACAAGTACCCTCACTTGTTTAAGGATCTAGGTAGTACACTTTTTTAACTTAGCCTATTTTTCTTGTTGATCACTCATGGACGAGCGATGGGTAAATTGGTATCTATTGTAGTGATCTGTCCACTCATTATGGGTGGATCAATGGTTAAGGAATCTAGTAAGAGAAATTTTTGAGTAGGGAATTAAAAATTCTAGGATAAGATATTCTTATATGAAATTTGACCAAGGTAAAGTCTAGCGCAATTTGGAAAAGATAATTTGTTCGGTACCATATCGATACAGGATACTAATGGTAAGCTCGGATACCATGCCTTGGGTACCGCATCGGTACACTAATGGTTTGTGTATAGGTTTCATAGAGGACTAGATACTTGCATTTGTTATCATGTGGGACATATTTCATGCATGGGGTGATAAGAGAATTATAATTGGTAATTGTATCTTCTTGTGAGTAGTTACTTGGTTACATTGATATTTTGGAACCGGCCATATAATCCTACCCATACACGGTGGTTGTGTATTGATACTTCACTTTCTTTTAGTACAGGATATATTCAGGCGGCTAATACGACCTCTATTAAGAGACACTTGATATTCAAATCCAAGAGTGAGTTACTGTTATAACCGTAAAATTAAATAAGATAAACTAAAGCCTCACATGTGTTCTAAAATTCAGTAACTTGTCTATAAGTTATGTCACAACTTGTATTGGTTGGTTTGGAGAGGTTTGAGGTCAAATGTCAAAGGACGACCAAGACGTCCGAAAACTAGTCTGGGTGTGCTAGTGTTCCTAGGAATATTTTGTGTGTTTTGGTGTGTCGTTTGAGGTCTAAAATGATAGGAGGGGACCCTAGCATCTAGATTTTCATTTTTAGTGTTGAAACGTCAGGGTACAACTCCCCAAGGACCACCCTAAGGGTCCTTGATGAGGACCCAAACGTTTGCCAAGAAGCTGTCAAGACAACGTCATTGACTGATACAAACAACGCCCAGTAGACCCATCCACACCCCGTCAAAAGGGGGAGTGACTCCACACTTAGTTGTGGAATCTTAGCCCCCAAATTAGGAGCCTCTGACCAAAACGACGGAGCACCATGATGATTCTTGTTTCAATCGATTAAGTATCCATTTAGACTTGATACTCCAAAACAAAACCTTTCCCTCCCTAAAGTACTCTCAAGATCACCATTGAATGAGAAGAAAAAAAGGAGGCAGAATCTAGGACTAATTTCACCAAGGTTTCAAGATAAGGTTAAGGCTTTGATTAAAGGTATGTGAAGCTTGTTCATCCATGTATTCTTCAATCCATGGAGGCCCCATAGTTTCCCTCAATTGTGAATCCAAGATACCCCAATTTAGCTAGGGTATTACATTGTGGGTAAGACTTGTTTGTGATCCTTATTTAGTGGGTAGAGTCAACTATGTTTATATGGTGATTATATAATGTTTTCATGTGGCTTTATTGATTAATTTAATCTATGATGATGACGGTGATCATGATGGGTTTAGGCCATTAGAGGCAAAGTTGAAGGTTTTAAGTTAATTTTCTTAATTCAATCGTCTTATTTACTAACTGATCATAGTTAGGATCATCTAGATATGAATTAAATTAGGTCTAATTGAATAAGAAGGATTTGACTTGTAAAGTTAGAATTGAACCTATATGATTAAGCATGACTAGAATTACCTTCTAATGACCAAAGTGATTGAAATAACTTGTAATTAGACATGGATCATAATAGAATGAAACTAGCATTGAAGATAGCGCTTGTAGCCATTATTGTTAGGATTGTGATGAGTTATTCTCTTTCTCCTATACACTTAGATGAACAAACTAGGAGAAGCAAGTTCTTTCACATAGATGGATTCTAGGTTGACCTAAGACCCTAAAATGAATCAAAGCATGATAGACTAGAATATCTTAAAGTTGTATTGTATAATCACTTCTTGTGTAGTTGAATTAGTAAGATAAGACCAAGATAGAATAGTTAGAAGTTGAGTCTCACAGCTCCTTCAAGGATAATTGAATTATGTAGCTTGAAATGGTAGATCACGTGGTAGCTTGAGATGGTAAATCTTATGGTAGCTTGGGATGGTGAATCTCATGGTAGCTTGGGTTGAAGGAATTAAGCTCTCCCATGGTTAGCTTGATCTTGGATTGATAGAATGCTTGTTAATAGTTGCTTGCATTAGTATTAGGCAAGGTAGCCTAGGATAGAGGATCGATACTTTCCTAGGGATAGCTTGAAGTAGCATGACTAGAATTTCTTCATGATATCTTGATTTTGTTAGGCCAACACCACTTCATGGTATCTTAGGATTGAGACATGTAGCTCTCCTAAGAATAGCTTAGGGTTGAGGACTTATGATGGTTAGCTTGAATCTACATAAATGGTTGCATGGTGGCTAGGTTGGTATTCTTATATCCTTCCTTTGTTAGCTCGGATTGTATGTTATGATGCTTTACATGGTAGTAGGTCTATAATGTTAGTATGCTAAGCTTAATAGACTAGAATGAAAGATAAGTTAGCTTGGATTGGTTATGCTAAAGAAGTACTAAGTATGAATGGTAGAATAGGATGTCATTCATACATGGCACAAGTATGACTTGAAGCTACCTATGAAATGACCTCTTATGTGATGTGTGCTTAGCTTGGATAGTGGTTATAGTTGCCTGCCATGTCATGATTGATTTAGGGGTGATAGTTTCTTGTCAATATGAAGTAGGTCTATTAGTGACACCTTAAGATGGTTAATATGAATAGGGTGATATCATGATATGTTTAGTGTGTGAGGTATAATGAGATGTCTCACATGCATTGCACAAGTGTGTCTTGAAGTAACCTAGGGATATAGTACTCTTACGTTATGAAGAACTTAGGTCTTAATTATGAAATTGGATTATAATCAAGAATGACCAAACAAAGGTACTTAGCTTAGGTAGTAGAATGGGAGGTTACCTTGACCTTGCACAAGTATACTTGGAGGTGGCTTGTGATGCAATTCACTTGAATAAGAAGGACAAATGGTTGAAGTATGATTTATGTATGCCTTATGATGAATTAATATGCTTATGATATTCATGTTATGTTTATGCTATTATTTATGATCATGTCTATCTATTATTGACTAATCCTTTGAGATGTCTTATGTTTTATATATTAGCTCTCATACTTGGTACATTTTGTATTAACACATATTGCCTACATTTCTAACAAAATGTAGGGGCTTTTAGGAGATTGAGTGCTTGGAGGCTAGGTTCCTAAGTTTGGAGAAGATTTAAGATTGGTGAGTCCTCATAGCATTCATTGAAGATTCGTGAGTCCTCATAGCATTCGAGGACAACACCCTTATGTTTCGTTTATGTTATTTACTATGTTTTAGACTTTTGTGGGTTGCATCACAAGACATTATTACTCATTTATTTCGTAGATGGTTTTGAGACATATGTTAAAAAGACTTCTGCTGTTATGAAATGATTCTGTATTATGTTTAAAAGAAAAGTTTTTAATTCCCTCCATTTTTAAATGATATTATGTAATGAAGCTAAGTGGCTTGTATAAGACCTCTGAGAGGTCAAGTATGCTATGTTATTTTAGAGGGTACTTCCAGGTCATAACTACTCTTCTATGCTGCCGTGGATTCTTCTTCACTTCTTTTTAGATTATTAGATTTATGTTTTCTAGTTTTTAGGCTTGCATCCCCATTCTTGACTATTTAGAATTTTGGTACTATGACTTTCAAATTCTAGGAGGTTAAATTAGGCAATTGTTTTCTTAAATTGTTTCCTAAGTGTTTTACAATATAAGTTGCAGCTTAAAATAGTTAATGAGTTAAGTTTGGGTTAGTCATTGATTCTCCCACCATATGGTCAATGCGAGTGTCAGTCACGGTGATTTAGATTGTGACACCAACACTTTTTTTTATTTTCCACTCGGTGTCCAGAGCCATAACTAAATTATTTTCCTAATAAGAAAAATTAGACTTCAAAAAAAATGGTTAATATAAGGCGAAGCCACAAACTACATATATTTCAAGATTTTTAACATCTAACTTGATATTTAATACGATCTAATTTAGTTTTTTTTTTAGAATAGTTATTATAACAACTAAGAATCCTATATAAAATTTACTTAGGTATATGTTGTGTATTTTTTTTCTATAATGAATCCCTAACGTGTGTGTTTGAAAGATCATTTTGCATAAAAAAAAAAAAAGGTCACTATACTCGTTAAGCACGAGCCTCAACAGTCTTTAACTACATGAAGACCTTTTGCAATATACATATATTATTTTTTTCTTAATTTAGAAATATTTAAGTCATTTTCAGAAAATGGCCTAATCAGTATAGTTAGTAAATGGTAGCTAGAAATATAAAATGTTTTTAGTTATGGCTATATATAAATAGTCATAATTCCTTACTTAAAAGTCGGCACCGGAATAAAATTATTGACGACGTGGCATTCTTTAATAGCTTTTTATATAGTTTAGATTATATGAAAAAAAATTCTTTTGGCCAAAAAATTTATTCAGAATTTAATGAGAATGGTAAAATAAGGTATCTCATATTATGTTATTTTAATTTTTAAATATTTTTTTATTTTTTTAACTTTAATATATTTTAATTAAAAAATAGAAAAAGATCAATTTATTTGAAATTAATTCCAAATATACTTTTGGATTAAATGAAATATTTATTGGTCATGCAAATCATTACGTTACACTTTTGTATTAGTGATTACTTAGCACTAATCAAGGAATTTGTGATGTCCTGTCATGACATCCTCGAAACTAGGAGGAAAAAAGTGGAATATCTATCTATAGGAATAAAATGTAGAGTTAATTCAGAGGCAGGTAACATATGAGCGGATCGAATTAAATTTAAAAAGACCAAATTAAGTATTTTTGAGGTTGAAAAAATAAAAATTCATCATGCATCCATTGCAAGTGTTGTAATGAGATTGGTTTTGCCACTCTTACTTGATATATGCAACAAAAAAATGACTAAAATTTGGTAAACTACTTTTAATTTAATTTGTAGATCTATTTTATAGATGAAAGGGATATAATAATATATCTTTTTGTTAAATATCATCACTAAATTTAGTGCAATGGAGAGCTTTATGAAGATTAAAAAAAATACTATATAGAGTATTTAGTGATTAATTTTATAAATAGTATATTTCTTTTTTTTTAAAAAAAAAGGATTGTCTAACACCTAATTCATGAGACCATTTATGTTATTAGTATGAATTTTGTTGTTTTGACGGAAAATGTATTTAAAATATAAATATATTGAGTTATTTAGGATGTATGAATATATTGAATTATTTTTTGGGGCTAAAATATCATAAAATAAAGTTGACTATTCTTTTTTTAGGTTCATTAGGGTTGGGGGAGGGGGGTGGGGGTGGTTATTGAAAATTGTCAGTGTGCATTCAGCTTAAGACTTTGAAGAATACTTTTGTTGACTTAAATCAACACTAAAATAATAACATAATCGAATATTAGGTAATAATTAATTAAATCAAATATAGTTAGGCTTGAAGTTAAATAATGAAACTTGGTTTATACAATAATAGAAAATTTTATACTAAATCAAATCCATCACCTTTTAGCATTTTGACATTTAGACGATCTACTTTTTGGACTAAGGTTGAGAGAGAGTGATTCATTCGATCATAATAATTTTACTCCTAGTGTGTTATATTAAATTAATGAACTTAAATTTAATGATCAAAAAATAAAATTAATATATATTTTATCGTTTGACTATGATTAACTAGTAAAATAAATATAGCAGTATTTAAAAGGGTCTACGAAGTAAGAGGTCATGAACATTTTCTAGATAAGAATAGTTTATTTATTATGTTTTTTTTTATTTTAAGTTATTTATTTTACTTCTTAAGTATATTGTATATTTAAAAACTATATAATTATTATTATAAATTATAAGAATTAACAATTTAGAATATGTAAAAATTATATGAACAAATTTGGTTGACTTTCGAAATTCTATCAATACCACAAAAATAAGATGAAGAAAGTAATATATATCATTTTAAAATAACATAAAGTACTATAAATCACAACACTTAACAATTTAAAATATCCTAAAATCATATAAAAATTTGAATGAATTCTCAAAATTTTATTCATATCATATAAATTGAAATAAAGGAATAACATATATTAAATGTATTCATACCGGCATTGGCTCCCGTATATATAAAGTTCATGTACAAGATACTTGATTTGCATTCAACAATAATATATTCAGAGCTCGTTTGATTGGAGATATTAAGATAGTCATTGAATTAGTTATCCCATTATTTTTGTTATAGTAATGGGTTAATTCTCTCATATATATAATGAAATAACTTATTCAAAATTAATTATTCTCAAATAAGTCATTCCCGACTAAACGAGCCCTTAGTGTTAGATAAGAGCATGAATACGTTTTTCTCATATTTATTCTTCAAAGTTGCATTAATTAGTCGTTCAAAAACTTTGTAGTCTTTTGCTCCTTAATTAGTGCTTCTAACTATCTTATTAGGATAAGATTAAGTTATTTGTCCTAATTTTAACCATTATCCATGTTTCATAGTTCAAAATGATTGTTCGAAGGTTAGTGTTTTATTTATATTTAAAAATACGTCACCAATGGCATAGGATGAGGTCATTATTACTCAAAATATTTTTTAAGTGTTTGGTCACACAAACTTGTCTAAAATTTAGTTTTGGGAATGAAAAATGTTCAATTATATTTTTTTTCTGAAAAGTCTTTCTTCGGAACAATTCCAAAAAAAGTCATGACCACCCAAACACATCTCTGTTATATTAGGGAAAATGTATTATTATCTTTCGATCTATGTTCGAAATCTCAGAGACACGCTTATAGTATACTAAGATTCTATTATCTTCTTGAACTTGTTTTAGAAATAATTTTCTTTCTCTTTTCTGCCTACGTGGCACTATTTTGTGGGCCCAACGCGTGTTGACATTTTTTTTTCAAGTCAGTGCCACGTAGGTCGAAAAAGATAAAAAAATTATTTATACAATAAGTTCAGAGGGAGTAATAAGACCTTAGTATAATATAAGTGTGTCACTGGAATTTCGGACATAGATTGGAGATACTTATACATTTTTATATTATAATAAATTTGTATTATCAATATAATTTAACCGACTATAATAAGTTACTAATTTATTTTTGCGAGTTACTATACATCAAAATTTATATGGAAAGTAACATATTAGTATAGCATATAGGTCAACTTAACTAGATGATAATTTTTAGAAAATACATAAAAATTAAATTAATTCTTCTCAATTATATTTATTTTAAAACTAACTTAGCTTATATAAACTAAAATAATAATTGTACATCAATCCCAAATAAATTAGTGTCAGTTGCATAAATACTCACTAACCATATTCCGATCCGTTAACTTATACGTACATTAACAATATAAATCTTATTATTTTAACCTGTTATATATACCGTATAATCAACCTCTCAAAATTCTTCAAACATTTACCTAAAATATCTTCAAGAAGATAACTTAACAAAATAAAACAAAATAAAATCTTCAATATTAATATATAAAAATTATTTTCTTTTAAAAAAAAAAGTCAAAAGCCCGATATACTCCATGTGGCCCGGCCCGGCCCGGCCCGAGGTGTTGTCTTTCCCTCCTATAAATATTGTTAACACACCAAACTCTTAAATCACACCATAGTGTTAATTTTAGACTTCAAACATACACATAAAACAATATTTCACTACCTCCTATCCCCCCCCCCACCACCACCAAATCAACACCATGGAATGTAGTGATCACAAAACCACAACAACAATTTCTTCAATGAATTCATCATCATCAACATTTGCTAGTACTATATCTACCACTCCAACAAGTGGATTATTGTCACCTA
The DNA here is from genome assembly GCF_001406875.1 of Solanum pennellii. Classification (NCBI taxonomy): domain Eukaryota; kingdom Viridiplantae; phylum Streptophyta; class Magnoliopsida; order Solanales; family Solanaceae; genus Solanum; species Solanum pennellii. The sequence continues at coordinate 71,070,178 of NC_028641.1, forward strand.
AAAGTAGTATATTATTATCAACTCCTCCAATGAATATTGTTCTTTCTCCATGTGCTGCTTGTAAAATCCTCCGTAGGAGATGTGTTGAGAAATGTGTATTGGCACCTTATTTTCCTCCCACTGACCCTCTTAAGTTCACCATTGCTCATAGAGTCTTTGGTGCTAGCAACATCATCAAAATGTTACAGGTAATCTGTCTTATTTTTGTACGTTTTAATTCGTATAATATAGATCTTATTTTACATTCATATTCATTCATCATGTTTTCATATTCAATACATAATTTACCTGTTTTTGTTGTTAGTGTATTTTAACATATTATCACATATAAATCGTATCATTATAAAGACTTGTACATGCTGATCACGATCGAGATATATAAAAATATTTATCATGTGTTAGTTAAAGATATGTGAACATAGATATATATACAACTAAATATTAATTTCTTGTTATTAATAGTTAGTGGTCTAAGATGTTAGGCCAATCTTTTAGCACATAATGTTTACTTTTAGTTGTTCATTTTGTTTTCTTTGACTTAATTTTAGGTGTAGTGCGACTTCTTAGTCCCCTAAATTTATATTTTTTTTTCAAATTTTCCCTTTATTAATTGTACCTTCTTTTTTAAGTTCAATCTTTTTACCCTAACAAAACTTCAAACATAAAAAGAAAATTGTGGCTTCACATTTTAAATTCAATATTTTGTTTATTATTATACGTTATATAAATGGTGATAGTTATAATAAGACAGATATCCTGCTACAATATGTAACATTATACATCGTTTAAATATTTTCAGGAGCTTCCAGAAGAACAAAGAGTGGACGCGGTGAATAGTATGGTGTATGAAGCAAATGCAAGAATAAGAGATCCAGTTTATGGTTGTGCTGGTGCAATTTGTCAATTACAAAAACAAATAAGTGAACTCCAAGCAGAATTTGCAAAGGCACAAGCAGAAATCTTGAATTTAAAATGTCAAAATTCAAATTTATTGGCTTTAGTTTGCATGGAAGTATCAGAAAATAGCAGCAATAGCTTATTATTATCTTCAGATCATATTAATGATTATGAAAATAATAATGATAATACTAGCATGTTTTTGGAAGACAACAATTTATATGGAGCTTGGGAACCACTTTGGACATGATTAAAACAATGTTGTTGTGGTAAAAATTATAATTGTCCCCCAAGAAAAAAGGGGTAGAAAAAGATAGTGATATATTTTTAGAAAATTTAATAAAAATATGTAATATCAAGGAATTGGACTTCTTGACGATATCAGATGTAACAAAATTATAATATTATAGAAGAATGTTTTACTACTTTAATTTCTTGATGATGAATATATTTCCTTTATTACTTGGATTTAGTTAACTTAATTATTATACCATGTGAATAATTTGTTTAAAATTTATCAGTATACGTTGATATGTTATAGGAGTAGCAAGTAATATGCATTTATTTTAATTTAATTACTAGGTTATTTTTTATATTTTATTTTAATTTATAAGTTCTTATCAGGTTAAAAAAGAATGGACCACTGACGACGATAAGAATTAGTTGTTCAAACTCACATCAATACATACCTCTTAAAACAACTTGCAAATTTTTAGTGTTTATTTTTTCATATATTAAATCGATTTAACAAAAAATATGACTCTGTCACTAACTTTAGTAGTTATTTTCATAGCTTTTTCTTTATAATTTTGTTTTTTGGAAAGATACGTTGCCTTTGACTGGTTTAGGTAGGTTAACTATATAGACTTTAATTGATTGCTATGCTCTAAAGTTTTTCAAAAAAAATCATTTTCTCCATGAGATAATGTTGGAAAAAAGGAAATTAAGTGGGTGGGTATGCATTTATTTATTTTAATATATA